>NC_137429.1:30939243-31238066 GCF_964374335.1 Astatotilapia calliptera
TATGCAATATATTCAGTTTTATCATTCATATCCTGTCATGGCTCGCTGCGTGGCAGGCAGGATGAGGACCCAATCGCAAAAACTCACGGACTCAAGGGATGAACTCAAAAGGCAGGGAAATCCACGCAGCATGAGGGAGAACGCGACACAGAACTGAGGGAGACGCAGACATAAATACACCAAGGGTTAACAAGCGGAGTGGGAGCACATGGGGAACACAGGTGACACTGATAATAATCACGAGACATGGCAGGAGTGAACACAACACTGACGGGAGAGGTGAAACAGGAAGTACAGAGGTTCAGACAGGAGGAGAGAGAGCACAAGTAGAACACCAACATAACGGGCAGGGGAGACACGGAATAAACACGAAAGGGGACGAGGGCTCATGAATACACAGAGGGGCACACAGGGGGTGAGAGTCACAAAGGGAAAGCACTCAGGGAACAACACAACAGGGCAACTCAGGAAACAGAGCCTAAACAGGGAACTGAATACAAAGACACATGAGAACTAAGAATACTGGGCCAACATGGCCCAGGATCATGACATATCCAATGTTAACTGTAGCTGGACCTCCTCAAAGCATCGACCAGGGTGGCACATACTGCCCTATGCCACCACCGTAGATCCGCCCCTGCTGGTCTCTACCATTAATACCAGTAAGATTTAAATCCAGTGATGAAAATATGACCAAGCATTTGCAGCGCTTGGCGTCACTGTGACTATGGTGGGAGACTACTGAGTAGTTAATGTTGCTGATCGATTTAAATCTAATTTTATTTTTCAGAATCAAAATCGGTTCAAGTCGGTGAAAAGATGTTTATAGTTTAAATGAGTTTTTTTTTTTATTTCAGGCAAATTGATTTACTTTAAGTGTTGTAGTAGTTTAGAGAGTTGCAGTACTACTATAAGCACATGAAATATTTTCTGTTACAGACTAAAATAAAAATGTTAATAAAGTTATTCTTTGTTTTAATTGAATCTATATTTCTTTCGTTTTTCTTTTGTTTTCGTTAATGTTAATATGGATGCAATGTTATGCAGAGATGTACTTATAATAACAAATTTATAGACATATGATACTATAGTCACGGGGGAGAGTGGTGGTGGGGGCATGGTGGGGTTTTGGGCTTCACCTGTACACAGTGTTTGTTAGGAGGACACAGACTGTGGGTGACAGAGGTCTGCCCCTGCCACAGAGCACAGGTGCCACCTGCTGGTCCTGCTGGGAGGTTGTGTGGGCTGAGTGGTTGGCCTATAGAGATCAACAGACCACGTGACTTTCGCGCATTGCATTGTAGCTACGAGTGGCAGCAGAATCAAAACACTGCATCAAGTGCTAGCATTTCCAGCACCAGTTATCATTAATTCTACAGTTTTAAGATAAGATAAGATAAGATAAGATAAGATAAGATAAGATAAGATAAGATAAGATAACCTTTATTAGTCCCACACGTGGGAAATTTGTTTTGTCACAGCAGGAAGTGGACAGTGCAAAAGTTATGAGGCAAAAATTAGGATACAATAAGAATAAATACAGTACACAACTGTACAGAATAGAATAAAATACTATATACAGTAGAATAAAATAAAATAAATATACAATAAGATAAAAATAGAATACAAATACAAATACTATATACAACTGAGTAAAAATACAACGATGACAGAAAGGATTATTGCACTTAGTATTATTGCATATGTATGGATGTGTGTGCTTGATCAGTTAAAGTCTTTATTATGGAGTCTGACAGCAGTGGGGAGGAAAGACCTGCGAAATCTCTCCGTCCCACACCGTGGGTGCCGCAGTCTCCCACTGAAGGAGCTGCTCAGTGCTGTCACAGTCTGCTGCATGGGGTGGGAGATGTTGTCCATCAGGGATGACAGCTTAGCCGCCGTTCTCCTGTCACTCACCACCTCCACTGGGTCCAGAGGGCATCCTAGAACAGAGCTGGCCCTTCGGATCACCCTGTTCAGTCTCTTCCTGTCCCCAGCAGAGATGCTGCCGCCCCAGCAGACCACACCATAAAAGATAGCAGAAGCCACCACAGAGTCATAGAAGGTCTTCAGGAGTGGGCCCTCCACTCCAAACGACCTGAGTCTCCGCAGCAGGTACAGCCTGCTCTGCCCTTTCCTGTAGAGGGCGTCTGAGTTATGAGTCCAGTCCAGTCTATTGTTCAGATGAACACCATACCTTAATCCATACCTGCAATTTTTTTTGCCCCAAAAAGAGTTATGTACGAAACGACGGAGAGCACGGCAGCTCCGTACAAAGACATATGTGACGAAAAGGCAAAAAACGGAGGAAAAAATCAAAGGAGTGAAAGGGTCAGACCCACACGAGCATACAGAGGGGAGTAAGGACGTTAGCGTGCTGCCCAACTTTCATCATGCACATATTTATTATTATATGATCCTAAGTTTTAGTGCATACACTCACAAAATGTTTAGTAACTTCAGACCCCTGCAACAAGCCCAGGTCCAGTTTACTTTTTCACTCGATATGTGATCCATTGTTGATCTGCACACAGCTGTTGCCACGAACGTCGCACTCGCTTATGTCACTGTCATGAGACATTCTCGCAAAAAAAAAATCATGGTTTTAGTAACGCAGTAACGCAGCGTTCCTACAGGAAAGTAACGGTAATCTAATTACCCTTTTTGCAATAGTAATCCCTCACTTTACTCATTATTTGAAAAAAGTAATCAGATTACAGTAACATGTTACAAGTAACGCGTTACTGCCCATCTCTGCCCAGGTTGATAGAGGGGCCCAGTCTGGATCACATTCCTGCATTTTGTAGGCTGGTTTTCCTACAAAACACAACAAACATTAGCCCGCAAAGCCACAGTGAACAAAGCAGCAAAGCAACGAATTCACTTCAAATCAATATAAGACTTATTTGTAACCTTCATCAACAATTATGATAAATTACATAATAACTACAACAGAAGACTGACCTTTGTGGAAATGCTTGGAGCAGACTAACCTGTGAGCTGGAGTGTTTTGGGACGTCTTCGAATGGCTGCAACCCAGGCCATCCGTGGCTCTGTTACTTCGGAAACATGACTTGAACAATTTCTCTTCCACGACGGAATCTGATAAATACCAATCTCTTTACCCGTCGGCTTCCCGTGGCTGTGATGCGACCGGCTATTGCAGTTAATAATACAACAGCTTCTTGCCTTTCTTTGTGTTTCTTTTTATCGCTGTGTGACTGTTTTCATGTGAAAGCCTGCGTGCGCTAGTACCGCTTGCCACTCGTACCTACAATCCTTTGTGGTTTTACCCCGGAAATTACGTCACATTTTCAATCTCTATTATGGGATGTTGTAGTGCTCATGAACATGAACTTTCTTCTTTGTTATGATGTGATATAATAATGAGGCAATTTAGCTGAGACCAATTAAGTTAATAAAATACAATTGAGCATAATTCACATCAAAAATACAACCTTGGTGTGCATTTTGAAAGATACAAATCTCTCTTTGCTGTCTTCTCTTTGACCTCATCTCCCAACAATTCATGATATCTGAGGGGTTCTTCCTTCCCAGATAAAGTAATTGAAAGGCAATAACAGTGGATTAACCTGTAACTCATGATCAAATGATATGAGTTTAGATTTCAGTTTTTTATGGGTTGATAAGAGAGAGCATCTTGTCAGATCAGATTACATGTGATACTTATGTAACAGCAGTAACATAGGCGTCAACACTGGAAACAGCAATACTGAGAGTAGAGAAGCAGGTATGCTGACACAGCTCAGTGTAGCCTGAGATCCTTTGTGATGCTGCTGTGTTGCCTGACTGCCTTCTGCCTCGTAGGCAGCCTTTCCTGTGCTGCTGTCCCAATGCGGGACACTAGGAGAGCTCAGCCCACCAGGAACAAGCTGCTGCTCATCTCCTTTGATGGTTTCCGCTGGAACTATGACCAAGATGTGGACACCCCTAACCTGGATAAGATGGCTAAGGATGGGGTGAAGGCACAATACGTCACACCGCCCTTCATCACCATTACCAACCCCACGCACTTCACTTTGCTCACAGGTATTTAAAAAGTCTTAACGTCTGGATAATATTATATTCTAGAGAGCTTAGATAAGTTGTTGCACCTTACTGGTACAAAAACAGAATTGTCCATGAACGGGTATAAACCAGTCCTCGTTTAGACCAACATTAAGCTGCAGCTGTCTGATGAAGCGCGCTGAGATCCAGCGTGGAGGCGACTCTTGATGTGATTTGAAACTATAAATAAATTGAATTGAAAAAGAGAATGATATTAGAGAGATATTAGTTATTCACTTAGGGCTGCATGGTGGTTAGCACTGTTCATGTGGGTTCTCTCGCTGGCTTCCTCCCAAAGTCCAAAGACATGCAGTTAGTGAGGTTAGGTTAATTGGGAACCCTAAATTGCCCATAGATGTGAATGGTTGTCTGTCTCTATGTGTTAGCCCTGCCACAGGCTGGTGACCTGCCCAGGGTGTACACCGCCTCTCGCCCTAAGACAGCTGGGATAAAGAAGAAGAACTAGAAGGCTATGTGCAGCTTTATCAATAAAAAATAATAAGATATGCCTGACTGCAAAGATCACTGTGAATTCATTGGATTTATACAGACATCACTGATGTCTGATTAAGAATTAATCTAATAAATATTAGTTATATCGCAGTATTATTAAAGCAATGTTGTTTCACTATAAACTATCCCTACTTGTTTCATCTAGTGCATTAATAACATTCACACCATTGGTTTGAAGTGTACTTTATACTTTCTCCTGGATACTGAGGAGTAAAAGTTGTGCACATGTTTCCTTTCATAATTTGTGCTTCATTTTTCTAAATAAGACTGTGGTTGTTGTTCAGATGTTACTAAAGTCTCTGTGTCTATTGAGCAGTGGCTGGACCACGGGTACACAACAAACCTGCTAGTACAAAGAGATGTAGATTTAGCTCAGGTCTCACCAACTGTCCACTGTAGTGGATGTGATGGTAGATGCACCTTTATTTCCAACGAGCTTCTTCAGCTGAGCCACAGTCATCCCTGCTCACAGTGGCAGACTGACTTATAGAAACAGAATTCAAACAAACACAAATAGAAACAGTCTTTTAAAAAGATGAAGCCAACGTGATCTACATCTGCTGCAAGACCCTCCTTTCAGAAGTGTTTGTACATAAATCTGAGAACAAACACAAAGGATCATATTTTGATGTTAGTGGTTGATGCGTCTTATAATCTGGTGTGCCTTATGGTCCGAAAAATTTGGTATATTACCGAAGGACTTTTAACATTTACCCTTACGTTCTCTTAACGCTCCTCATTAGTGTTTCTTTCTTCTGTCTGTCAGGACGCTATGTTGAGAATCACTGAGTAATCCATAACATGTGGTTCAACACTACTACTCAGGAGAAGAAGGGGTACTACATGACTCAGTTTGTTGATTCATACTGGGACAACGGCAGCTTACCCATCTGGATAACAGCACAGAGACAGGTTCTTTAGATTTGTCTGTACCGTACCTCAATGATTTAAAGTTCCTGTGTCATGAAGCTGTTTCCCTTGTTTTAATGTAGTTTAATGTTCTTCCTCATCTCCTACATCTCCTTCCAGGGTCTCAAAGCAGGATCTCTACATTTCCCTGGCACAGCAGCCACCTACAAAGGGGAGACTGTCAGGGTGAGGGAAGTGGAACCACGTTTATATGATTATTCTAATGAAACAGAGTGGAGGCTGAACATCGACAAAGTGATTGGAGAGTGGTTCCACCAACAGGACCTGGACTTTGTCTCTTTGTATTTTGGAGAACCAGATGGGACTGGGCACCGATATGGACCAGATTCCCCAGAACGCCGGGAAATGGTTCAACAAGTGGATCGTACTGTGGGCTACATCAGGGATAAAATCCAAAATCATGGCCTTACTGACCGACTCAACGTTATTATCACTGCTGACCATGGGATGACTACTGTTCTACGGGGTGCACAGGTTGAAGAGATCATCCTCTATAAGATTCCTGGTTTCAACTTCAGTGATATCCAGTTCCATCTGGTGGACTATGGACCTGTTGGGATGCTGCTTCCTAAGGATGGGATGCTTGAGAAGGTCTACAGTGCCCTCAAAGGAAGTCACCCACATCTTCATGTGTATAAAAAGGAAGAGATGCCAGCGTGGCTGCACTATAGTAAACATGCTCGACTCCTTCCCATCATCCTTTTTGCTGATCCAGGATACGTAATCAATGGGGTGAGAGAATGCATGCCCATCTACTTTCTGAAAATGTGACTCTTTAGCATGTGGCTACAACCCAACACTGTCCCTAGTCAGATCACCCAAGACTTAGTGGATAATAAGAGGTAAACTCCTGCCATGCTCTTAGTATCTCTGAAACCTTGAGGATAACATCAACTACCCTTTTGCACAGCATGATGTGGTCCTACTGAGTAAAACTTCAAATCATAACTCAGGGAAACAAAAATGATCAAATGTATAGTTACATATACTTACTCTTTTCCACAACTCATGGTTTTCTCTGTTTTCTCTCAACTTCTAGTTCTTCCCTGTGCAGTTCAACAAAGGAGAGCATGGCTTTGACAATCAAGTGATGGACATGAAGCCTTTCTTCAGGGCAGTTGGGCCTGATTTCCAGAAGGATTTAGTGGTTGGGCCCTTTGAGACTGTTAATGTGTACCCACTCATGTGCCATTTACTAGGAATAAACCCAGAGATCAATGATGGACACCTCGACAATACCAAGCAAATGCTGCTCCCCAAGAAAAACACAGAAGGTAACAACAGCACTGGCAAATTTTGTGCTATAGAGATAAAAGATAAAGCCCCATTTTTAAATGGTAACTGGACTGACTTACACAGCATCAAACTACTGGGACCAATCCCGATCCCTAGCTATGACTGCTTGTTGGTGTAGGTGATTTTAGGTGTAGAGTATTTCTTTTATTTGTACAAACTAAACACATAAGTAGCACCTCGGATACATAAACACCATTTTTGGTGCTAAAAAATATCTTTTTTCTCAGTCTTGCTTTTTGCACAGATTTTATTTGTATGGAATGTTGTGGAAGTTTTCCATTAAATAAAGCCTGCATACATACGGTGAGCGGCAGCTAACATTCTTTAATCAAAACAAAGAACAGAAAACCAAGCTTGGTGGAGAGCCTGCATGACCGCGGGGCAGACGGTCAGCAGAGTCTCCCTGAGCCTAGCATGGCTCTCAGTTAAAAACCTTCTTCAGGAACAAAAGGCAGTGCACCGCTGTTTCACACCTTAAGGTTCACACTCCCTTGCTGCCTCCCAGAGTCCTCGAAGAGACAAAAGATTCTTCCTGTGGAGTTCTGCTTCCCCCCAACTTCCTTACCAGACTCCCACCATCTGTGTAACTGCATGAGTGTGAGACATGCTAAAATCCAGTGGCACCAAGGCATTATACAATAACATAATATGAATAATACATAAATATAAGAAATTCTTATACAAGCTGTAACCCATATCAACTACTGCCTGTCACATGACCCACGTCAGCTGATTTGAGGTCCCTCTTCTGATTGGCTCCTTTCACGTCGCAGCAACTCTGAAAACCGGCTGTGGAGGGATACTTCCGGGTTCGACTCCTGCTGTGGCTGTGAGCTTATGGCATTTAGAGCGGTATTGGAAAACAAAGCGTTTTCTCTCCTCAATTCATCTTTAAACTTTAAACTCAGCGGTCAGGTTTTTTTTCCCCTTTGAATTGATCTTCTTCATATTGAAGTGGCGAGCCGGTAGGACCATTCTTTGTTTTCCCCTCTTTTCCCCCACTTAGCCGTCTTTGGATTACGGACATATTTCCCATTGTATGAAGCTTGACCCTAAGGAGGAATACCTTAAAAGTGAACTTTAAAAAGAAAAGGACCAAAGAAAAGGACTCTTAGCAAAAGGACTCTTGCACAGAAAAATCACAGCATTGATTTATTATTTAATTGTGGACATTTACGTTGTGTGTTGTGTTAATTATTTTGTTCCATTTCCCCTTTCCCCTATTTATTCAATATATTTTTGGTACAAGACATTGCAGTTTTTGGTCTCATCATTCACACCATCTAGGCTCCATAAAGAACTATTTCTTCTGCGCGTCAGTCAGTAAATTCATCCATTGACATAAACTAGTCCTTTAATAACTTAGCGTTACACGTGGCGAGCCAGCCAGGAGCCTGATGGGTGAATGAGGGTTTTTTGGGGGGGGTTTTTTGTGTTATTTGATGTAATTTGATATTCGGTAATTTCTGTGGTTTTGATAAGGTCCGCGACAAGAAAAAATGAAGTTTATTCAGGAAAGTGGGGCCAATGTTGCACATTCTGTCATTGTTTCTGGTGCCACAAACACTGAGAAAGATGAGGAAATTCTTGATTATTTGAAACAATACGGTCGTATAAAAACGGTTATTTTCGTGGATGACGCAAATAGTGTTTTTTACAAAAACCTGATCGTTGAATATTGTGATAGTTCTGCGATAACTACTCTTAATACGTTTTTCCCATATACTCATCAGTCAAAGAATCACTCGGCTTTGACTTTTTGCGTAAGATTGCTTGCCGCAGAATGCACAGCCACAGGAGGAGTCAGGACCCCTGCAGATTACCTCGGCGAGCTCAAGCAACTTGCACGCCGCAGCGGCAGGGAATTCCCAGATATTCTGCGGGAAATGATGGGACAAATTAGTGAGCATCTGGAAGGAATCGAACAAGACAGTGACTTAGAGGGAGCCTCAGTCCAAATTGTGGAGCCTGCATCATCTCTGCCTGGCCAGCAGGGGTCGTTGTCTGGACACTCCGCAATCCCTGAGACGGCTACCAGCAATCCCTCACCTGACCAACAGGGGTCACTGCCACATCCACAAAGATTTTCACTGTCACAGACTGAAATGAACCCCCCGGAAATACAAAAGGTAGTGGTGGAGCATGTTGTAAAAGCAGACACCGTATCTGCATTCAGACTTCGTCCTTTCTCTGGGAAGATCCCCAAACCAGCTAACGAAACAGATTATGAGACCTGGAGATCTCACATTGAACTGCTGTTAGCAGATCCAAATTTGGCACCTCTACAGATCACTCGTCGCATCCTTGAAAGTTTGCTACCTCCGGCAGCAGATGTTGTGAAAGGGCTGGGCTCAAACACAATTCCATCCATCTATTTAAAAGTGTTGGATTCTGCTTTTGCTTTAGTACAAGATGGTGAAGAGTTGTTTGCTCAATTCCTGAATACGTTACAGGATCCGGGTGAGAAACCCTCTGCTTTTTTGCAACGTTTACAACTCACATTAAACACTGTGATGAAAAGAGGTGGTAACTTGTCTTCAGACTTCAACAAACATTTACTCAAGCAGTTTTGTCGAGGATGCTGGGATAGCGATATCCTAAACAAACTACAGTTGGAGAACTTGAGGAGCGATCCCCCATATTTTGCAGAGCTCCTCCTACTGCTTCGAACTGAGGAGGGTAGACAGCTGGCCAAGGAGAATCTCATGAAGAAGCACCTAACTGCATCCAAGCCTCGTGCCGCTGTTCATTCCCAGAGCACATGTGCTTGTAGCCATTCAGACACCAAGGCTATTAATGAGCTGAAGCAACAGATGCAGAAACTGCAGAGTCAAATGGCTGCTCTTCTCTCACAGAAATCTCAATTCTCCAAGCCAGCACCACCTCAACTCAGATCAGCACAACCAAGACCCAGCAGCAGTGCAACCAGTTCCCGGCCTAGAGCAGGCTACTGCTTTAAATGTGGAGAGGATGGGCACATGTCAGCAGGATGCGCCAACCCTCCGAACCCGACACTGGTTCTGAAAAAGAAGAAACAACTTGAAAAAAGACAGCAGGCTTGGGACAGCAATAACAAATCGTCAAACTAGAGGCAGTCTCTGTGGAGGGACAGACGGAGGCTGCAATCGACCCATGTCCCAGTTACAAGCAGGATGGACGTTCCATCACATTGCCTAAAGGACTCATTGGAACCAGAAGCACAGCACAGGTCACGATTGGAGGAACTGTATTCAACTGCCTGTTAGACACTGGGTCTCAGGTAACCACCATCTCTCACTCCTTCCACCATGATTATCTTTCTGACCATGAGATACAACCTCTGAAAAATCTACTGGAAATAGAAGGAGCAAATGGCCAAGCTGTTCCATACCTTGGTTATGTGGAGCTGAATGTTACTTTCCCTCCCGACTTCTTGGGTTCCACCACAGCTGTTGACACACTTGCCCTGGTAGTTCCTGATGTCCAATCAGCTCAACAGCCGTCAATACTGATTGGTACAAACACTCTGGACTTGGCATATGAGAGAGCATTCTCAGACCAACAACCCTCCATTCCAGCCCCACATGGATACAGAACGGTGCTGAAAATCCTTGAGCAACGATACAGACTGGCCAACAGTAACCATCATGGAATCATCAAGCTGCACACTGACGGACCACAGACCATCCCAGCTGGAAAAACTGTTGCCTTGGAGGGGTTAATTTGCGGACGCTGCCTCCAGGCCGAGAAGGCTGTGTTGGTGGAACATCCAACTTCGTCGCCTCTGCCAGGTGGCTTAATGGTCCCGTCTTGTGTCATGGATTTCCCTTCTCACCAGCCATACCACTTACCTGTGGTAATCTGCAACCAGTCTGATCATGACGTAACCCTCCCAGCCAAAGCCATCATTGCGGAGATCAGTGCCATTCAGTCTATTCAGTGTCAGGAAAGGAGTCATGACAGTATGCCTCCTAACCCTGTGACCTCTGGGTTCAACTTCAACTTTGGTAACTCCCCCTTAACACCGGAATGGAAGAGTCGTATTACTGAGAAGTTAAACGCCCTCCATGATGTCTTTGCAAAACACGACCTTGACTTTGGGAAAACCGACAAAGTGAAACATCAGATAAAGCTCTCTGACCCTACTCCCTTCAAACAGCGCCCAAGACCAATCCATCCTCAAGATTTGGATGCTGTGCGCCAACACCTGAAGGAGCTGGTTGACTCTGGGGTCATCAGAGAGTCAGAGTCACCTTTTGCATCACCCATTGTCGTGGTGCGAAAGAAGAATGGGAGTGTGCGGCTCTGCATTGATTACCGGAAACTAAATCTGCAGACCATCAAAGATGCATATGCATTGCCAAAGTTGGAGGATACTTTTACAGCTCTCTCTGGATCAGAATGGTTTTCAGTCCTTGACCTTAAATCTGGTTATTATCAGATTGAAATGGAGGAGGAAGACAAGAGCAAAACAGCATTTGTATGTCCACTTGGATTCTATGAGTTCAACAGAATGCCCCAAGGAGTCACGAACGCACCCAGTACCTTCCAGCGACTAATGGAAAAGTGCATGGGAGAAATGAACTTGAAAGACGTCTTGGTCTTCATTGACGACTTGATTATTTTTGCACCAACACTTGAAGAGCATGAGAGGAGACTACTGAAAGTCCTTCACCGTTTGAAGGAATTTGGACTCAAGCTCTCAGTTGAAAAGTGCATGTTTTTCCAGAAATCCGTTAAATACCTGGGGCATGTTGTGTCAAAGGATGGTGTGCAGACAGATCCAGATAAAATCGAGACACTTAAGTCCTGGCCGGTTCCAAAGAATCTTAAAGAACTTCGCTCTTTCCTGGGTTTCGCAGGATATTACCGTAGGTTCATCCAAGGCTACTCCAACATCGTTAAACCTTTGCATGACCTTACTGCTGGATATCCTCCATCACAGCGGAAACTCAGAGCCACCTTCAAGCGAGAGCAATATTTGGATCCTAAGGAACCACTTGCCAGTCGCTGGACTCCTGCATGTCAACAAGCCTTTGACACCATTATCAAAAAACTCACGACGGCACCAGTACTTGCTTTCGCCGATCCCCAGAAGCCTTACCTTCTCCATACAGATGCTAGTTCTACCGGGCTAGGAGCTATTCTGTACCAGGAGCAACAAGGACAAAACCAGGTGATTGCCTATGCAAGTCGTGGTCTGTTGAGGAGTGAGTCAAAATATCCAGCTCACAAACTGGAGTTTCTGGCTCTCAAGTGGGCTGTGACGGAGAAGTTTCATGACTACCTCTACGGCACCAACTTCACTGTCATTACTGACAGCAACCCACTCACCTATCTACTTACCTCTGCTAAATTAGATGCCACCAGTTACCGTTGGCTCTCTGCTCTTTCCACATTTTCATTCAAAATCATGTACAGATCTGGTAGGCAAAATCCAGATGCTGATGCTCTCTCTCGCAGGCCACATGGAGAACTCTCCAATGACCAGATGTCCCAAAAGGAGAGGGAGAGAATTCTCCGATTTGCCCAACATCATCTGGATCAGTCTTCCTCAATTTCCATCGATCAACGCACAGTCAAGGCCCTTTGTGACTGGCAGCTCCTTTATAGTATGGCTAAAAAGATGTCCACCACCGCACTCATCCAGTCACTAACTGCCCATGCCGACAGTTTGCCTGACAGCTTCATCAACGACACTCAGTTTGCACCTCCTGTTGTTCCTCAGCTGACAAATGCTGAAATCGCTGAGAGACAGAGGGAAGACCAGACCCTGAGGCATGTCATATTGCTGCTAGAGACTGGGGAAAGCCCACCTCCCGTCTTGCGGGATGAACTCCCAGAACTGCCCCTTCTACTCCGAGACCAACATCGTTTGGAGCTCCAAAACGCCATTCTCGTGAGGAGGAGGCAAGTTGGGGACCAGCTCTATCACCAGTTAGTGTTACCTCAGAAATCTCGGGCTGAAGTACTGTCAGAACTGCATGACAAGATGGGTCATTTGGGCATCGAACGTACTCTTGACCTCGTACGTCGAAGATTCTACTGGCCGAAAATGGCCAATGATGTGTGGAATAAAGTGAAGACATGTGAGAGATGCACCAAACGAAAAGCCTTACCTGAAAGAGCGGCACCCCTGGTGAACATTCGAAGTTATCGACCTCTGGAACTGGTTTGCATGGACTTTTTATCACTGGAACCCGACAGGAGCAGAACCAAAGACATCCTGGTAATAACAGATCACTTTACCAAGTACGCTGTCGCTGCCCCCACGCCAAACCAAAAAGCAAAGACTGTCGCCAAATGTCTCTGGGACAATTTTCTGGTTCATTATGGTATCCCAGAAAAGCTCCATAGTGACCAAGGACCAGACTTTGAGTCACGCACAATAAAAGAACTCTGCAAAATGGCTGGAATTCACAAAATAAGAACTACACCATACCATCCACGAGGAAATCCAGTCGAGCGCTTTAACAGAACACTCCTGAATATGCTTGGAACACTCACCACAGAAGAGAAAACTCACTGGAAAGATTTTGTTAAGCCCTTGGTCCACGCATACAACTGCACCCGGAGTGATGTTACTGGCTACTCACCCTATGAGCTCATGTTTGGTCGACAACCTCGCCTCCCGATTGACCTGGTCTTTGGACTTCCTGTGGACGGCAATCAACCCACTCATTCGCAATATGTCCAGAACCTGAAGTCAAATCTAGAAAAGAGCTACAAAATTGCCATTGGCAATGCGGAGAAGCTCATGGAAAGAAACAAGAGCCGTTTCGACCAACATATCAGCCCCTCTGAACTGGACGTTGGTGACAGGGTGCTGGTACGTAACGTGAAACTCCGAGGCAAACACAAAATTGCAGACAAATGGGAACCAGACATCTATGTGGTGGTAAAAAGAGCAGAAAATCTTCCAGTGTACACTGTCCGACCAGAGAACAAATCCAAACCGATTCGTACTCTACACAGAGATCTCCTATTACCATGTGGATTTTTGCCGCATTCCACTAGAACCAACCGAACAACTGTAAAACCAACCGGGAAGCAGTCATTCAACCTTTCTGATGAGGACTGTGCACAACCTCAGTCAGACGATGAGGATGAAATGATACCGCATCAATGGTATGATCCTGTCTCAGAGCCTCTGCGATTCACCACTGTCCACAATCTGCCAGAACCGGCATCCGCCGTTCCAGCCACTGAACCTTTACCATCTGATACACCAGTCTGTGAACCTGCTACGCTCCCTTTGCCTTCTCTTGAGCCAGCAGAGAGCGACACCCCTGACTCAGAAACCCCCGTCAAGGAGGAAGCTCCTGATACTGTGGAATCAGAGGACAGTCTGTCCTCTGCTGAACCTACCAATGTTGAATTGCCGACTGAGTCCAGTATGTCCTCTGCTGCTGATCTACCATCTAACTCTGACACCTCCAGCTCTGAACTAGAACCTCTGAGAACATCAACTCGGACCAGGAAACCTCCGGACCGGTTACAATACTCTACGCTTGGTCAGCCCATCTTGAAGAGTATTCAGGCACTCGTCCATGGCTTAACCACTGCCTTTACTCATGCACTGGAGGATGAAGAGGACCATCTGCTTACTGCCACTGAACAACCTGTCATCCGGACCCAACCACCATGTACATGAGATCGAGGGGGGAACCTGTAACCCATATCAACTACTGCCTGTCACATGACCCACGTCAGCTGATTTGAGGTCCCTCTTCTGATTGGCTCCTTTCACGTCGCAGCAACTCTGAAAACCGGCTGTGGAGGGATACTTCCGGGTTCGACTCCTGCTGTGGCTGTGAGCTTATGGCATTTAGAGCGGTATTGGAAAACAAAGCGTTTTCTCTCCTCAATTCATCTTTAAACTTTAAACTCAGCGGTCAGGTTTTTTTTCCCCTTTGAATTGATCTTCTTCATATTGAAGTGGCGAGCCGGTAGGACCATTCTTTGTTTTCCCCTCATTTCCCCCACTTAGCCGTCTTTGGATTACGGACATATTTCCCATTGTATGAAGCTGGACCCTAAGGAGGAATACCTTAAAAGTGAACTTTAAAAAGAAAAGGACCAAAGAAAAGGACTCTTAGCAAAAGGACTCTTGCACAGAAAAATCACAGCATTGATTTATTATTTAATTGTGGACATTTACGTTGTGTGTTGTGTTAATTATTTTGTTCCATTTCCCCTTTCCCCTATTTATTCAATATATTTTTGGTACAAGACATTGCAGTTTTTGGTCTCATCATTCACACCATCTAGGCTCCATAAAGAACTATTTCTTCTGCGCGTCAGTCAGTAAATTCATCCATTGACATAAACTAGTCCTTTAATAACTTAGCGTTACACCAAATCACAACAACAGTTGTTTTATTAATGTAATTTAAGGACTCTACAACAATACACAAAAAAATCAAAACATAGAAAACCACAGCAATCATATGACCCTTCTACCCACATATCAAGCAGGTCTGGCCCGGATCTGGTATCAAGCCGGCACTGCTGGCTGACTTCTGGCATGATAAGCCGTATGTCATCCAGATGTGGGCCAGCCCTGGCGTAGATGGCACTGTTTATGTGATGGCATGCCACATCTGGCTCGATTGTGGTTTGGTGCATGTGGCCCAGGCTCATACAAAACAGGTCTTCCCTGAGTCCGGCATCAAGCTGGTACTTCTGACTGACTGGTGTCATGGCAGAGTGTATGTCAACCAGATGTGGGCCAGGTCTGGCAATGATGGCACTGTTTATGTTCCTATTTTCCCATTTTAGTTAGAAGACCCAAATGCCATGTTGCAATACTATACTGCTATGGTAGCCAACGTTTCAAATGCAGGTTTGACAGGTTCATGAGTGTACACTTTATCCAAAACCTAGTGAGGGTTTACTCATGTTTGCCAGTGGGTGGCTGTAGCTCAGGAGGTAGAGCAGGTCACCGACTGATTGGAAGGTTAGTGGTTTGATCCCTGGCTCCTCCAGTCTGCATGTCAATAGTGTGAATGTAGTTAGGAAGCACCCAGTTTAGAGAAAATGGGTCAATGTGTAATGAGTACTTTGAGTAATCTGGGAGAGTAGAAAAGTGCTCTATAAGAATCAGTCCATTCACTGAACAGAGTTTAGTCATGTTGCTTTTGCACTATTATGTTCCAGCACATGTTGTTATTACATGGCTTGATTAAGCTACACATTAGGCTGACATCTGGGGCCAGAGCTGAAACTGTTCTGGGCCAGCAGTGTGTCTGCAACTGGCTCATGGCTGGACACAACTTACACATGGCCCACATACAGCAAAGAATGACAGCCCTTTGGTGGCCCAGATCGG
Source organism: Astatotilapia calliptera (assembly GCF_964374335.1). Lineage (NCBI taxonomy): Eukaryota > Metazoa > Chordata > Actinopteri > Cichliformes > Cichlidae > Astatotilapia > Astatotilapia calliptera. The sequence continues at coordinate 30,955,361 of NC_137429.1, forward strand.
GTTTGCCAGAGGTAATCCGCACATGGGCCAACACAGGACCACCAGTGTGTCTGCAACTGGCCTTGTGCTGGCCCATGTGTGGGCCACATCTGGCAAACCTGATCTGGGCCACCAAAGGGCCATCATTCTTTGCGGTATGTGGGCCATGTGTAAGTACATTGTGTGGGCCATACCAATTTTGCTATGTGGGTATGAGCAAGTGCTTTGGCGACAGTGGGAAGGAAAAACTTTTAACAGGAAGAAACCTCCAGCAGAACCAGGCTCAGGGACAGGCGGGGCTATCTGCTGTGACCCGTTAAGGTTAGGTGAGGAAGACAGGACAAAGACACACTGTGGAAGAGAATCACTAATAATTTAGTGCAGTCAGGTGTATAAACACATAGTGATTGAGAAAGGTGACTGAAGAAGAAACACCCAGTGCATCATGGGAATCCCCAGCAGTCTACACCTATTGCAGCATAGCTAAGGGAGGATTCAGGGTCACCTGGTCCAGCCCTAACTATATGCTTTAGCAAAAAGGAAAGTTTGAAGTCTAATCTTGAAAGTAGAGATAGTGTCTGTCTCCTGAATCCAAACTGGAAGCTGGTTCCACAGAAGAGGGGCCTGAAAACTGAAGGCTCTGCCTCTCATTCTACTTTTAAATACTCTAGGAACAACAAGTAGGCCTGCAGAGAGAGAGCGAAGTGCTCTAATAGGGTGATATGGTACTACAAGGTCATTAAGATAAGATGGGGCCTGATTATTTAAGACCTTGTATGTGAGGAGCAGGATTTTGAGTTCTGGATTTAACAAGAAGCCAAAACAGGAGAAATCTGCTCTCTCTTTCTAGTCCCTGTCAGGACTCTTGCTGCAGCATTTTGGATTAGCTGAAGGCTTTTCAGGGAGTTCTTAGGACTTCCTGATAATAATGAATTACAGTCGTCCAGCCTGGAAGTAATAAATGCATGAACTAGTTCTTCAGCGTCACTCTGAGACAGGATATTTCTAACTTTAGAGATGTTGCGCAAATGGAAGAAAGCAGTCTTACATATTTGTTTAATATGTGCGTTGAAGGACATGTCCTGGTCAAAAATGACTCCAAGGTTCCTCACAGCGTTACTGGGGGCCAAGGTAATGCCATCCAGAGTAAGAATCTGCTTAGATACCATATTTCTAAGATTTTCAGGGCCGAGTACAATAACCTCAGTTTGATCTGAATTAAGAAGCAGAAAGTTAGCGGCCATCCAGGTCTTTATGTCTTTAAGACATTCCTGCAGTTTAACTCATTGGTGTGTGTTATCTGGCTTCATGGACAGATAGAGCTGGGTGTCATCTGCATAGCAGTGTAAATGTATGCCCTTTGTGAGTGTGGACGCTTCATCTCTTTGCTCTTGAATGCTTTGCTTCTTATATTGATTTTTATTGATTTTTATGCTGATTTTTTCCCTTTTTTCCGTGTGAGCTTACCTGCGATAACTTCTGGACACTTGTAGATCATTAGGACTAGAGTGTTCTTAACAGAAACAGCAACATTTTATGGTTACCTTATCCTCAGCGCTCCGTGTGTCTGTGGCCTAGACACAGCTGAAGCCTGATTACAGCGTCTGGGCACCGAGCAGCCTCAATAGCCTGGAAAGGTGCTAACCGCTAGGCTAACTAGCAACAAGATGCCTTCCCTCTCCACAGATGACTACCACAGCCTCCTGCAGAAGATTGCAGCACTGGAGACAAAAATTCATCGCTTAGAAGTAAACGTGGAGGTAAATGGACTGTGTGGAAATGAAACAACCTTGCCTTTGATTCAAAACAATGGCGATGAGCAAGCTAGTACACAGCTAAGGAGCACAGATAACATGACCAAGAAAGTAGACTCTGTGCATTATTATAAATCCTCAAGTGATAATCCCCCCTTAGACTGTCTTGGTGCAAAACAAAGACATAAATCATGTCTCCTGGAAGGGGGAGGACGTATCACAGGCAGGGTACAGCGAGCTGAAATCTCTGAAACCGACTGGCCTTCACTTCCTACGAGACAGAGAAGCTCTTCTACCCCTGTATACGGGAGGAAACAGGACTGGACAACCGTGAATAGGAAGGTTAACAACAAACCTCCAAAACAACTGAATGTGAAACTGCAGAACAGATTTGCTCCACTATCAAAGGACCCTGGATCTATATCGGACAACCATCCATCTAAAAGCAGCGAAATAAGGTCTGAAAATCTGTTGAAAAGTGAAAGGCCACAGGGAAAGCTAAAGGCTAGGCCTGAAACTCTGATTGTGGGTGACTCTGCCGTAAAGGATGTACAAAGGATGTGCGGTAAGAACACTAAAGTCCTCTGCTTTCCTAACGATATGGTCAACAACCTGAAGGAGAGAATTCTTCAAATTGCAGATGAATATCCAACTGTGACAAACATTGTTCTGCATACAGGGTCAAACGATGTGTCCAAACAACAGTCGGAGGTTCTGAAACGGGACTTTACTGGATTATTAAATACTGTAAACTCTCTGAATGCAGCTGTATTCATCAGTGGACCTGTACCGCCGGTCAGAGGAGGAGACGAGAGATTCAGCAGGTTGTTTACACTGAATAAATGGCTTATATCAGCATGTGCTTACCACTCAGTGCACTTTATCGACAACTTTAATATTTTTTGGGAACGCAGGCATCTGTTCAAAGCAAATGGATTTAATTTTAACAAGTCAGGGGTGAAACTGTTCACCTCCAACTTGTTTTATTCCATACGTCATCCATCCGTGCTTGGTGCCAAGGCTGAGATAAACGAGGAGTTATCTCATAAAGAGGAACAAACAGTACTCCAAGAACAGACAAAGCCCAGCAGAAACCTTGAGGAGGAGCTCCATTTGCCCCCACCCGGGAAGAGCCTCAGAAAGGAGAGACATCCATGGCATCTGAGGAAGAGCCTCAGAAAGGAGAGACATCTAAGGCAAGAAGAGGGGTCCCTATTTGCCTCCAACTCTCTCAACAACACCAACGACCAGGACAAGGGACCACGACCTTCCCCAGTCCCCCAAACCCCTGACAGGCCATCACCCTCCTCCCCCTCCCTTTCTCCCTCCTCCCCACACCTGAAATTCACTGAGGAGATGATGGAGCGGGTCAATGCTGGGCTCAGATCTACCCCCCGTCCCAATCCCTTTTTGTCCCCCATAAACCCCCCACCAGAGCGGCCAAAGGTTTGCCATCGAGCCCCACCCTCAACAGAGCAATCGAAGTCACATTGCCCAGCCTCGCCCCCCTTAGTTCCTCTTCATGCCCTGTCTCCGCAGTCTGATGTGTGATGTGTGAAGGGTCCGGGCTGTGAGGATTATGGCAGTGATGACTTTTCCCAGGAGAAGCTGGGACCCTGTTTACTAGAAGGTTTTAAAATTTCTGTACTTTTAGGTGACAGGAGACATGTGGCCTGGTCAAAACACAGAGAGCTGCACTCTAAAAGATCTTTAAACATAGTAAACATACCTTGTGTGCCACAGACTGCTCCCAAACACGAGGGGACAAGTAATACCTCTAAAACACTTAAGTTGGCTTTATTAAACATTAGATCTCTAGCTGGGAAAACATTTTTAATTAATGATTTAATCACTGAGCACAGCCTTGATTTTATGTTTTTAACTGAAACTTGGTTGGACCAAAGTAACAGTGGAGCTGTTCTCATCGAGACGACCCCTCCTAACTACAGTTTTATCAGTGAGGCCAGGGTGAGCAGGAGAGGAGGAGGGGTTGCTGTCTTATTTAATGAATCATTTCAATGTAAGCAGCTATCTCCTGGAAGTTTTCAGTCTTTTGAATATGTGGCTTTACAGCTGAAGGCACCATCCAAAGTTGTGTTTCTTAATGTTTACAGGCCTCCCAAATACTGCACAGACTTTTTTAATGACCTCAGTGAACTGCTGTCTGTGATCTGTGTTGATTTTGACTGTGTAATTATTGCTGGGGATTTTAACATTCATGTGGACAACCCTCAGGACAAAGGGACTAAAGACCTGAGTAACACTCTGGGCAACTTTGGGCTGACTCAGCATGTAACAGAGGCCACACATAATAGAGGACACACTCTTGACCTACTGATCTCCAAAGGCCTGAGCATTTCAAAGGTTACTGTGTCTGATGTGGGCCTGTCTGATCATTACTGTGTTTTCTTTGAAAGTAAAATCTCAGCCCACACAAATATATCAACAACAGTGATCACAAAACGGTGTATAACTGAACACAGTAGTGCAATTTTTAACCAGGTCTTCCCATTAACACCTGACCTGTCCAGAGGGTCAGTCAATGAGCTCGTCAATAGCTTCAATGCTAACATGTTAAATGTAATGGACACTATTGCTCCCATTAAGGTGAAGGTTATCTCTGGAAGGAAAAAGTCTCCATGGAGAAACTCCACACTGGTGAAAAATGAAAAAAGAGAGTGTAGGAAAGCTGAGCGCAGATGGAGAAAAACAAACCTCCAGGTTCATTATGACATTTATAAAGAGAAACTTCACAATTATAATTTACAACTGAGGAATGCAAGGAGGTCCTACTTCTCTGACATCATCACTAAAAACAGCCATAATGCTCGGGTCTTATTTTCTACAGTTGACAGGCTAACAAACCCTCCTGTGTCAGTGGCAGCTGAACTTCATTCGACCATGGCCTGCAATGACTTTGCCAAATTCTTCACTGAAAAAATCCAAAAAATTAGACAAGCAATTGGTACATCAACAGCAGATCCAGGATATGTACTGTGTCCACCAAAAAACTGTTTAAACACCATGAAACAGTTTCAACCTATTAACAGCAAAGACCTGGAGGACATCTTAGGTCAACTGAACTCCTCCTCCTGCTGTTTAGATGTCCTGCCAACAAGTTTTTTCAAAAAGGTCTCAAAGACTTTAGAGTCAGACCTGTTACAGATCGTCAACTTTTCTTTATTATCAGGTGTGTTTCCAGAATCACTAAAAACTGCTGTAATCAAACCTATACTGAAAAAGGACAATCTTGACAAGACACAAATGAACAACTACAGGCCGATCTCAAATCTCCCGTTTTTAAGTAAGATCATTGAAAAAGCAGTTTCTCAACAGCTCAGTTACTTCTTAAAACAGAATAATTGCTACGATGCCTTCCAGTCAGGTTTTAGACAGAACCACAGCACTGAAACCGCTCTGACCAAAGTGTTTAATGACATATGTCTGAATACAGACAGTGGAAAAATGTCAGTCCTAGTTTTACTGGATCTCAGTGCAGCATTTGATACAGTTGACCACAACATATTACTCAAACGACTGGAGAACTGGACAGGTCTTTCAGGAACTGTACTAAACTGGTTCAAAACATACGTAGAAAACAGGAAATACTTTGTATCAATAGGTAACTTCACATCTGAGCAGACAAGTATCACATGTGGAGTTCCCCAAGGTTCCATCTTGGGACCCCTTCTGTTTAACATCTACATGCTCCCACTGGCACAGATTATAAACAACAACAAAATAAACTATCACAGCTATGCAGATGACACACAAATATATATCACAATGTCACCAGGAGACCGAGGCCCTGTACAGGCTCTTGGTAAATGCATTGAGGAAATCAATGACTGGTTGTGCCACAATTTTCTCCAGCTAAACAAAAACAAAACTGAGGTAATAGTCTTTGGTGCCAAAGAAAAACGATTACAGGTCACCAGAGAACTTCAATCTATACATCTAAAAACCACAAACCAGGCGAGAAATTTGGGTGTAGTGATGGATGCAGACCTAAACTTAGAAAAACACATTAAGACAATAACAAAGTCAGCTTACTATCACCTCAAGAATATATCAAGGATAAAAGATCTGATGTCTCAACAGGACCTGGAAAAACTAGTCCATGCATTCATCTTTAGTAGGCTTGATTACTGTAACAGCATCTTTACAGGTCTACCTAAAAAATCAGTCAGACAACTACAGCTCATTCAGAACTCTGCTGCTCGAGTCCTCACTAAGACCAAAAAAGTGGACCACATCAGTCCAGCTCTGAGGTCCTTACACTGGCTGCCTGTCCGTCAGAGGATAGACTTTAAAGTTCTGATGCTGGCCTATAAAGCTCTGAATGGTTTAGGACCAAAATACATCAATGACCTCCTGACCCAGTATGAACCATCCAGATCCCTCAGGTCATCTGGATCCGGTCTTTTATCAGTTCCCAGAGTCAGAACCAGACACGGAGAAGCTGCATTCAGCTTTTATGCTCCTTATATCTGGAACAAACTCCCAGAAAGCCTCAGATCAGCTGAAACACTCAGTTTATTTAAATCCAGGTTGAAGACTCACCTGTTCTCAGCTGCATTTGAATAAAGCACCAAATCCACACTTTAAGCTTAAATTTCAAAACTTACATTTAACTACTGATTTTATCTACTGTTCTGATTTTATCTGTTTTGATTTTATATACTGTTGTTTGTTTGTTTGTTTGTTTGTTAACTAGTTAGTTAGTTTATTTGCTTGTTTTATTCAATTTTAAATCATGCTTTTTATTTGTTCTTGTTTCTAATGTCTCTGTAAAGCACTTTGAATCGCCTTGTTGTTGAATTGTGCTATACAAATAAACTTGCCTTGCCTTGCCTTGCCTATGTCTTCTAATGGTGCTGCCTAAGGGAAGCATGTATAATGTAAACAGAATTGGTCCTAGCACTGAACCCTGTGGAACTCCATAACTAACCTCAGTGTGTGAAGAGGACTCTCCATTTACATGCTAACATAACTGAGTGCAACTGACTAATACACAGAGCAGTGAAAAGTATTTTCTCTTCCAAATTTCTTATTTTTTTAAATAAAAAGAACCAGAGTAAATACAAATGCAATTTTTACAGTTTTAAATGATAATTTATTCTCCATGAATCACTACCGTACTGTGGTAAATGGGCTTGCGCTCCTGTAGGCTCACCAAATGCACGAGGCCCCGTAGGGAGCAGCTACAGAGAAGAGAAAGTGTACTTTATTGGTCCCCGTGGGGAAAATCCCTCTCTGCATTTGACCCATTCACTCAGTGAAGCAGTGGGCAGCCATTGGGCGCCCGGGGAGCAGTGTGTAGGAACGGTACCTTGCTCAGGGGTACCTCAGGGTAGCTGTTCAGGGGAATCGAACACCCGACCTTCTGATCATGGGGCCGCCACTCTACCTACTGAGCTATCCCCTACAATGTGTGTTGGACAGCAGTCATGGGCAGAGGCCCTGGCAGCTATGGAGGTAGTCTACTGGGACATGGAACATCACCTCTCTGGTGCAGAAAGAGCCTAAGCTAGTGCGTGAGGTTGAGCGACACCAGCTAGTCGGGCTCACTTCAACGCACAGCTTGGGCTCTTCAACAGCATTCTGAGAAAGGCTAGGGTCATTGAGTCTGAATGGAACCAGATGGTGGAAACCTGAGGTGAAGGGATGATGATAACTTTAAATCATGTCCACTGATAAAAAGACAACTGACATTTTTGAGTTGAAATGACAGAAAACACACTGCAGCTTGTTCTTAGTTGAGGTAGATGATGATATCTAAATCTACATAATAATTATCACTTTGTTATCACCTCACAGATGGAGTGTCACAGTGTAACACAGATGCAGTGCCATTCCCAGTCAGTAAATATAAATGTCATTACTGTTGTTACTACAGAATGGGGGAAGTTTTATATTCCCAAACAAATCCCTTAATCCTGCCTTCTCTGCTCAGATAAGAGCACCAACCTTTTCAGATATGTGTGAGTGTCTTTGTGTAGCTTTGTCTCTCTGTCTTTTGCGTCGTAACTATTCATGCTTTTCTGTCTGTCTGCAGATTATGAGGTAAATCATCATCATCAGGCTTTCATTGGCTTATCAGCAGTGGCTGGGTTTCTGGTTCTGATTTTTATAGTGGGAACTTCTTATACTTGGTGTTTAAGGAGAAAAGCAAATAGGTAAAGTACTATAATCATGTAATCATGGATACATCTATCAGTGTGCTTGTTGCCAAATCAATACATAAATACAATTCACATATTAAGGTCAAAACTTTAAAGCAAAGGAAACCCAAGAATTCCCCTTTAAGCAAGCAATAGTAAGGTTGGGTTTGGGGAAGCATCAAGCATCAAGACACCTCTCCTTTTAGTTTCTCTCAGTACTCTTTCTGTAACATTTTGGGTCAAATAAAGGTTTTCAGAGAGTAAAGAAATGACAATACTCCAGCCTAAAAGAAAGACATAGATAAGAGTCACCAAGGTAACTCTGAACTTGTGATTGGAATGTGGAGATATTCTGAAGCAATAAAACAGTGAACATAAATCCTGTTAAAGTGCAAATATTTCACTGTTAATTTTGTAACAAAGCTGATGCTGCATCCTGCTATCTGACACATTCTTTTTATTTTTGTCCTCTCTTCTCAGATCCAAACCAAAGCATGCTGCTCCTGCTGGTGGTGCTGCTGCTGCTGCTGATGATGATGAAAAGGCTGACAAAATGCAAACTGTCTTTTAAAAATTTGTTTTACATAATAATCTAGTTTGAGAAATCCTCTATTGTTTAATACAAATGTGAAAGTACAGCACAGAAGCACTTCTTAATCAAAAATAATAATAATTCATGAATCACAGCAGTTCGGTGATTTTGTTTGTTCTCCATTTTTGATTGTAACTCTGATCATTTGTGAACATACTTAAATATACTATGAAAATGTTTCCTTCCATCTGTCCACATTCTCCCACTTATCCAATTCAGAGTTGCAACCCCTACAACCCCAACCCCACTATACAGGGAGTGCAGAATTATTAGGCAAGTTGTATTTTTGAGGAATAATTTTATTATTGAACAACAACCATGTTCTCAATGAACCCAAAAAACTCATTAATATCAAAGCTGAATGTTTTTGGAAGTAGTTTTTAGTTTGTTTTTAGTTTGAGCTATTTTAGGGGGATATCTGTGTGTGCAGGTGACTATTACTGTGCAGAATTATTAGGCAACTTAACAAAAAACAAATATATACCCATTTCAATGATTTATTTTTACCAGTGAAACCAATATAACATCTCCACATTCACAAATATACATTTCTGACATTCAAAAACAAAACAAAAACAAATCAGCGACCAATATAGCCACCTTTCTTTGCAAGGACACTCAAAAGCCTGCCATCCATGGATTCTGTCAGTGTTTTGATCTGTTCACCATCAACATTGCGTGCAGCAGCAACCACAGCCTCCCAGACACTGTTCAGAGAGGTGTACTGTTTTCCCTCCTTGTAAATCTCACATTTGATGATGGACCAATGGGGTTCAGATCAGGTGAACAAGGAGGCCATGTCATTAGTTTTTCTTCTTTTATACCCTTTCTTGCCAGCCACGCTGTGGAGTACTTGGACGCGTGTGATGGAGCATTGTCCTGCATGAAAATCATGTTTTTCTTGAAGGATGCAGACTTCTTCCTGTACCACTGCTTGAAGAAGGTGTCTTCCAGAAACTGGCAGTAGGACTGGGAGTTGAGCTTGACTCCATCCTCAACTCGAAAAGGCCCCACAAGCTCATCTTTGATGATACCAGCCCAAACCAGTACTCCACCTCCACCTTGCTGGCGTCTGAGTGGGACTGGAGCTCTCTGCCCTTTACCAATCCAGCCACGGGCCCATCCATCTGGCCCATCAAGACTCACTCTCATTTCATCAGTCCATAAAACCTTAGAAAAACCAGTCTTGAGATATTTCTTGGCCCAGTCTTGACGTTTCAGCTTGTGTGTCTTGTTCAGTGGTGGTCGTCTTTCAGCCTTTCTTACCTTGGCCATGTCTCTGAGTATTGCACACCTTGTGCTTTTGGGCACTCCAGTGATGTTGCAGCTCTGAAATATGGCCAAACTGGTGGCAAGTGGCATCTTGGCAGCTGCATGCTTGACTTTTCTCAGTTCATGGGCAGTTATTTGGCGCCTTGGTTTTTCCACACGCTTCTTGCGACCCTGTTGACTATTTTGAATGAAACGCTTGATTGTTCGATGATCACGCTTCAGAAGCTTTGCAATTTTGAGACTGCTGCATCCCTCTGCAAGATATCTCACTATTTTTGACTTTTCTGAGCCTGTCAAGTCCTTCTTTTGACCCATTTTGCCAAAGGAAAGGACGTTGCCTAATAATTATGCACACCTGATATAGGGTGTTGATGTCATTAGACCACACCCCTTCTCATTACAGAGATGCACATCACCTAATATGCTTAATTGGTAGTAGGCTTTCGAGCCTATACAGCTTGGAGTAAGACAACATGCATGAAGAGGATGATGTGGACAAAATACTCATTTGCCTAATAATTCTGCACTCCCTGTAGTAATGGCAGCAACATGACTCATAAAAAATAGTTTCCCACTGTGAGGCATCCCATCTTCTTTTAACAGCAGCCAGTAAACATCTGGGAACAGAGGAGAGCAGCTGCTGGGCTTTAGAGAGAGGACTGTTGTCCCTTTCTTCCCTGACAGCGGTTTCTCACTGCTTTGCCATATTTTTCATTTCATGATGTATCAGATGTTTCGGGTTAGTCAAAGGTCTGGACTGCAGGCAGTTCAACACCTGCACTCTTCTATGAAGCTGTGCTGCTGGAATAGCTGCAGTATGTGGTTTAGTATTGTCCTGCTGAAATATGCAGGTCTCTCCTGAAAAATACGTCCTCTGTTGCTCTTAAACCTGTATACACCTTCCTGCATTGATGGCCTCTCCAGATGTGCCAGCTGCTGATTCAATGAAGGCTGAGTGCTGGTAACAAAGCAGACTCTTCCTCCCGTCTTTAGTCCAAACATGTCGTTTTGGCTGACCTCAGAACAGTTTCCCACTTTGCCTCAGTCCATTTTAAATGAGCGTTGGTCCAGAGAGGACAGCAGAGTGTCTGCATCGTGTTCACATGTGTGATCTGTGGATGGCAGAGCGAGCTGTGTTCCAGCTGAAACCCATTTCCATGACAGACTCACAGGTGTGAGTCTCTGTGTGGAAGTTTCAGCCTTGCACACAGAGATTTCTCCAGCTTTAACCGCTGGGCCCTCTTTCATTCTACTTTTAAATATCCTAGAACCACAAGTGCAGTGGAGCTGATGGGCTGGATTCATCAGGCAAGCTCACTTCAAAGAATTTCCCTACGTCAATGTGTCCCAGCTGCCAAAGGGCAAGAATGTCAAAGAACCATTAATTAAATATGCAAAGATTACAAGAAGCTTCAAAGGAAAAATCCCCTTTGGCAGTTCAGTCCATTTGACCTGCTGCAGTTTAACTGTCAGCGTCCAGGCTCTTCACACACAAGCATGCACACACATACCTTCCCTGTCATAGCTCCTCAATCCAATGGCAAAGATTTAAAACGTGATTATGAGCAGATAAGTACTGACTGATATGCCTTTTAAAGTAAATGCATTCATTCGGGGTGTATCCACTAACACTGTGCAAAACAGTTTCTCTTTCGTCCTGGAGTGTTGGTCATACTTGTATATTACTGGAAGTCACTACAAAAGCAGGAAACATTAAACTGGAGCACAGTGGATCGTTGGTAAAACTACAGCACTGTCTAAATCTTTGCTGCTCCCCTGGCTTTCTGCTCTCTGTCTGATTGTCAGCTCTGCCTGCTCTGCAGCCTCACTGCAGAACTCTGAACAGTCACTTTTCAGAGGATCTACCAGGAACAAGCTGCTGCTCACCTCCGCCGAAGGCTGGGACTACAACCTAATGTGGATAAAATGGCCCTGGATGGGGTCAAAGCCCTTTATGCTACTCCACCCTTCACCATCATCGCCAGCCCCTTTTTCAAAGCTAACAGATAAAACCAACATAAGTGGCCCCAGTAAAATCTGAATGCTTAACCGTACAGTCCCCAGGACTCACTGTACAGTTTTAGAGTAAATATAAATGATTTTAATCAAATCCAATGTCTCCACACTCATTAGATTTCAACACAGCTGAACGCTATAATCATAACACAATAATTAAGTAAGCAAATTTATTTCAAAAGAGTTTTATCATCAGGTCCTCACACTACCTCCACCATGTTTGACTGTTGCTGTAATTTCCTTGTTTCTGTAATGCTGTGTTCATTTTAAACCAGAAGTAATAAACCTACCAGAAAGTTAAATGTGGTCGTGTCAGTCCACAGAAGTTTTCCCACAATTTTGGGAGGATCATCAATGTGAGACGGGCATTTGTGTTGTTTTGGGGCAGCAGTGGTTTTCACCATTTTTGCCCATCCTGTTTGTTATTGTTGACTCTGAGTGGCATGAGTCCTGCAGTTTACTGAGTTCTTCTGTGACCTCCTGCTTCAGTTGTTGATGTAGTGTTGGAGTAATTTTGGTATGTCACTCCTGGTTGGGCTGAAGGACCGTGATGATTTTAAAGGTATGACTGAACATTTTTTGGAGGATTTCTTCGTATCAATAATAAGCTGTGTTCTGTCTGTCTCTGCAGTGTCTACTTGAACAAAATACACGAGACTCGCGTGAAATGTCACAGGTGGAATCCAGCCATGCTTTTCAGTTCTATCGTCTATATTCTCAAACCTGTCATAGCAGATCAACCCGGCGTTACATGACAGACACTTGAACACTGCTGTCTGACTCTGAAAGTAGAAGGAACCTGAAGAAACACTGTTTTTGTAGGTTGAGTTTATTTTACCTCCAACAACAGAGTTTGATATGATAAGAGTGTTTCCACATGTTTCAAGACTTACACCAAACACAGTCTTCAAAGACAATTTATGATTTAAACTATTTCACCAACGTGCATTAAAAAGTTCAGTTTAAGAGACACGAGAAACCTCAGCTGGTGCTGCATGTCTTTATCGTGTTCATCATGTGTTAGGACCAGAGCATGGCAGCTTTTAACGTGACCGCAGAACCAAGACGCTGCCTGGAGGTTATTTACTGCCACTGCTGAAGTAAACGCTTGTGTCACTTTGATGGATGCAGAACACTGAGAGCAAGCTCGCAGTCTTTCAGGTAAATGCTCACATGACTCCGTTTTGTTCTGTTCAGCAGGGTTCATCCAGCACTAGATGGGTCTCAGTAACTTATATGTGAAACATGAAGTACTTTTTAGTACTTTAGTACATTAACATGTTACTGTTACTGATAAATGTCAAGTGATTAAGACTGAAAGGAAACAAGAACATTTCTCTGGTGTCCGCGGTGTACAGTCACAATGAAACAGCTGCATTTTAATGAAGTCTGAACAGAAGCTGAACACAGCCTAACGTTTATTACATGGAAACATTTTCAGCCTTTTGTCTGTTGGACTAAAAACTAATCGTTTGCAATAAAGATGACTGGATTCTGCTAGGGTGGCTAAGTTGAAGGTGAATTCAGCTGTCCCTGCAGTATATTGGTGAGATAAGATCTCTGTCTATCCCAGCGATAGCCATCAGCTGACTTGAACCCTGACATCAGACATTATCTAGTACATTATCCAGTTTTATCCAAGTCTTGTAAAGTCATATCTTATCTGTGTAAAAGGTTACCTTTCCTAAGATACCATGAAGCAATTGTTTTTTTGAGGTGGGGCGGAGGTTGTTTTTGGGTGTCATTGTCTGTTGTGCTCTTGTGTAACTTTGTTTTGTCTCTTTCTTTTCTTTGTAGCTGCTGTGATGAATATTCAGAGGTGCTCACTGCTCTCTCAGCAGTAACGGGGTTTTGTATTAGTGTTCAGTATTGTCATTTCTTACACAGTGTATAAAAGGGATGCAATATTTAACAGTGAGGTGAGCCAAACATTTGCATTTAAGCTTCTGCTTTTATTATGTAGTTAAAAGAGGATTTCTCGTCCCTGTTTCTATAAATCTAGCTGATCCTAAAATACCAAAATAGTTATGTTTAATACTAATTTTGTAAATCAGTAGTGAATGATTGAAGCAGCATAATTTTTGTGGTCAATTGGTGCATAAATATAGTCTGTAAATCTGGAGTCAAACAAAGCTGTGAGAGGTAACAAAATATGTTTAATGCTTTTATGTCTGTTTAAAGTGATAATAAATTGTATTCTATAAATACAAAAATAGGAAATGTCATTATTTTGGTGGGTTCACGCTGTTCTGTTCGCTTTCCAATCTCATATAACGAGATGATAAACTCTCCCTTTATGTTTGCTCCACTATTGTAGCGTTAGCTTGATGCTGGAGAACCGCAACCGCCACATATGGACCCCGGCACTCATTCAAAGGAGTATCAGTCCACATTAAGAAAAAATTATTCTATTCGTAATTCTATTTGGAGAAAAAGGTTGAAATGTGGAGATAACAGCTGTACCCTCTGAGTTAGTAAAATCATACTTCAGAATCAGTTTTACAAGGAAATGATTTTGCTTTTAGCTCATAAACACAGAGTGTAGCAAACAAGGTAGTTTGTCCTGAGACAACAACAGTAATCTCCCCATTTTGACTTATTCCAGTCACAGAAGCGTTGGAGGTAGTTCGTAAGAGATTACAGGATGACCCCAACCTCAGCAGCAGGACCGCTCTCAGCATCGACCAAGTGTGTTTGAACTGTGTCTTCATTCCACCTACTTCACATACAAGGGTCAGTTCAACAGGCAGAAACATGGGTGTGCCATGGGCTCGCCAGTTTCACCCATCGTGGCCAATTTGTACATGGAAGAAGTGGAAAAGAGGGCTTTGCTATCCTACCCTGGAGCACCACCAAGCCATTGGTTCAGATAAGTGGATGACACCTGGGTGAAAATCAAATCTCAGGACGTACCACAATTCACGGATCACATTAACTCGGTGGACCGACTCATCAAATTCACCAGGGAGGATATGAAAAGTGGCAGGTTAGCCTTCTTAGACTGTGAGATTTCCATCAGTAATGGAGGACATCTAAAAGTACCATAAACCTACACATACGGATCAGTATCTAAGGTTTGACTCTCATCATCCACTGGAGCACAAACTGGGCGTCATCAGGACGCTACCACACAGAGCGAACACCATCCCCACAGACACAGCAGCCAGGGAGGCAGAAGAACATCAAGAAGGCCCCGAGTAAATGTGGTTATCCCTGCTGGACTTTTGTCAAAGCTGGGAAGGCTCCTAAAGAAAGCTCCGATCCAGGAGAGAAGGACAACCGCTGCCTAAGAGAAAACCTGTAGTGATCCCGTACGTGTCAGGAGTATCGGATTCATAGATCAGGGAAACCAAACAACCTCTGACTAAGCGGATGGCACAACACAGCAGAGCCACCTCGTCAGGCCAGCACTCTGCAGCCTATTTACACCTACAGGCCAGTGGACACTCGTTCAGTGATGAGGATGTAACATCCTGGACCGGGAGGAACGCTGGTTTGAGGGCGGAGTCAAGGAGGGAAAGACCATCTCTGGTCATTTTTGTATAGTATATCATAAATATAAACATATTTATAAAAATAACTCGTGAAAAATATATTAACCACTTTCACTAAATGGCACCATGACCCACTGCTTCCGTAAAGAAACTGACATGCGTCACATTTCGTGGCTACGCAGACAGCGCCATCTTGTGGTGGCTCCGGTGTAGTGCTGCTTGAGAACAATAGCAGCGAACTGCGGAAGGAAATTAGAGCCGTTTAACCGGGACAAATACAGCAGGCGGCAAAAGCAAAGCGGTGTTGCAGCCGTTTCAGCGCCTTCGTGCAGTAAGTGCGTCGTGCTTTGTTGGCACCGTTGTTTGCAATTGATTTATTTTGCATCCACCGACAGGACACTCCGTCGGTTACGGCTGAGAGGACATCTGCACGCAGTACACTGTTTATCATCACCGCGACCCAGTAACCGCGGCAGACGGTGTTGCGTTTGCAACCAGATTGGATTAACTTCCTGCTGCGATATGGCGCGTGGAAACAGCACGGAGGGGAACGAGCTGCTATTTAGCTTAGAGGAGCCCCGCTAAGGATCACTGTTACCTCAGTGAAACAAACTAGTTCTGAGGCACACCGAGGGACCAGTGGGGCAGGAGCTGTGGGCGCTCGGCTAACAAATACCGGATTTTAACAGCCCTATTTTCAAAATAAAAGCCGTCGTTTATTAACAGACCTGCGTGAGAAACAGCTGAACGGACACGCATTAAAAATACTGAGAGGAAGCACAGCAGGTATCGCGACATGAGCGACTCCGGGGATGCAGCAAGTGTTCCCGGCTTCTCCTCCCCGAGCAGCGGGGCTGGGCTGGGGAGAGCACTCGCGGCCCGGGTCAGGACTCTGACCTCCCCACCTCCGCCTGGAAGACTGACGTCCCTCAGAACCCGGGACCTGACGCTGGGGGGAGGCTTCAAAAAGACTAAGGTAACCGAGCACAGCCCCGGTGTTAATAATGCCGCGTGCTTATTTTGCGTGAAGTGGAAATAATAAAGCACAGTCCCGTGAGTGTAATCCCGGGGTCATAAGTCTGCTGACACGTTCACGGGCTTCTCTGCAGACATCTGATGGCGTTATCGTGTTACGATGGGGGGACTCGGTGGTCATGTGGCATGTTGTGTCTCTCCTACAGTCCACTCAGCCAAGCCCCGCCCCCTGATCACGTGTTACAGTAACACTAATACTCAGGCTATAACAACCCTGCACACATTTGTTCATTCTGATTTGTGTTTCTGTATCTGCACGCAGTTGCTGTATAAAATTCGTTTGTGTTTACTTACTCATATAGAGATGTTTGTGTTATATATACTGGAACAAATTGCTCGTTTGTGTACAAACATGATCACACGCTCACAGTTCCAGATAAACCAACAAGTATACAACAGTGTAAATACAAAACATGTGAGTTAGGTTCGTCAGGGGCTCTGAATGGGCCATGGATGTGAAGCAGATGAAGGCAGAGAAGAAACAAGTTAGATTAAATTAGATTAGATGAAACTTTATTAATCCCTCGGGTGGCTTCCTCTGGGAAATTCTGTTTCCAGGAGCACAGCACCGACAGAAGTTACAAAAGGATGTAAGCAGAAATAGAAATATATCACATATATAAATACAGAGACATGTATGTTAAAGGTGTTATTTAAATGCTAACTTAGCACTGTGAACATTTGCAGACAGTAGCAGTCAGGACAGTGACTGCAGCTTGGTCAGTTTGGGAGTTAAAGGAAGTTTTTCTGTTTTTTTTAATGCAGGATTTGATAGAAACAGGGAAAGAGGTCAGGGTCAGCGCTACAGCTCACATTCTTGCTTTGATGCCTGTTAACTCCTGGTCAGGTTTTAAAAGTAAGGTTTATAATTCATAATAATATCCATGTAGTTGAGTAGAAAAGCATTCACACCTCGTTTGAATCCTAATGAGGACATACGTGTTTCTTTTCTCTCCTGGTTTGTACCAACAGAAAACCTTTGAGCCTAACGTCCACGCCGTGAGGAAGAGTAAAGACGAGTGAGTGACGACAGTATGAGAATTTCATCTGTGTATGCACTGTGTCATTTAATGATCCTGAACACCTGTAGGCTAAAGGAGGAGATCCACGTGGCTCCGAAAAAGGAGAGAAGAGATAGGAATGAGCGGAGGAGAGAGAGCAGAGGGAGGAGGAAGGAGCGGCCTCAGACCATCCAGTCCCACTCCATCTTTGAACAGGGTCCTGCTGACAGCGTGCGCAAAACAGGTGCACACCCACAGCCCTCTTCTCATTCTGTTGGATGTCTTTCTCCAGACTGCATTTCCTCTTCATCGCACTCAATCAGTGCTTCTGCCTACAGGCTGGCATGGTGCTACACACCTGCAGGAGTCTGCCACCTCTCCTGTCTGCAAACTGCTCAAGAAAGAGACAAAGGAGGAAGAGGAAGATGAGATACTCAGTAAACTTCAGCGAGATGATGTGAGTGCTTCCTGTTTCGTTCCTGTGAAGCTTTAAAGATGAATTAAAACTGTAGTCAGGAGCCCATAAACGTTAGCTGTTCTCACTTCTCGTGTTTATTCTGGAACGTGTTCACATTGACTTGGAAATCATTGTTTTGACATATTACAACAAGTAAAAAGGTGTGAGGGTATGAACTCTCCCCCTCCTCCTCCTGTTCATGCATGTGCAGTGAAAGCGCACCGATGCAGTCGTGTGCGTCACAGACACCAAAAGATTAAAAGAACCCAACAGATGCAAAGAGCTCCACTTTTCATCTTTATGGATCGACCCTCAGCTGCAGGTCAGCAGGACCTTTGCCTCAGTGCTTCACCTGATGTATTGGCAGGTCACATTTGCAGATGTGTTGGTAACGGCCGGTAAATGGAAACAAAAAACGTCACACAAGGAAGCACATTATGAGCGTTAAGGTTGCATCGTTTGTCCACCAGAGGGCACTCTCCAACCTCCCTGTTGGCAGCAGGTGTCTGTAACACCATCAGCTGATCCGCAGAGCAGGTTTATGTGTGTGAGCAGTGTTCAGACAGTTTAATGCTGTAAGAGTTTGCACCACTGACCGTCGGCCTGCGAGTGAGTGCAGTGTTTCATGACAGTCAGCTGATAATCAGCTGACCATTGGGAAACTAATGTTATGCATCTGTACCTACAGTTCATCGATGATCCGGGTCTGAGGAATGATGCAAAGCTGAAGCCCATCCAGCTGCCTCTGTGTCAGTCCAGCAGTCGCACTCTGACCTCCAGGACACGTGAGAAAACCTCCCACGCTGCACAGCGTCACAAGCAGTTCACTCAGTCACAGCACTGACGTCAGAGTTTAGGCTCTGCTGTTTCCACTTCAACAATAACGTGACTGTTAATGTGCCATGTTTGGTAAGACGTGCAGGAAATGTGTCAGTCAATGAATGATAAATGGAAAGTAATGATTCTTAATCAAAGATGGTGTGATCAGTCACGAGGAGATGTAGATGTATGAAGATCTATGATCTGTTATCACTAAATAGTCACGCTGACCTGATGAATGAGGGTAAAGCAAAGAGAAGTTAAAAAAGGAGGAGCTGAAGGGACCTGCGTGGGCAGCAGAGGGAAAGATGAGCTACCCTTTGCAGAGCTGCTGAAGGTGGAGGCCTTCATGAAGGCAGGCAGCAGAGTAGCAGAGCTCACTGACTTTGCACTGAGTGATGTGGTGGATGACAGACAGTGTCCTCACTGAGCTCCTGCATGTCTGTCTGTGAGTAGTGATCACTCTGTGTTGTGATGGCAGGTCCAGAGAGGCCCACTGTGTTCAGACCTCAGTCCTGTGCAGGGACCAGCAGGACCGAGCGGCCTAAATCAGAGCAGCCGTCGCTGGTAGAACTGCTGCAGGATCTCAGCCTGTCCGGCAGGGAGGAGCTCTTCTTCATGCAGCTGCCCGACTGCATGCCAGGCAGAGCGTCTGGAGCGAAGGTCGACCTGGCTCCTGGGCCTGCAGCAGAGACGCCTGCAACAAAGGAGGGCAAGCATGAAGTGAAGAGGACTCCACATCTTCAAGCAAAAGTGAGTAGACGGGATAAACACATGTTAAAGGACTGACCCATCCAGATGTTTGAGCGTGATTCCTAACATCAGCCCTGAAAGCTTTGTTTGCATCTATCCATAAGCTCCTCGGCCATTTTTGTTTGCATCTTCTGCTTCCAGCCTAATACAGTGGTACAGCATGCAGTCCTCTTCCTGCAGACGTCCTTAGTTAACGGTCGCTGACAGAAACAGCTAAGCTGTGCCAGTGAGGTCAAACCTAGAGCTCAGCAGTGTTTCTGCCTGACAGCTGTACAAGTGTTTCCTGCAGCACAGAGGCAGTGAACACCTCTCTCATCACAGATATTTATGTTATGCTATGTTAATTTAATTTTACAAAATTATGTAAAGCAGCTGCTGGCGAAATTCACTGATTTGTGGAACAGATTCCAGGACTAAAATCCTCCCTTTGGATTTTGTTGCACGTCCTCGTTCATTCTCAGGTGTTTTGGAAGCGGCTGAAACAACGCTTCATCCGTGCTACCCACATAAAGATTGTTGTGGACCCAGCGCTGCCCTCCAAGGCAGCAGCAGCTACCCCCAGCAGGACGCTGCCCTGCAGACCATAAAAACATAAACAAGCTGCAGCGTACTCCCTGCATAGGTCACCAACTCATAACAGTACTAACACAACAAGCTGTTACACGCACATCCACACCGATGTCTAATTCAGAATCCCCAAATCAGCCACAGTCAGGTTCAGACACCAGGGCTCCTAACATCTCACGCGTGGCTTTGACTTCGCATTTTACCCACTGCACAGGAAACACTCAGCCTGAAACACCATCACGTGATCTGTGGTCTGCATCGTCAAGCCTCACTGAAGCACAGTGGACTGTTGTAACTGCTTCTAAAGAGTGTGTGTGTGTGTGTGTGTGTGTGTGTGTGTGTGTGCGTGTGTGTGTGTGTGTGTGTGCACTCAGAGTGCAGTGAAAGAGGGCTGTCCTGTGCTCTCGCAGTTCCCAGAAGGATTTCTGGGTAAGCTGCAGATCAGGAAGTCAGGAAAGGTGGAGCTGAAGCTGGGTGACATCATCATGGACGTCTCAGAGGGAGCTGCATTCTCCTTCCTGCAGGTAACGCGTTTGTGTTCTAACATTATTTTTGCATTGCAATCATTAACTAGTGTAAGCAGATCTGTCAGACCTGTGTGGTCATGGATTACATATGATGCTCAAATTTCCCACCAAAAAAAGTTCAAATAAACAAAAGGATAATATGACACTACCTTTAGTTTTACATAGTATTACAGCAGGTTTAGACATTTTTATTATTGTTTCAGTCATGTGACCTTTGCAGTATAATTTGTGAGTTACAAACACCAAAAGCTGCAGACACCGGGGACCACGAGCTGGTGAGGCGTCCTCTGGATGAATGGGGAGGGTTGCTCATCCAGTTTGGCCAGTGTCTGGTTAATGAGAGATCTCGTGTGAATAAATCTAAATGCCTCCACTTCCTCTACTTTCTGTTTGTAACAGAGACTTGGCTAAGTGTCGGGGAGCGTCTCCCACCTCGTCCACCTGGATGTACACGTCTAACTCTCCTATATGGTTATGGTTAATGTTAGCTGGAACAGGTGCACCACCTTCCTCACATTCACCAATATGAATGCTGGGGTGGGGGCGGACTAGGAGACTGTAACTACTCCTGCTTAATGGTTTACTGTCACATTAGCTAACAAAAGTGAAATGGTGACGTCACAGCTCCAGCCGTGCACGGCTGGCTCTGCTTTGCACAGTTTGCATTTAACTTTGCTTTCTGTGAAATGCTTTCACATTTTTTAAAATCTCAGTTTCCGTTTTCTTCCGTCCTCCTGCTTTGCCGGTCGCACTGTGTTCTTCTTCGTTGGTATTAAATGCAGTCTTGGCAGACAGTATAGGTGATACTGCCCCATAGCTGCCTGTAGTGTATTACAGTTATAAAAACACGTATGACACGTCGACAAGTTTTTATAGTCAGTATCATGGATGTTGATGAATTGTTGCAGCCCTGCCTCCAGCTTTGACAGATGTCCACGTTTACTCAGGGCCTTGTTGACCTGATGTTCCTCCCTGCTGCTGTCTCTGTGGGGATGGTGTTCAGATTCAGAAGACTTTATTTATCCCCCAGGGGCAATTAAGAGACTGACCGTGCCGACCGTACATGCAATACACAAACATCACATTGGGGAGACAGGTAGGTAGCTGGCCGGTCAGCAGCACGAGCAGCGACCCAGAACCGAACAATGGAAAAATGCACAACATGAGGAAGGACAAGGAGGAAAAAGAACCCCCCCCAGACTGAGCTCCAACAGGGAGGTCAGTTTGAGAACAGAAAAAAATCACCTCAGCGCATAGCACATGAAAAGCTCTTAATACACCATAGAAACACATGACAAGCAACAGGGATGAGTAAAAGGAGAGAGCCGTGTAGACAGCACATCCGGGCCTGCAGCATATGTGCTGCTCCCCTTTGAGCCACCGTAAGCATCGGAGGCGTTTGGAAGGGGAGGGGGGATGAGTGTATGTCTGCATGGCTCTGTGTTGACACCCAGGTTGTGCTCCATTCAGTGACGAGGGTCAGACCTTAAATACTGATCCGAATGCTTCCTGGGGCTCATAAGTAGATTTTCTCCTGTTAGTCTTTCTGGTCTAGCAGAACTGTGCACCTACCCTTGTCTACTGGAAGGATGTTGATGTTTGTGAAGTAGTCAGACTCGAACGTCAAGGAAGGTGGTAGGGAAGCAGACTATGCCGACAGTTCAGGTTTCCAAGGTGAGCAATTTATTTACAGTGAACTTAATTTAATGTAACTTAACAAAACTTCCTCCCCAAATAAACTCTATTAACATAACATGGCTCTGGTGACACAGCTCACCTCTGCTCTCTGCTGCATCTGGTAGAGACTGGCTTTAAATAGGGCCATCAATTTCCTTCCAATTGCCCAGCCAGTACCACTCACTCAACTGAGGGATCTAAAACTCTACCCAGATGATCGAAAAACACAAAACCTCTACACACTTCTAATATGCACATTTACACAACTAAATGGCAGTATTAACGAAAGGAAAAACATTCAACAAATCCCTTTAAACCTTAACACAAACAAAAGGAAGCATCTCTATGGAAAAACAAACCCCTCCACTTGGTTTGATCTGCTGATGTCATGTGTGACATCATCAGGACTTTAAAATGAGGAAATGCCAGGTGGGCGTTTCCCCACGCCTGACCCTCATGAAGACTGAAAAGACAAACAGCGTAAGTATGAACAAATGACTTAATCTGTAACATAATAAAGTATAAAGAAACATGTAACTGAGTATTTGTCTTAATTTGCAGAATGTTTGATTTGCCGGCAACAAAACGCTTCCACAAACAAACCCGGGATAGTGAGTGAAGCAATGTTACTTGACAAATAGCAAATCATAGCAAATACATAGAAACAGAATAATGTGTACAATGTGCAAAAAAAGGTAAACACATATGGGGCAAATGGAGAGCATTGCAACTGCTCCTCTGCTTTGTCACAATGTTGTTGTCATTATTAAGTGATGTGAGTGCCTCCCTCTCGTCCATGCTGATGTTGGATGCTGGCTTTGCATTGCTGCTCTGCTTCTACAGCTGTAGCGTTGTTGTTTCTGTGGCTGGGATCAAAGTTCAACCCTTTTGAAAGGATGTGATCAGTCTGTGTCATCCTCGGTGGGGCGTCCTTCTCTACACGTTAGACCAAACCCCGAGCCTTGGCTGAATGATATCAGTCGAGCTGCCACACGAGGAAGGATCAGCTTCAGGCGTCTCACGGTGTTCTTAGTGAACGTTGGCCCTACTGTCAAAGCTGAAGACAGGAAACATTTCACTGATATTTAAAATACTTCTCACAAACCTCATGTCCTTCAGTACAGTTGATTATTATCTGAAACCTTCCAGTACACACCCTTTGATGCTTCTTCTGAAGAAGGTTGCCACATTCAGAGAACATACAGTGGCTTGCAAAGGTGTTCGGCTCTCTTGAACTTTCCCACATTTTGTCACATTTTATTGGAATTCCAGGTGAAAGGCCAACACAAAGTGGTGCACACGTGAGAAGTGGAACGAAAATCATACATGATTCCAAACATGTGTTACAAATAAATAACTGCAAAGTGGCGTGTGCGTAATACAGCAAGCCACTGTATCTGCTCAGAGGCTGAGGAGCAGCACTGACAGCAACACACGGGCGTCCACGGTGAAGGAAAACAACCATTCATTACGTCACTGCCTATTCACACGCCATCTCTCCCTCTTTCTGCAGCAACTGGTGTCTGTGCGTCTGTGTGATGGGCGGACTGGAGATATGATGGTGCTGGGAAACGTCCATCACAAACTGGTTTTATCTCCGGACTTCCAGGCTTTACTGGGCCAAGCTGCATCACAGCAGCCTCCGGGCCCCTGAGGGTCTCCCTGCAGGTGACCCGTAGACACTGTAGGAGGAGAAACTGCAGTAAATGTGTTGGGAAGAACAGTCTGAGGGTACACTGCTGAGAGTCACCATCAAGGTAACATGCATCTGTGTTTAAATCATGTGAAGTCTTTGAAATGAATCTTTTTAAAACACAGACGTTTCCCTCTCTGGGATGAAGATATCAGCGCAGTAAAATGGGCCATGAACCATCAGCCTGCTGACCACAAGGACCGTCATAGTGTGTCACTCACACAAGGCCTGATGCAGCAGTACAGTATCTGGATGCTGAGCTGTAGTAAAAATGTCACCACAGGGTTTTTCCCATTTAAAGAGCAGCTTCTGCAATGACCCAGGATGTGTGACAGACTCCTCCCACCAGAGGATGGCTGTGGGTCTCAGACACATGGGTGTGTCTTAATGGGGACCAGTGCCTGCTGAGTGGTTGGATTCAACAACAAGTACTTAACCACCAGATGACACCACCTGGCCCTCTCTCCTCCACCCAACAGCCTGTTACTGAGTGTTGCTTTGAGTGTCTGACTGAACACGTGGCCAGCTGGTATATTAGTATCAGCTGATTTGTGTCTGATGCTAGGACATTGACCTTCGTAAATGAGGTCATTTGTAACCCGTCCACTGTACATGTGTGTATGTAGTCCAGTGCAGCAGCCTGGTCGGAGCGAGAAGCCTTTCTGTTGAACCCAGGTCTGTTTGTCAAAGTAAAACTTTATATAAACTGTTTTTGGTTGACTTTTATTTGACAGGGAAGCTTGGGGACCGTTAGAGCTTTGTTTGTTATTTTGGCATTGCTCACTGCTGACGTCAATAAATGGCTGCATAGCATTTTGAAAAGCGCTGTTTTGGCTCTTACTTTCGATTTACCCCTCGGCCACGAACGTAACAGCGTTTCAGGAAACGAGCTGAAGAACAAGCAGCCTGTCAGGACAGCAGGTCATCGTCAGTCACAGCGTTCCTCATTTGTTCGACGCATGTCTTGAGCCAGAAACTTCAAATGTTGCATGAATGTGTCACACAAAGAACCACAAAGCCCTGAAAGGTGAAGTCAGTAACACAGATCACTGAAACACCTCGTCGTCATACGGCTGACATGTTGTATCCTGCCTGACACTGGGGGCTTCATGCACACATGCAGAATCATTTCAGGCCATGTAGAAGAAAACTGTATACGAAGGTTTATTGAGGAAAAAAAACACCATACAAGGAAAGACATAATAAAGCAGGATGAACATGGCAGCACAGAGACCTGTGCACTCTACAACACAAAGCAGCTATCAGTACTACACTATGCTCTTCATAATAACAGAACAGACCAAATGTTACCGGACGTTAGCCGAGTACAGAGTGTAAAGCAGCTGGTTTCATTCAGGGTCACGGACACACGTTAAAGTTGCTACTGAAGCAACAGGCGTGACAGTAATGACACTAAAATTCAGTCAGGTTTCTTGCATGTGAACAGCGGTGCTCTGATCTCAAGAGGAAATGTGGGACCGCCCGGAGCGCTGCGTTTAAAGCTGCACACTCACCAGCACCAAGTATGGATTTATGTCAGGTTCAGGTAGAATCAGTGGACCTTACAGGACACATTCAGACTCATTCATTGTTGCAGGATTTTGTGTGGATGTGTTGAAGTAAAAAATGCAGCCCACATTAATCCTGCAGGTGTTCTAGGACGGCAACAGGAACCCGTTTGTTCCTGTCAACACCACAGCGGTACACGTCAGCGCTCCGACGCCAACAGGCTTGCTTCATTTGGCTCTCACACTTTTAAAGTCAAACTTGGTATTTTACTACTCCATCTAAGCCTGGAGGAGTGAGTCTGCATCACAGGGAAGGACTCAAACTCACAGGTACCTTTTTTACAAATGCTGCCATCGCGGTTTATCTGGAGACATCAATGATGCGGATCTGTCTGAAGGTTATCAAAGTTCTGTCCTGTCAGCTGAGACGGCTGACTTTCAAGTCAGAGAAAAGCGAGGCCGAGCTCCGCCCGAGCCATCACAGCTCCTGTCACCTCCTCTGGACGCGTCTTATGTCTTCTTGGTGGACGGCGGGCTGACAGTTTTCGCCGATCTGCTTTTTGTGGTCTTCTTGGAGGGTTTTGACGTTCCCGTGGCTTTCTTCACAGTTTTAGCCTTCTTTGTTATCTTCTTTGTTGCCTTCTTGGCTCTTGCAGCAGGTTTCTTCTTGGTAGACAGGGTCCGCTCTCGGATCAGGTCTTCTCTTCCGATCTCCACCATGTGGTCCTCCCACGACTTCATCTCATTCTTGTAGCGAATCTTGTCATCCTCAGCGAGCTGCGTGTAGACCTGTGGCACAAATACAAATGTCAGAAGACCCGACAGCACTCATTAGCATTCCAGCTACAAGGATGAAAGGTGCGTGTTGCCGACCTGTTTCTGATGGCTGAAGAGATTCCTCCAGTCCTCCAACAGCGACTTCATCTTAGCCTGAAACAACGACAGGAGCAACTATTGGCCAAAACAACCCTGCAGTGTCTGCTTAGCTGCTGACCAACACAGAACAAGAGAAATGACTGGAGCAGCTGTCAGGGTGCTGCATCAGCACCCTGACAGCTGCTCCAGTTTCACCTGAATCTGTATTCCATCTCAAACTGGCATTTCCATTTAGTCCAGTTTCTGCAGGTGCACTTCATGTCAGAAACTCTGGCTCTGTGTGTTTGCTGATATGGAAAACGCATCGTCATATAAAATGACCTCATTTGTACTGGTGCTAATCTTTTTTCCGCTCACACTAGCGCCTCCTGCTCCTCACACCATCTTACAGGAGCTGATGTTACGTGGTGTTACTGTAAAGTGCAAGAGAAGCTTCCCAGCAAACATCAAACGTGACAGACGGAGAGAAGCTGCCGGGGTAACGTCCCACCGGCTGACTTCACTACACATCATTAGTCATCTGTGCCGCGCCAGCGTGCCGGCATAAACACCAAACACTGAAACTCTGATACCTGTTGCAGGTTTTTAAATCAGGGTCACACTGACCCTGGATCAGTGCACGTGTACTTCCTGACCTGAGACGTAATTCCTTTAGCCTCCTCAAAGTGCTCCGACATGAAGATGTTGAAAGGAGAGCGAGGACGTTTGGGCTTCCCCAGGTTTGTCAACTCCTGGAAAACACGTGCACGCGCACACGCACACACACACGCACACACACACACACACACACACACAGTAAAACTCTGCACAGTTCACATTCAGTGCCTTAGAGAGTTTGAACAGGAGAAGCTAAGGATTGAACTACCAACCCAGCAAACCCACGATGAGTGCACAGGAGATAAAAACCAGCCTGCTCTGGTCCTTTCTGTCTTTCTTACCCTCTTCTTGCGGATGGCCTTCCTCTTGGCCCTCCTCTGCCTTTTCTCCTGGGCTTGTTGCTGCAGCTGTGCAGGAGTCAGCTGGGCTTGATAGCGCTCTAGATCCACCTTGAACTGTTCCCGGGCCCGGAGAGAAGCTTCCTGAAACGGCTACCAAACAAAAGACTCGGGTCACAACAGAGAGGACTTTTCCACTTTCACCGCTGGTAACGCCGTGCTATTGTTACCTGTGTGCGACAAACACAACCTGACAGAAGCATATTTTCATTTGTCACAGTTGCACGTGCCCGCCACGAGCTACCGAAGCAGTTTATTAGGGATGCAACGGCTCGTGAGAAAAGCCCGACCCGCTCAGGTCACTCGAGTCTACTTTTCACTTTATGCCTTTGATGTTCTTCACATCTTCCTGTTTTATTTAATGAGAAAATGTTTGGAAGAATCACAGTAAATGTATAAATACAGTATAAACTTCAGGCTTTATATTCTAAACAGGCCCAAAAGTTCTGGATGACGATCAAGAAAATGTATTCTTTTAGTTAAGATGTAGAGAATGACTATCAATGTACTTCAGAGGAATTTAAGGAAACGACTTTAAACATTGTCGTGTGTGACGTGTAGTCCACGACCACAACCCGTGATGCTACGGCCCAACCATAGATCTGGTGAACTGTTGCACCCCTACAGTTTATACACACACAGAAATGAGATACCTGTTTCTGTTCTGGGCTCAGTGATCTCCACTGCTGGGCAATCGTCTTAATCAGATCCACTGCTTTGATTTCTGAAGAAAATAATGAGGAAATGTTTAATGACAACAAAAATGCATCACTAGAGGAAGGACAGAGAAACTGTGACTGATCTAGAGTGTCTCACAGAGCTGCTGCTGCAGCCACACAGGCTCATTCACAAACTGTTCATACAGATCTGGGAGAGAGGGCCGAGCCGGGCAGCTGACAGACACCCGTGTTACATCTACAGCTCTGCACTGAAAGGGACTTTGGCCTTTAAAGGCAACAAAGTGCAGCACAACAATCTTCATAACCTCGTTTTCATGGTTGTTAGAAAAAGTCACTGAAAGTAACATCTGCCAGTGTGGGCCCGGTCTACTCTACACACCCAGACTCTGACAATTAGCCACAATTCACAGTTTAGTTTTCCATTGTTGTCCAAGACAACACTAGGGCTGCTCAATTAATCGAATTTTAATCTCGATTACGATCTGGGCTTTCAACGATCATTAAAAATGACTGAGCCGATTATTAGCCCCTCCCTCGTGCTTTACTCTCGCGCTGCTCCGTGTGGCAAATCGAGCGCACCTCTCTGCATTTCGAACACGTGTCACAACAATTAAGAGGACCCGAGGGAAGCTCGGAAAGCTCAGCAGAAGTTATTTGGAGAGGAGAGTGACTGCTGTTGGCTGAAAAGAGAGGTAAAAAACTTCAGTGGTGTGGAAACATTATGGGTTCAGTCAGACGTGGATCAAGTAGACACAGTGTGTAAACTTTGCTACGGTGTCGTAGCTGCACCACAGAGCAACACTGCAAAGTTCACTAAACATAGATGTTTACATTTTTCATTTATTTCTTATATTGCAAACATTTGCACACTATTTTATAGTATTTTTTTAAAGTCATTGTTAACCCTTTAAAGCCGGTCAGAGCAGCACGCTCCGTGTTGTGTAACTATTTTTAAATCCCTGTAGAACCTGAACCGTGTAAGCTAGCGCAATAATTTGTTTTGCATATGAAACCGGAGGAGTTGTACTTACATCTGATGCCATCAGCTTGTCCTCGGTCACAGTTTCCTTCCACACATAGCTTTGCAAAAATTGCATAAAAAGGGATTTAAAAATAGCTACACAAAACAGAGCGTGTTGCTCTGACCGGCTTTAAAGGGTTAACAATGACTTTAAAAAATAATATAACATAGTGTGCAACACCACTGAAGTTTTTTTACCTCTCTTTTCAACCAGCGGCAGTCACTCTCCTCTCCAAATAACTTCTGCTTAGCTTTCCGAGCTTCCCTCGGGTCCTCTTAATCAGCGGTCTCCAACCTTTTTTGCGCCACGGACGGTTTATGCAATATTTTCACGGACCGGCCTTTAAGGTGTCGCGGATAAATGAGGGAGGGGCTAATAATCGGCTCAGTCATTTTTAATGATCGTTGAAAGCCCAGATCGTAATCGTGATTAAAATTCGATTAATCGAGCAG
This sequence comes from Astatotilapia calliptera, assembly GCF_964374335.1. Lineage (NCBI taxonomy): Eukaryota > Metazoa > Chordata > Actinopteri > Cichliformes > Cichlidae > Astatotilapia > Astatotilapia calliptera. The sequence goes on from NC_137429.1 coordinate 30,984,694, forward strand.
CCCTATATGAACATGGTCTGTGTGTTACTGGACAATCCTCGTGCTCTTCTTTGGACTGATCAGGTCAGTGCTGTGGTGCTCCTCACTGCCAAACACCCTGCGGCAACAAATCACAACCAGCTGCTGGAGCCGAGCCGCTGATTCTTCTCACTGATATTTTAGGAAGCATGGATGCACTTCCATGCGCCCACAGAAGTGTGCACAGGCTCTCCTCTCCCCCCTCTGCTTCACCACCGTCATACCTACAACACGACTGTGGGAGAAATTCTGGACGCCATCATGGCTGCTGTTTCCATCCCATCCAGCCGCCAACCTGGCCCCATGTGTTATCTTTATCCACGCTGTGCTGCATGCCGGTGCTTGATTCATTTCTGTATGTATATGTATGTATGTGTTGTCGGAAGGACTGTGCAAACACCTGAAGCCATCCCTCGTTTCTTTCTGTTTCTGGATTTCTTATTCATTTTCACTGCCTTTGCTGTAGCATTTTCAACTTTTAACTCTGACCTGTGAAGTATTCAGGCACAGAGAGGCCTCGCTCAGGGGATTAACCAGCATTGCATCTACATACACCAGGCATGAAACATTACTTCCAAACTAACAGGGTGATTGCCAAGGAGCCATTAACCATAGCAATGGCATATATGCACATGGTGTGCAGTGTGTCCGTAAAAGCAGCCATATATACTTTATGTCCACGTAGACTGCACGTTTTAATAAATCGCCACATCTATATTCATTTTCTGTAGCAAAATACAAAGAGTAGTGTCTTAAAGCCTCAGCCCATCACTGCCATTTAACTGCTTTCATATACACGAGGTTCAAACCTTTTCCTGTCTGAATGTTTACACGTCTGCTCATTCAGGCTGACCAGCCTGCAGTGTGACAGTGCATACCTGGGTTCTGTCTGGCCATGAGCGGCTTCTGTTGCTGAACATATCTCATGTATCCGTTCAGAGGTCTCTTTGGAGGGGAGCGGGCCTCGGAGGTCAGAAACTTCACTGGGCTGAAGAATGCAGAGGGCAGCACGCTGGTACACCTGCAGGGAGGCAACATACATGAGAACAGCCATCTCTCTCCTCTCCATCACGCTTTATTCCACATGGAGTATTTCAGGGTTCATGCCTGAGATCTGTGAGGAACATTTGGTAAATGGCCTGTATTTATATAGCGCTTTACTAGTCCCTAAGGACCCCAAAGCGCTTTACATATCCTGTCATCCACCCATTCACACACACAGGTGATGGCAGCTACATTGTAGCCACAGCCACCCTGGGGCGCACTGACAGAGGCGAGGCTGCCGGACACTGGCGCCACCGGGCCCTCTGACCACCACCAGTAGGCAACGGGTGAAGTGTCTTGCCCAAGGACACAACGACCGAGACTGTCAGAGCCGGGGCTCGAACCGGCAACCTTCCGATTACAAGGCGAACTCCCAACTCTTAAGCCACGATCGCCCCGCCCCATTTCTACTCATCATGACTGTCAGTGCATGTCTGACCGCACAGTGTGCTTGTTCACACAGCACACTGCTAACTGGGTGACACTTTACTGTCCGCGTTGAAAGAAGACAGTCAGCATTCGCCTGCAAACACTGCAGCGCTGCTATGTGTGAGCTGCAGCTACACTGCGTTTCCTGTCGGATATGAAGAGCACAGAGCAGCTAACGAAGCTTCAAAGCACTGACAGCAAACGGGAACTCTTACAAGATGTCTGCTTTTCTGTTTACCAACAGTACCAAGAACCGAAGGCCATGTTTATATTTACGGCTGCTTCATGCTACGCTTACGTATGCTACCATCACCAACACTCACTGTTCTAAAACACGATGTTCAGGGAGTTTCACACAGCAGACTGCAGAGTCTCTGCAGCTAGCTAATGCAACACATACGCCTGGGTTAGCTACCTTGCCAGAGAGCCAGTGCAGGAGAGCACACTGAAGGACTTAGCCAGCAGGCTAACACCTGCTGTCAGCAAGTACGGAGCCATGTCGGCGGGAATCAGCGCGAAAGTCCGCAAACAGGGGAGCGAAGAGCAGACGCGTTGTCTCTGTGCTCAGGCGACGCTGTGATAGCGCTGGAACCCAGGGAGCCCACGGACACGCACCACCAACTGTCTACCAACAAAACGCGCCTTCACTCTCTCCCGGTGGATTGTGGGAAAAGGTCAACTTTTTTTTTAACTTCCTGTGTTGAAGCTTTACTTCCAACAAAGCAGCAAATCAGCTTTAAAGCACAAACAGACTCAAAGACAACGTGGTCAAAACAACTTTAAGACATCTGAAGTCATCTGATGTTCATTTTGAATTTAGACGAAACGGCGGTGTGCTTGTACGTCACTTCCGTTTCCGCCTAGTGTTCAGAGGGCTCGATGGTTGTTTATGACGAGTGTGGTTTCAAAAGGAGATTTGGTTTAAGCTGCTGTTGATTTAACCCTGTTAAAATATAAGAGCGATATAGAAACATTTACTGAGGTTTTACATGTGGTTTGATCTCTAACAGCATCTGATCTGAATGAGTCCCGGGACGTGTTTGGTGACTCTGACTTTAGTGAGACTGTCGTGCTTTTCACCTCATTAATCAAACACCACATAAATGTAACTTCTCCACTTTCAGGAGAGCAACACAACTGTGTTCCTCTCACAATAAGAAAGCTTTAAAAACCATTAATATTTGTAACATTTTAATTTATTGAATTATTCAGTCCCGTTTTTCCTCTTTGCATCTGTATTTCTATCCTTTTTGTTTAATTAGACATACTCTTCCTCTGTGTTATCATTTTGCAGTACAATTGTAAAACCCATTGTGTTGTGTTATGCTCGTTAAAAGTTTCTGTTGAAATAAAGTTGGAGGGGAAAAAGTGCAGTTTCTCCCGTTTCCCAGCAAAATATAAAGAGACGGATGTAGGCTTAAGAATTTTGCACAGTATGTTTGACTGTGCTTCTATATTCTCTAGTTTCATGTAACACTGCCAGCACACAGCGCAGTCAAAGTGCAATAAGAGCACCACATACAAAGTGTGTTGCTCGTGTCAACATAAAGCAGAGTTACACAATCATGTCATGATAGTAACGGTACTATTCTTTAATCCAGTACAAAATGTGCCACATGGGCCTCAGAGACACAGGTAGAAAACTTTACACAGGAACAAAAAGCAGGGTCTTTAGCCTTTGTTACGATGGAGTGCAGCTTAATGAGGACAGTGTAAAAAAGCTTCTCACTGGGCTGAAGGCCTGATTGTTGTACCTGTGGAAATCCAACGTCACAGCTACGATCAGGGGACAAGAGCACATCATTTTAATGAGAGCTTTACACTGTGATGACTCCAATCTGAGTTCAAATAGAAAAAATCATTCCAAACAGACTGAATACAATATAAGGTGTTGTCAATAATAATAACAATAATAATAACAACAACAATAGAAGAAAACAGCAACACATAAGAAGTCGCTCCCATTTTCAGGACCACTGCCACAGTACATTGTTTCATTTCAATCAACTTGGTCTGCTACACCGACATCAAGACTCCTCCGTAAGCCAGCACATCGATGAAGTGACGACGCATTAGTATCAGTCAGTACTGTTGTCTGTTGGAGGGCCATACATATTTCACATTCAGCCTTCAGTGTTTCTTCCTGGCTGCTGATGCGCGAAGCAGAAAGGTGGATGACGGAGCCGTCTGAAGCTCGTGCTCCAAAGTTTTCCAGGACTTTTTCCTGTATTACAGAAAAGGGATTTGCATTTCTTTGCAATACTTCTGCATCGTCTCACACTGTGCATTACATTCTGTGTGATCTGTACCAGGGGTTCGTCTACAGAGGCTGTAAGGGACAATTAGACAGGAAGGAGACATGACGCGACTGTCCTACTATCGGTGCTCACATGCTAATAGGTCGGTGTCCAACAGCATGCTGCTGCTTACTGTCAGAACAGCTAACTGAATGATTTCAGTAGTAACCTGGAAAGATCCACAGCACCATCAGCTCAGACAAAGAAGCAGCCAACAACAACCACACATCAGGCACAGCCTCAGCTGGCTGCGCTCACAGCCAGCAGCTCCACGCTGTCCCTCATCATCTCTCCTCTCTGCAGCCAATGAAGTATTAGCCTTAATTGGCTGTGTCCAACTGGACTGGATCAACACAGCAACAGTTACAGTAATAATGTAAGGAACACAAAAGTATTGTTAGGTAAAGTAACACAGGAGTCGAGCTAAGACGTCCTGCTGCGGCCCTTCTGATCTCCGTTCACAGCACAGCTGACGTGGGCTTGTTCCCGTTTGGCATCTGGTGGCATTTCTGTCCTCTCATTTTATACTTGTACTTAAAAAGGAAAGAAAACAATCTGTAATAATCATGAATGTCACAAATGAACCGTCCGTGGTGCAATAATAACATGCCAAACGTTAAAAATGCCCAAGTATCCACTGAGTGCGCACAGGCAGGCTGTGGCCTGCTCCGAGTCCGGCTTCTTTTCAGGAAAAACAAAAACAACCCCCCAAAGTAATGTAGATGTTATCGGCCTCGGATTAATAACGATGACAACAGTTCAGTTTGGTGGAAGTTAAGTAGGATTATTTCATGAGTTCGTACTATAATTTCAGTGCGTGTTGACTTTAAAAAACAGATGGGAAAAGAAAGAAACTAAATGTCAGCCTGTCGTTTTTGCGCTGTGCTCATCTTCTTCACATGGCGTACTTCTGGGTCCATTCTTTTGCTAGTTTGTTGTATCTGAGAAGAGAAAAAGACACAAATCGATGACACCATCAGACACACTCGCTTTACTAAAGACGTTAGCATGCGCGCGTGTGTGTATTCACTTGTCTTTGTCGTTCTTGTAGATGTGAGCTATGTCAGGCACCAAGGGGTCATCTGGGTTTGGATCACACAGCAATGAACATATGGACAATAAAACTGCAAAAAACAGGTGAAAGGATCCCGTCAGTGAACTGAGGACAGTTTCATTGTCGAGTGTGTAGAAACGACACACTTCAGTTAACATGGGGCAGACGTGACGCTGTGTGGGAGCAAAGGGAGGTTCCTCGGCCCTAATCATACGATCCATAATGTCACTTTTTAAAATACAGACGACACACACATCTGATTACCTTTAGACACCGTCAGTGCTGGAGACCACTGTGACCGCAGGATGTCCAAGCAGATGCTGCCGTTGCTGTTTATATTTGGGTGATAAATCTTTGTTGTAAATGCTACCTGGATTAAAAAAATGAATGACGTTAGTAACATTCAGCGAGTGGAATAACTGAAGTGAGCAGGTCCTGAGTGACACCTTCCTCATCGTCAAGACGACTGAAGCAACTACCAATGAAAGAGCAGGATACCGTTTCCAAAGTAACCCAAGCCTGTAACGTCCACGACCCACCATGACATCGTGACAGCGACACACAACACGTCTTGCTGTGTGGAGTCTGGGCACCGTCGTGGATTTAAATCAAATTTGCAGTGCAGACTTTCAGCTTTGATTCAGTGGGCTGAACAACAATGTTACATTATCTGTTTGAAAATCACAGGCTCGACTTTCAGAGGCTCAACAGTAAGTGGACCATGAAGTGACAAACTCAAGCACAGCAGCTGTTCATTTCCTGACGGCAAACGTACATGCACACAGACACACAAACAAGCAGAGCAGTTAAAGACCAGGAGACATCCTGGGATCCTGTTAATGTCAAACTTTTGTTAAACCTTTTGAATTAAACACACAGTACAGAAACGAGCACTGCGTATTATTCACAAGGCTGGTTATCTAGATCATACTCACAAATTCTTTCTTCAGGCAAAGTTACTTAAATTCCAGGATCTGGTTAATTACAACACATCCATAATTTTGTATAAAGCTTTTACTAAACTTTTACCGGCAAATTTACAAACTAGATTTGAAATTCGAGAAAAGGTTTATAATGTGAGAGGCTTTGGAGAATTCAAATTACCCAGAACTCGAACAACCCGTAAAGGCTTTTGTGTGTCTGTATGTGGTGTGAGAATCTGGAACAGTCTGAGTTTACAATTGAAACAATGCAAAAATATTCATAGATTTAAATTCCTCTACAAACAGTTGGTCTGGTCACAGTATACTCAATGATGCTTTTAGTGTGCTCTGTAATGTCTGTCCTCTTACCATTGCTGGTATGGATTCAAAAAAATAAAAAATAAAATAAAGTGTGCGTATGTATGTACATATATGTACTTGTGTGTGTAGATATATATGTATGTATATGTATGTGTGTTTGTTACTTGTAGTTATTACTACCTGTTACCTGTGGTAATGCAATTTATAATTTATATATTCTGTATTCAGTTATGAAGGCTCTAATTGTTGGTTGCGAGCTGCCGCTTAGATGCTTGTATCTGCCCGGGGCTGTTTATGGGTCTGTATGCAATGATGGGCGTAGCTGCGGGAAGTTTATTGTTTTTTTTGTTGATGAGTGAGTATAGGGGTGGGATTTAATAAGTTTTCTTCGTCCCACTCCTTTTTCAGGCAAGTTTTGTTTTTTGTTTTGTGTATTTTATGTTCAATATAGGTATTTGTTGTGCCTGAAAATGAACAAATAAATGAAATGAAATGAAAGCTTAAAGCCTGCACTTCAGTCACTTCCTGTTTGATTTAAAAGCCACACTTGCTATCCCAGGTTAAGTTTAGTCTTTTTGTTTGTCAGACTTTTCTTTTGGCATCAGGATTAGTTCATGTGTGGAAAACCTGCTTAAAGAGCTTTATTCAGGTGTGCAGCCACCGTGGGCCACCGATCCTCCCAGTCTCAACTCTGCTGGAGCAGTGAGCAACATTTTTCCAAAACACACGCCCTTATTTACTTATCAAATCAGCCAGTGAGCCTGGTACACGTGTCCAGGAGAGACCACTCCTAGTAGGACAGAAATGTCTCAGGACAAAAGTGAACAGTTTGTCTTCCAAGCAGGCCGCCACCGCCCTCCAGTAACTCTGACTGAATAACACATGTGTACAATATGTAAGGTAGGTTATACAATCTTCCCACCAAACACACTGTGTTTGTGCTTCTTCCTGTGTGTGTTTGCACAGTCACCCTGAACTGGTGACCCTAGACTAGCTGTGTGACAGACTAGTGACCCGTCCAGGTGTACTCTGCCCCTCACACCATCTCACTTCCTTTCCTGCCTCGTATGACCTTAAAATGGATAAGTGGTTAAGAGGCGGCCGTGTGGATGTGCTGCTGTGTATGTATGAAATGTGGCACAGTGATGCAAGTTGTCAGCTCTGTGAGACAGGAGATCTAGCAGCATGGCAGGAGAAAAGCTTGGGGCTCTTACCTTTGGTGGCTTGAACGGGTAGTCAGTAGGAAAGTGAATTGTGAGAAAGAAAACTCCTCCTTGGTACGGACTGTCACCCTGACAAAAAAACACTTCTGTCAACAACAGTGAAACGATTCAGGTGGAATCAGTCGGCTCGCTCCCGTCACCTTCAGCCCAGATGAACAAACCGGTTGGCACCACTTCTCATTTGTCTATATTTATTTATTTTTCTATATGAGAATAATTTCAACACTGTAACAAAGAAATGTCCCAAATATGGGATAAATAAAGCAGTGCTCATTATTTCTGATGCATTTAGTGCAGAAAACATTATGAGAGGAGAAGAAGCAAGCTTAGCGTGACACTCACCGGGCCCATTATTGTTGCCTGCCAGTGAAACACTAGGAGCAAGAAACAAAACAGAGGCACATATAAGAACGCAAGCTGTACATTCAACCAACACAATGTTCAGAGGCCATCATCCACCACGTTACACATGCTGTGTGTACAGAGCACAGTGCACACTGTGTACTGTGTCCACAAAAGACAGACAGCTGTGCTTTGTCATCAGCCTTACTCTAACTGGCTGATTACAGGGTGACTAACAGCCGTCGCTCCCATTTCCCAGTTAAAAGATAACCTATGGAGCTCATAGTTAACCCTTTGGAGAACCCCTGGCTGTCCATTCAATTTTAAATTGGTCCTAGACACAGCAACACAGTCCAGTCCTGGGGTGTCTCACTGTGAAACAGCATAGGGCATACAGTCACTTTCAGGCGATCAGGATGGAGTTCCAGCCTTCGGCAGAGGTCCGGCTTTCTAGAAGCTAGTCTGACGTCTCTGCAGAACTTCCTAGTAAATCTTTTAGGACCCTTCTTTAGCCAAATGAAACATTTTCTTCTGATATCTACTTGACTCGTTCTTCCACCGCTCTTTTTTTTAAAACTGACCCTACCAAAAAATAAATAAATAAATCCTCTTGAAAACTATTTATGTTTTGCTTTAGATTGTTAAGATAAAACGTAGAATGACATTTAGGAACTATGAAGAGTCTCAAGGCCGACATGCAGGATGTGAACTCACTGTCATCCCCCACTGGTCCAGCCGAGCACTGTGCGGGAGGGTCTCTCTGCAGGTCCTGCAGCTCCTGGTCAACATAACACAAACCAGTCTGTGAGGTTTGACTGAACATCACGTGACACGGCAGTTTTAATGTGAATCAGCTGCAAATGCAGAAATCTTTTCCGTCATTAATGGCAAATACCATCCAGGTATCGCTACAGTCCCCACTAGGCCGTTAATGCAAGCGTGCTTGTGTGTGACTTTGTTTCGACAGTGCGGACCACCGAAAGAAACCATCACTGTTATATGTATGTAGTTATTATAAGTCCTGTCAAGCCTTCGAGAAGCTCGTCTAACGTGTTATTTCACTTTTCCATTATGACTGGTAGTCCTCTCCGTGCGCCCTCAACAGTCCACAAAGGAAGTGAACTAGTCCACACTACAGAGAACCGAAATGAACTCTGTGCAAACTTCCCTGGTCACCGCAGTCCCAGCCCTCACTACAAGCTGGACAACACAGCTTCTGACACAGAGACAGGCTAACATGGAGGGCACAAAGAGGGTAGTTAATGAGCTAACTACGCTCTTTGGTCATTTGTTAGCGAGCTAGCATGAAACTTTGGATTTGTCAGCCTGCTTCGTCCGTTAGGAGAGATGTCAGCGGCCCCATTATTATCAAAAATATGACGAAGTTTGAGCGGAGTTTATTCAAAGCGGGGGGAGTGTAAGTTCTGTATGAATACACCTTTAGCGAAAAATAAATCCTATCGTTAGCCTCTGCTGTGCTATCTTTAGCTGGCAACCAATGCTAGCTTGTTAAACTTACCTTCTGTATTCTTTTCAGTGCCATGCTAACTGACGCAGTCCGCTCCCGTGCTCACTCCTCGCTCGTGTTGGTAGGATTATTGCTGGCCAAGTCAATGGTTGTAGTTTGTTCCCTGAGTACTTCGACAGCCGGGACGTGTTTGTGTTTTTATAAAAACCTCTTTTGTTTCCGCTTTCTTCTGTTTACGGTCGTCCCCTCGAAGTGGATCACGGGAAATGTAGTTCTGAATGTGCGCTATGCTTGTATCTCAGAAATAACCCTAACTGCTATACTTAAGGAAGTATCTGAGGTACCTTTAGTTCTTGCCTTTCAATGCTTCATCTTTTTAATCCACTACAAGCTGAACAAGTCGCTGCTGGTAGAAGAAAACTCGTTTTTCTTGTTGTTCAGAAATCAGAAACATCCCACAGTTCCAACCATATACGGCTTTCACCTTCATCATGTGATGAAATGTAATATGTATTTAAAACAAAGTTTATTTGGTGGAGGACTGTCATTTGGTGACGTTTCTTTACATACACTCACTGGACATTTCATTAGGTACACCTCTCCATAACACAAACATCTAATCAGCTAATCATAGAATCATAGAATAACAATCCAATGTATTTAGGCACGTATACATGATGGAGACAACCTGGTGAAATTCAAAGCGAGCATCAGAATGAGAAAGAAAAGCACGGTGATGGTGTTAGATGGGCTGGTCTTAGTATTTCAAAAACTGCTGATCTATTGGAACTTTCCCCACACAACCATTTACAAACCAGGTCATCAGAAGACCTGATCAAACCTTAAAGTGGCCTACAGCAGCAGAAAACCACACCAAGCGCAGCGTCTGTAAGAGCAGGAAACTGAGGCTACAGGCTCACTGAACTTGAACAATAGAAAACATTGTCTGTGCCTCCTTTTATGACTGCAATTTACCAGTCTTGGCTCTTGGCTCGTCAAGCAGGATAACAAACCGTGAGCTCAAATCCTCTGAAACATGAATATAGTTTCTTGAACATAACAATGTGTTCACTCAAAATCACCAACAGTCCCCAGATCAAACCGAACACCTCTGACATGTGGAGGAATATTCACATCATGGATGTGCACCCATCTCCAGCCGCGCCATAGCTGCAGCACCCTGATGAGTCTATGCTGCAAAGATTTAAGGCAGCTCTGAAGGCAAAAGGAGGTCTGACCCATTATAAGAAAGGTGTATCTAATAAAGTGTCCAGTGATGTCTTGATGCAATGATTTCACTTTGAATTTCTTTGTATAGTTAAATCACAACAGTCCCAGGGTTTTATATTGGAGTCTTGTTTATTACCAGGTGTTCTCCGTTGGGTTGCTTTGTTCTTCCTTTTATTCTCCCCCTGAAGGGAGGGAGTGTGTAATCAGCTCCATTTGTGTGTTTGTTAGCAGTCTAGCATCCACAGTTTTCAAGATATCATTTTCCAATGTAGTGTGCTGGTAGAACCCTCAAACAGCACAAACGCTGTATTACCCATGATTTCTTTATGGAACTTCACACTAAAGTTCTAGACATCGTGGGATATGAGTACGTAGGTTTTATGTTAATTTTTTTCATTAAAAAAAACTTATCAGTGATACATTGTATGAAAGGTTTGGAAAGAGCAGTACAACACATAACATGTTTCCATAGCAGGCTGACATCAGCACGTTGTAATAAAAACATAAAGCATCAACGTTTTAGTTTCGCTCTTGCCTTTTGGGGGAGATTTTCCTTACACCTTAGCGTCCTGTGTCCTTAGACCTTGTTGTATTTTGGTTGTGGTTACTGTTTGTATTTATGACATGTGTCCCCGGACTCTTGTTCAGTCTGTGACTGTGTTTCCTGCACTTCTCTCACCATTTCCTGATTTACTTTGATTTATTTTCCTCGTGTTTTGCTGTCGTCAGAATCAGAATACTTTATTAACCCTGAGGAAATTATGTGGTCACAGTCACTCCAAGACATTAAGAACTGACTGAACTCAATTAAATAATACAATATATTACAAAATTACAAATATATATATCCAGATATTACAGATATTAAATATATATGAATGACATTTTACTCTAAACTGTAAAACTGTTATTTGTTAAAGGATGTGCCAAAGGGTGTAAATTCTGCAGCCTGGAGGAGCTGGAGTGTGGTTCGGTGGTACATTTAGGTAATCTCACTGAACATGCTCCTGTGACTGGCCAGCAATTCAATTCAATTCAATTTTATTTATATAGCGCCAAATCACAACAAAAGTCGCCTCAAGGCGCTTCATAGCGCCTTGAGGTGGCCAGCAGCCAGTAGAAAGACATTAATGGCTGCCCTTGAGCCTGGTTCTGCCAAAGGTCGCCCTGTTCAAAGGGGGTTCTTCCTCCGCAGGCCACCATAGTGTGTAATGCTCAAATATCTTCTTTCTGCCTGGCTTCACCAAGTATTTAGCACTGACTCACTGCTTCAGTCTTTCTCTTCAGTCTATATTAGTTAAAACATCTTTAACCTCGACGCTGTGTAATAGTTAATATGCGAACACAAGGGTCATCTTTTATATTGAAGTTACAGGAACCCGATGAATAAATCCCACTTGGGCCTCTGTGTTGATAGACACGAAATGATGCTAAATTAGAGACGTTATGCAAGCCTACAGCATAAACACTCTCAGGGTGCCATTACCAAGAGCCTGGCCTGGACAGCATTTCTTAAACTGTTTAGGAAATGTTTAGGATGTTCATGTTTAGGAAATTTGGGGCCAATTACAGTGATAACATGAACTTTCCAACTGATACGGGTAATTGTCAGCATGATTGGGACCCTCTGAAATTATACAGGAAGATGCACAAAATCTCTTTTTCCATCTCTTTCTCAAGAAAGACAGCGACGATGTTAAACCCTCAGATATTTCAGAATGGGAATGAAATGAGAATGGGGTTTATTGCCAAATGTTGAGCAGGTTTACAACATTAGGAAATTGCTGCGGTGCTTCAGTGCGAACATGCTGTCATAAATAGCACTTAAATAGACATGGAAAAAAATAAAAGTAGGGATAAGAATTAAAAGTGCTACGTGGAAAGATATGTGCATGAGATATACATGAGATATATACATGAGAATAAGAATTAAGAGTGCTACGTTGAAAGATATATACATGAGTGCAGGTGGTGATCAGTGCCAAACATAGAATGATGCAGTGACACAGCGTAGGGTCATGTGTTAGTGGTGGGAACAGTCATATGGTTATTGTTCATGTGTCCAACAGCAGAGGGGAAGAAACTGTTCTTATGGCGAGAGGTTCTGGTGCGAATGGACCGGAGCCTCCTGCCTGAGGGGAGCAGGTCAAACAGACTGTGTCCAGGGTGAGAAGGGTCAGCTGAGATCCGAGCTGCACGCCGCAATGTCCTGGAGGTGTACAGGTCCTGCAGAGATGGGAGTCTGCAGCCAATCACCTTCTCAGCAGAGCGCACAACACGCTGCAGTCTCTGTTTGTCCCTGATAGTGGCTCCAGCGTACCACACGGTGATGGAGGAGGTGAGGATGGACTCGATGATTGCGGTGTAGAACTGCATCATCGTCCGTGTTGGCAGGTTGAATTTCTTCAGCTGCCTCAGGAAGTACATCCTCTGCTGGGCTTTCTTGATGACGGAGGTGATGGTGGGCTCCCACTTCAGGTCCTGGGTGATGGTGGTACCCAGGAAGCGGAATGAGTTCACAGAGGTGATGGGGGTGTCAGTCAGGATGATGGGGGGGAGTGGAGCTGTGTGCTTCCTGAAGTCCACAATAATCTCCACTGTCTTCTGGGCATTCAGCACCAGGTTGTTGTGGCTGCACCAAGACACCAGACGTTCAACCTCCCTCCTGTAGGCAGACTCGTCCCCGTCCGAGATGAGTCCGATAACGGTGGTGTCATCTGCAAACTTGATTAGCTTGACAGACTGGTGGGTGGAGGTGCAGCAGTTGGTGTACAGGGAGAAGAGCAGAGGAGAAAGAACACAGCCCTGAGGGGAGCCGGTGCTGATGGTCCGGGAGTCCGAGACATTCTTTCCCAGCCTCACATGGTGCTTCCTGTCCGTCAGGAAGTCAGTGATCCACCGGCAGATGGGATCAGGCACATTCATCTGGGAAAGCTTGCCTCGGAGATGGTCTGGAAGGATGGTGTTGAAGGCAGAGCTGAAGTCCACAAACAGGATCCTGGCGTAGGTTCCTGGGGAGTCCAGATGCTGCAGGATGAAGTGTAGGGCCATGTTGATGGCGTCGTCTACAGACCTGTTGGCTCTATATGCAAACTGCAGGGGGTCCAGGAGGGGGGCCGTGAGGGTCCTGAGATGGGAGAGAACTAGGCGCTCAAATGACTTCATGACCACAGATGTCAGAGCCACGGGTCTGTAGTCATTTAGTCCAGTGATCCTAGGTTTCTTGGGGACAGGGATTATGGTGGAGGACTTGAAGCAGGCAGGCACATGACATGCCTGCAGTGAGGAGTTGAAAATGCCAGAAAACACTGGGGCCAGCTCGTTTGCACAGTGTCTGAGGGTGGCAGGAGACACACCGTCTGGGCCGGGAGCTTTCCGAGCATTCAGACTCTTAAACTGCTTCCTCACATCTGCTTCATGAATATGAAGAGTTGTGGTGGGAGGAGGTGGTGTGAAATCCTCTTTTGTGTGGGGTGAGGAGGGGGGTGTTGTAGGTGAACGGTTTGAAGGTGGTGATGGCTCTATGGAGGGGGGAGAGGTGGGGGAATGAGTGTCCAAAGTGCCTCTATTGTTGGGGCCGTTGGAGGTGTGAAGGCTGCCTGATGGCTCGTCAAAACGGCAGTAGAAGTCGTTAAGGGTGTTGGCTAAGAGCAAGTCATCAGTGGAGTGGGGGGTTTTAGGCTTGTAGTTGGTGATATTCCTAAAACCTTTCCACACAGAGGCCGAGTCATTCTCTGAGATCTGCTGCTGCATCTTCTCAGAGTGCTGATGTTTGGCAATGTCCACTTCTTTAGTGAACCTGTACTTGGCCTCTCTGTAGCAGTCCCTGTCTCCGCTTCTGAACGCCTTACTCTTTTCCAGCCACAGCTTTTTGAGTTTAGGAGTAAACCAGGGTTTGTCATTGTTATAACTCACCCTGGTGCGTGATGGCACAATGCTGTCCTCACAGAAGTGGATATAGGAGGTGACAGTGTCCGTAAACTCGTCCAAGCTGTTAGAAGCAGCCTTCAATGTGTCCCAGTCTGTGGTCTCCAAACACGTGCGAAGCTCCTCCACAGCCTCGTTGCTCCACAGTTTTTTAGTCCTCACGACAGGTTTGGAGAGCTTCAGCCTCTGTCTGTACGCGGGGATCAGGTGGATCATGACGTGGTCAGAAAGACCGAGTGAAGCGCGGGGCACCGCGCGATAGGCCCCGCTGATCGTGCTGTAACAGTGGTCTAATGTCCTCTCCTCTCTGGTCGGGCATTTAATATACTGCTTATATTTCGGAAGCTCATGGCTCAGATTGGCTTTGTTAAAGTCCCCAAGAGCAATGATGAGAGAGTCCGGGAATGTCCGCTCCGTGTGGAGAATCTGCTCCGCGAGTGCGCACTGAGCTGCCTGCGCATCTGCGTCTGGCGGGATGTAAACAGCGGCCAGGATGAATGAAGCGAACTCCCGCGGAGAATAAAACGGTTTGCAGTGGATAAAAAGATATTCCAGAGAGGAAGAGCAGTGCTGAGCAATCACTGTCACATCTGTGCACCAGCCACTATTGATGTAGAAGCAGAGACCTCCACCTTTGGACTTACCGGAGAGAGCGGCCTGCTGGTCCGCACGCAGCAGATGAAAGCTCTCCAGCTTGAGCGCGCAGTCTGGGATGTCCTCACTGAGCCACGACTCCGTAAAACATAACACACAGGAGGAGGCAAAGTCTCTGTTCATGCTTCTCATCAGGGCCAGTTCGTCAACCTTATTGCCGAGTGATCGTACATTAGAAAGGAAGATCCCAGGAAGAGCAGTTCGCAGTCCGCGTCTCCTCAAACGCACGAGTGCGCCGGCTCGCTTCCCTCTCTTTCGGCGTCTCGCTTTCCTGGTCAGAGTCAGCAGTAAATCTGCCGCAGATGCGACAAATATTGGAAATAAATCCACAGGCGTTGTAGTCCTGTAGTTAAGGAGCTCTTCTCTGGTGTACGAGTATCCAGAGGAGTGCCCAGACACAGAGAAAATGCACAAAAACAAAACAAAAGTAACGCACTGAAGCACCAGGGCGACCATCCGCGGCGCCATATTTCATGACTTACTGGCTTTTTACAGGTTGTGTGCCAAGGAAAGAAAAAGCCTCATACTTTCTCACACTCTGAGCACAAAAAGACGATGTTGTTTCGATTCTCCAAAGCCACAAATGTACTTAAGTTGTATAAAACCATTGCAAACTACAGACACAAACTAGAAGACGTGCGAATACTCTAGCCTATACTGACAGCGCTGAAACAATCATCTAATACAAGTCCTGCATTCAAAGTGTTACTTTAAATACAAGTATTAAACATAATAATAATAGTATTGTAAATGTATTACAGTTTTACTCACTGCAGAAAAAATACCCGCTGTGACTCTAAGTCTCTATTATATCCTTATTGTATCATTACTCATTCAAAACTGTAAAGTAGGTTTTTATATTTGATGCAGATTAACCAAAAATATACACATTTATAATGGATTCATCTGCTGATTATTTAACTTTAAAACAAAACGCAGCAAGCGGCGGCAGGCTGCGTCCTGGCTGGTCGCACCCTGGGGGTCCGCATGGGCACTGGAAAAGTCTGAACCTCCTCCACTCCCATGCCACCGGGGAACGCCAGTGGGGGTATCGGCAGCGTCGGCCAGGACCGGATCAGAACCACCAGATTCAATCCTTTGCATCCGGCGCTCGATCCGGTCCTGGAGTTCATCCCGCTGGCTGCGAGACACTGTGGCCTGCTCCCGCTGCACCCACCAGCTCCATCCCTGGTCTGCTGTGCCCTCCTGCTTGGTTTCGGCACCACTGTAATCATCAGACGACAGACCTGTCCACATTTTTATGCTTTTCAGCATCATCTTTTATTCTCTCACGGTTGCTGTACACAATACCCAGCTGCAGCTTGCAGCCACACACATCAACAACAAACATGACATCGGTCCGAGCACAGACTTTAAGCCGGCGAGGCGTGATTGTGGATCCCACTTAGGTGCATCCACCTCCCCTGCAGCAGCTCCACAGACCACGCCCCGCCACAATGGAATCACACTCTTTAGTCTATGTCTGGGTGCTGGAAATGAGAGTCCGTCTGTTAGTCAAACCTCAGATACAGGAGGAGCAGTCCAGGTTTTCATCCAGGTCACGGAACACTGGAGCAGCTCTTTATCCTTTTGACGATACTTCAGGGTGCGTGGGAGTTTGCCCAACCAGCCTACACGTGTTTTGTCGAGGTGGAGAGGACATTTGATTGTTCAGTTTGGAGTATTTTGTGGGAAGTGCTTTGGGAGAAAGGGGTGTCTGGACTGTTGCTACCATCCGTTGGATCCTTAAACAACCATTGCAAGAGCTTGGTCCACATAGCCGGTAAGAAGTCAAACTTGTTCCTGGTGGGTGTTCTTCAACATGGACAGGATTTCTAGGAATAGCCAAGTGGCAGAAGGCTTCCACTTGGGTGGTCTCAGACTCTCGTCTCTGAGATGTGGCTCTGTTGATATCATCAGGTGGTGGCCTACAGCTTACACTGGAGCAGTTCGCAGTAACAAGCTATGATTAGTGACATTAGTGACGTTTGTACTAACTTGGTTTTAAAGCCTTTAAATATACGTCGTTCAATAGCTGAGCTTAATCCTACAGAGAATGATCAAAGTTCATGTAGAAACAAACAAATGAACAAAAGATTTTCTCCTTCATTTCTGTCACACAAAGCTGTATGACACGTTTCCAGCTGTTAGTATCATGGTTGCTAGGCAACCTGGGCAGCGCAACGGAGGCTAGACCGTCCCATTTCACAAGCCTCGCACTTCCGGCCTTAGCGGTCTTTGAGTACGCGGCCCTTGAGGATCGTTGAGGCTGCGTACTTTAAGGCTGCAGACCCTGAATTGGGACACAGCCTATGTTTAACTGGTGCAGAGAAGCTGTAGTGTTCACAGTCACTTCTAGGTTACATCAAGAGTAGCAGACATTAAATCAGTCAATTACACCTTTATCCTAGCTTTGTACAGTCTGGAGGGGAAAAATCTTCCATAAACATCAGGTAACATTGGCTTTTTTCTTGTTTCTTTTTGGCATTAAAACCATTTTCAGTGGAATTGCATGTGGATCAGGAATGTCAGTGGAAAAGAAACTTTCCTGCCACTGATATTGCCCCCCTAAACAGTTTGAGTATCTACTGCCTCAGCCACCCCCACACCAATTTCAACTATACTGATATAGCACTAGTTCACAGCAGCCATGTCAAGGTGTTTTATGTATCAACCCAGGAATATTAGAGAGAAATCCCATCAATCAGATGATCTATTGTGAGCAGCAGATGGCAAATCTGGGCTGAAAAAGCTCCATTTGCAGTAGATAAAACAGGAGTGTAACCATGCTCAGGGAGGGGCAGCGAGCTGCTGTGATTGGCTGGGTGATAAGGAGAAAGAGAAGACGGAAAAAAGGAGCTTAGTGAGACCAACAACAACAAATATGAACACACCCAAACTAACACCGATGCCGGGAACTCCTCAGAGTGATTAGAAAAGAATTTCTCCCAAATTCATTTTACAGCAGGACAAATGTCCAAACTCAGAGTCTCTGTCACGAACAAGCCGCCGTGCTTTAAGCTTGACAAACATGCGTCCTCTGTAGTTAAATCTAGTTTTGACCAACTACGTCTAATCTCTAAAGCCAAACCAAGTAGGTTTGGGTCTATTACCCCAATTCTCTCTGACCTACGCTGGCTCCCATTAAAGATCACATTGATTTTAAAATCTTATTGCTTACTTTTAAAATCATAAATAATACCGTGCCTAGCTATCTTACTGATCTTCTCAGCCTGTATATTCCTAGTAGCGCACTGAGATCATCAGACCAGTTGCTCTTGGTGCAACCTACCGTAGGTCACGGCTGAAGACCAGAGGTGACCGTGCTTTCCCCTCAGTTGCACCTAACCTCTGGAACAACCTCCTACAAGCTGTTTGCACATCTGACTCAATCCAGACTTTGGTTTAGCCTTCCCGGCTATCTAGAGTACGCTTCTTGTAAGTGTACTCTTATGCAAGCCCTTTTCTTCTGTTTTGTTGAACAATGTTTTGTACTGATTTTACTTTATAAGTTTTATTTTGATATCTGCTTATGCTTGGTTAATCAATGCTCTCCACCTGCTAGCTTATTTGCATTTATATTTTGCTACTGCTTTCACTGGACCTCTGGTTTTAAATGTGCTATACAAATAAACTTGTATTGTATTGTAAACCTACAGAGTGGTCATACCAGCATTTTATTTGACTTATTTAACTTTGTTTCTCCATAGAGTTAATTATTAAATTAATTGATTGACCATTTTATAAGACACTGTATTTACTCTCCTCCTGTAGTTTGTGTATGAGTTAAATCTGGGTGCTGCAGAGATCTGACTCCTATCTACATGTTAGAAACAAACGAGTAACTGCATGATGGAGGATCACATTCTTTCGTTTATCAAATCCATTTAATGTGATCCAGCCGCTGCTGTTGAAGAATAAGCCACAGGAAGTGTCAGCAAACACGTCCACCTTCTCATGGATTACCGACTACCTAACAGACAATATGAGAATGTGAGAATCAAATCAAATCACTTTTATTGTCACATCACATGTGCAGGTACATTGGTACAGCACATGTGAGTGAAATTCTTGTGTGCGAGCTTCACAAGCAACAGAGTTGTGCAAAATACAATAATGTAAACAAGCAAAATACAAGAATGGCTACATCTGAAACTAATAAATATATAATAGTATATGCAAAAAAAAAAAAATTCTGGATGTGTATACTAAATATTTTTCTACGTGTGTGTGTGTGTATACACATATTTTACAATTTAAATAGAGTAAATAATAAATAAAATATATAAAAATATACAGAGTTGAGACATGTGCAGAATGTCTCAACAGGGCAGAGCTCTGTCCTGCCTGTGCAGGACAGGAGCTCCACAGTGATGTGTGTCTCCACCTACAAGAATGGTGACTGACTTCAGAATGAAGAGGACAAATCGTGTCTATCCTGAGGCAGGATGCTGATGTGGCACAATGACAACAGGCTAAAAGGAAGACCAGCACAGAGGCTCTGCTGGGGGAACAGCATCATAGCTGGTGACACCTACAGACAGACTGAAGTGATGGCTATGTGTTCATGTGACTGGCTGCACACTGGAAACATTTGAAGCTGTGGGGGAGAGGAGGTCATTATGCAAGCTTTCGACCACCCTCTGCACCACTTACAGCAGGCAGCAGAGGACCTTCTCTGACAGACTGATGGAGCTCCACTGTGACAAGGACAAATACATTAAATCTTTTATACCTTAAGCAACTCATCTGTTCTCTCCTCCACACAGTTGTCATTTATAAGTTTGCTTTACAAACGTGGACATTACAGCTTGCAGGTGAATCTTCCCCTTTTAGTACAGCTAGCCAAGTAGCAAAGATCCACTTACTGCTAAAGACAGAGAGTGAAAGTGAACATAAAACCCATTGTTGCAGCCAGAGGCAGCGTAAAGGTGATCCCTTAAACTGATGTGTAGTTTTAGTGTCCTTATTTTCCACTGGGTTATCAATTCTGTCACTAGTTAGCTAACATAAGCTAATATAAGTCAACCAACCTGGTGAGGTAACATGTTGTACTTACAGGAGATAAACTTTAAACACTTATTTCTTAAATCCAGCTTCACAGACAGAGTTACATCTATGTCAGTGTTTCAGAGCAGGGCTACATGATGTAAACAAGCCTTTATATGTTTGGTGTTTCATGACTGCACTGTCACAGCTCTGATGACTCTCCACTCCACGTGCATTCTGACTTTCATTCTTCTTCTCTCCAGAGCGTACCTCCACCTCTCTGGACGCTCTTCCACCTCTCCCTACGGATCATAATGTCACCTGCAAACATCATAGTCCACAGAGACGCCTGCCTGACCTAATCTGACAGTCTGTGCAAAGAGGAAGGAGCTCAGAGCAGATCCCAGGTGTGATCCCACCACCACCGTGAACACCTCACCACTGTCTCTCTGGCACCACCCTCACATATATCTCTGCCACTCCTGGCCTCCTCATGCACATCCTTACAGACACAGTGAAGCTCTTTCTGACCTCCTCTATAATAAACACCATATCTGTAGTGCTCTTTCTCAGCATGAAGCCACACTGCTGCTCACTGATCATCACATGTTCAAACTACTTGTTATATGTTTGCTGTGCCCAAATAAAGTGTATCTCATGTCATTACTGACTTATTTAAGCTAAAGGCATATTATTTTATACAGTTCGTTTTCTCTGTCCCATTATGTTCACTTCAGATTTGTTCAGGTTTTATGTGAGTCTATTTTTTTTATTGTGATTTTGATCTTTTGTACTGTCTTCTTCAAACCACGTTCTAACTATTTTGGGGTTATACAAATACAGTTTATTTTTAGACTCGCAGTAATATCTGATTGTAACCGAAACACTGACACGCTTTTTATATGTAGTCACGTAAGAGTAAAATGTATTTCATGGAAAATGCAAATGAGGGCACGTGCTGTCGTTCGTGGATGAAAATTGATGGTTTTGCGACAGTACTGGCAAGTGTCGCAAACGTGTGGGAGGCTTTGAGCTGCTCGTTACGTAGAGGCTGCCGCCTACACTGACCTGGATATCTGTGGCCGAGGAAGGCTCTGCCGACCTCGTTTCATATCAGTGCTTTAGGACTGCGGCACAGCGCGCGGACCTGTTTGCAGCTGCAGGGCCCTCGTGCTGAAGGCTTTGAACAGCAGCGGTGTGTCCGCGAGGACGGACTGTTAGCAGCCTAATGGGCTGGATCGATAACAAGGCCGGGCTGAGGACAGTTATCGTGTCATGTCTGTGTGTCTCTGATCACGCCGCGTGTCCGACTCGCTGCTGCGTGGAACAGGGTCTCTGTGTCGTGCACCTCCGTTTACTCCGACATCAGTATTTACTTCTCTGAAGCAAGGAAGTGGAGCTGGCGGAACTCGGAGAACGTGAGACCGGAAGTTGTGTGACTTGACCGCCATAATAAAAGCCCTAAGAAGTTTTGTTTACGCTTATAAATGGCTTCTGGGGTTAAACAGAGGAGTACAACTGGAACAAAACTACAGCCAACTTGTCATTTGTAAAATAACGTTTAGTCCTTTGCCAGTGCCGTGTATCCCGAATGATCTATCCACGTTGGTCGGCTTTATTTTGGAGTGTGCGAGCGGAAGTCGCCCTTGGCTCTGCGTGCGCTGACACTGGTAGGAAGTGGGATGTGGCCAGGATGTATTTATGCTGCTGTCCGAGATGTGAGAGTCAGTAAATCAGCTCTGCCTTTAGAGCCCGTGTTCCCCGGCGCTCACAGCGGGGGTACGCTCACTGACGCTGCCCGTCAGCGTGGTTCGTGTCAGGGGTCGAAGCAGCGGCCGCAGCCGCTGTGCTGTCCCCGCCTGGACGGCACCGTGCCCGGGAACAGTTTGTTGAATTTGCGCGTGGCTGTAGCCTGAGCTTTACGTAATGACAGCATGTGAATGACACGTTTGGCTTGTGACTTTCTTGCCCAGCACTGCACATCCACGGTTTTAAACACATGTCAAGAACTCAGCCTCAGATGATGATGGAGTCCTCTGTCGCGCTGGCCCACAGCTCCTCCGCGGGTGGGGTGACCTCTCGGCTCCCCGGAGGCGCACCCCCTAAAGAAAAGCCCGGCCAGCCACCCTCAGGGCTCCAGAGCCAGGCTCACCTGAACGGCTGCGTCCCGCTGTCACATCAGGTGGCGGGTCACAAGTATGGAGTGGATAAAGTGGGTAAGTCAGCTGCGGACACGACTCTGATCACCCTGCACTTACAGGTCCTGCCACAGAACCACCTCTGTGCTCGCCTTCGTGTGACTTCATGTTAGCTGGTTATTCAAACGGAGATCTGACTTAATCCTGACAGGTGTTAACGCACCTTTACATGCAGACACTCACTCCTTTGTTTGTCCTCATAGAATCCGCGCTCACCAAAGAAGAGACATCAACTGTTTAGCAGACGTGTGTCTAATGTCCATGTGTGCAAACAGCGAACTTACACACTGGACCTTTTTTCAGTGTTTCCATGATAGGAACACATGTGTCAGTTTCTCTTTGTAGTTCTCTCTGTGCTTTGCAAACGTCGCGCTCTACAGTATCATTTGGAGAGTTCGTTGAAATGCCAAAATTCAGAAAGTTGTCCATCGTCCCGCTTGCTGCAGTGTAGGGGTGAGCGTTATACACTCAAAATTATAGCACAACATTTCAGGAAAACATATTTTCTGTATGTGTGATTAGGGATGGGTATTGATAAGATTTTCACGATTCCGATTCCATTTTCGATTCTGTTTAACGATTCGATTCTTTATCGATTCTCTTTAAAAAAGGAGAACACTAAGGTCGATTAGCTTAGAACTTTGTTTTATATCTTCTCTTTGAACAAGATAGAAATTTAGGAGTAACATGGCCTTACAAACCCAACAGTGAGATCTTAAGAGATCCAGCCTACGGCTCTTCAATGGGGTGTCACAGGGTCCCCAGGAAAAAAAATGTAAATGTAAAATAATAAAATAAATATTCTTCTGTAGCAATAACAAAGTATAACATCAGAATCAGAATCAGAATCAGAATACTTTATTGATCCCTGGGGGAAATTATTTTTTGTTACAGTGCTCCATTTTAAACCAACATTAAGACAAGACAGACAATACGCTAACTAAGAATAGTACAATATATACATATATATACATACATACATACATAAGTCACTTATAAATAAATAGTTGGAAAAGAAACATGTGTAGTTGTAGCAACATAAATTATTCTGTAGCAATTACACAAGAATATCCAGAAATGTCCCTGCCTACAATTAAACACATTCACTTACCGAAAATCATCTGCTGTGGCAAACGGGTGCAAACCTTTGACCACAAACTGAGTCACTGCTCGGTGACATTCGTCTATCCTGCCTGAAAGGAGACGCTGCCGGTAGACTGCAGCGAGAGCTGCCAGCATCTGAGCCAGACTCTGTCTGTCTCATCATGGTCACTAAATGCACAGTAATGGCAGGTTTGTAATAAGGCAGATCGCGCTAACATAATATGCACTGTTAGTTGATTATTTACCTGCTGCATTAACGGGAGAGGACGTGCAAACGTTACCGCTGCTGCTGGGTTGAGATTCATGAGTCCGGAGCGGAATTAAAAACACGACATTCATTTAAGGTCATCGCGTGTTTTGTGAGCAAATGCTTTTGCATATTCGTAGTGTTTCCTCCCTTAAATGAAACATCCACTTTGCAAGTATTGCAAGTTGTCCTGTTGTCATCCGTTCTCGTAAAGTCTAACCAAACTTTTGAGCGTTTGAGCCGCTTACGCGCCGTGTTTCCTGCCAGGTAAATGACGCTCCGCAACGTGATGACGTCATTCGGGGCGACTGGAATCGATAAGGGAATCGTTTGCAAAAATGACAAACACTTCCAAGGAATTGAAACAGTGGGAACCGGTTCTCAACAAGAACCGGTTTTCGATACCCATCCCTATGTGTGATACAATGACTGGAGAACACTTTGATGATGGTTGCAGGCAGAAGCATTTATAAGTGTCAGTATCCTCCTTTCCCAGTGACTTACTGTCACCAATGACATATTTCCTAATTTGAAGTATGAATCAAGTTCCCAGCAGGGTCATAGTGCAACAGTAGTGACACAGCGTGAGTCAGCTGTAGACACAAGTGTAGCCTGAGCAGTTTTGTTGTTTTTAGGTGTGCAACTACTGCTGAACACTTCAGCTTGAGCTCGACTCTGAGATACCTGGACTTGTCTTAGTGTTGCCAACACATGGGATTACTTTACCAGTGTTATCAGGGTATGAAAGATGTGTACCTGTAATACTGGAGACACTTTTATATGACACAGTTACAGTCAGACAGAAATGGATGGATTTTGATTAGTTGCCAGCTTCACACGAATCAATATGACTGTTGATAGTATTATTACAAATATATCCAACAGAGTAATTGTAAAGGTGTCCCACAGCCTGTTTCACAGCAATGGTTGTGCAGCGGTCTTTGATCACGTAGGCCACAGGCATCGTACAGCCGCGCTCTGTCCACCTGACGTAGTCGCGTCTTCACAGCTCCATCACTTTGAGATTTTGCTTTAAGACGTTTTTCATGCAGCTGCACGTCTCTTGTCAGTTCAGCTTCTCTCTGTGTTCCTCATTCATCACTCCATATCTGCTGCTGTGTGGTTTCACAATCACCAAATATTTGAGATTGGCTTCTTGCAGCCTGAAACATTGTGCTTGAGAACCTCCTGCTCTGGATGAGTACTGAGAGTACTTTATTTATTTATTTCCTGTAAATCAGACGTTTATCTGTTTATTGGATTATTATTTAGGTACAAGGGGCAAAATCCCATCACTAGATATCAGTACATTGCAGATTGGCAGTGAGTGTATGCTGTCAGTCTGCTGTTTACCTCAGCTGTCAATATGTGTCCACGTCTGTCTGCCCTGAAGGAGGCTGTAAAACTCTGGAGTCAGTGAAAGTGTCCAGCGACAGCGATACTGAGCACTGCTGTTTTTGCAGCTGTTAGCTGACAGTGGCTCTAACATCACTGGAACTCTCATACGATACGAGTGTATTCAAGCTGTTTGTCAGAGGAAGAGTGTGATTCTCAGGACTCAAGCCTGACATAATGTTAGCTCCGAATCAGATGTTGTTGTTTGGCTGCTCACGTTCAGGTGTGTCGGCTCACATGGATGATTTACTGCCAGTCAGTAACTTGTTAATATGGGGAATAAATGAAGATGTTTACGCAGTGATTATGCTGATCAGGCTGGCTGACTCGGATATTTGTTTTAAACAAATAAACAAACAAACGTGTGTGTGTGTGTGTGTGTGTGTGTGTGTGTGTGTGCGTGCGTATGAACCTCTTTAATCTGAATATTGTTGTGCACTGTCAGTGAGGCAGCAGAGTAACATCGGCGTGTTCGGAGGTCGAGCAGGTCAGCTGCTGATCAGGTCGGTGGTTCGATCCCTGGCCCCGCCAGTCTGCATGTCAAGTATCTTTGGGCAAGTTACCAACCTCAAGAACAGAATGAATATTAACAAAGAGCACTTAAGCTCCAGCTAACGGGCGTAGAAAAGGACTGCTGCGGCTTTTGACAGTTGTAGAACAAGTTGAGCTTGTATAATCTCCTCCCACTGTGTCTTCAGGCCTCTGCTGCTTCTGTGCTGTTGAAGGTGTTTTTGCAAACGATTCCTCTGCCACTGTCCAGGTTTCAGGTCTGAGCTGCTGTGAACACGAACAACACGAAACAGTCTCCATAAGATTCTTCGTCATGACCGGAAATATGTTTGGTTTAAGTGAGGTTTGCATAGACTGTACCACGTGACACACACCCACTGGCTCTGAATTCCCTGAATGCCCTGCCCTATTCTCACAAGCCGACTTAATTGTAGTGAGCCGGAGGGTTAAAAGGACACGTTTGACTGGATGTTTGCATTCTGAATACGTTTTCTTGGCCTGTGTGAAATAGCAGGTCTGTGCACATTTTCTTGATGGTGGTTATTTTCCTCTGTGCAGGAAACAGCCCGTCATTGTCCAAACACAACACATTCCCACCAATAAAATACCAGCAAACTGTAAGAGACTGTGTTTGTGACGTGTCAGAGAGCTCGTATTTGTCATGTGTGTAAATGTGGTGAATCATTAAGTGTTGTACTTTATTTTTCCTCTCTGTGCGTTTCTGTCAAACCTTTGATTTAAGAACTTTATCATAAAGCTCAGTGCTGAATGAATTGTTTATGGTTAAACTGTTAAGGTGTCTTTAAACCGTCGTCTTACTGTGCAGCACCTGGAGCCATCGGCCTTTCACACAGATTATTTTTGTAAGTTTCCACTTTCAGTGCCGTCTTTTGTGTTTCTTGCAGGTATTTTGCAGCATCCAGATGGAACAGTCCTCAAACAGCTTCAGCCTCCACCCAGAGGTCCACGAGAGATGCAGTTTTACAGCATGGTACACACACACACACACACACACACACACACACACACACACACACACACA
Organism: Astatotilapia calliptera; assembly: GCF_964374335.1. Classification (NCBI taxonomy): domain Eukaryota; kingdom Metazoa; phylum Chordata; class Actinopteri; order Cichliformes; family Cichlidae; genus Astatotilapia; species Astatotilapia calliptera. The sequence continues at coordinate 31,011,109 of NC_137429.1, forward strand.
CACACACACACACTGTACCGGGTCACATGGTCTCTTTGAAAATGGCCCAAAAAATAAAAACAACATTTATGTCTCAAAATATTGTTTTTAAACTTTGTGTGCTATGCTTTCAAAATAAAACTGGGATATTTTAAGGAGATTAGCAGTAAACATGTTTCTGGTGATAAAGTTAACAGACTTATAAATGCTGCTGAGTAAGTACATGAAGGGCATTAACAGCCTTGTTTTGCACCTCTGCTGTCACAGAGGACGCAGGTTTACAGCGTGAGTCACAGACGAGCACCAGAGTAGCCTGGGCAGTTTTTTGTTTGCTTGGTTTTTTCCCTCCTATATTTCAAGTGTAACTTAGGCTACGTTCACTCTGCAAGTCTTGATGCTCAATTCCGAATTTTTGATCAAATCCGATGTTTTTGTCTGCTCGTTCACACTACAAATAAAATGTGACAGCAAACGCTCTCTAGTGTGAACGCTCAAGCGCCCGCATGCGCAAAAGAAGACGTCACACACAGCGCGCTCTGTTTAGACCCAGAGCAACAGTATTGTTTGACTGACGGCCTCAATATAAAGACTTCGGACTTCACGTTTCCCAGTTTTTGCTTTAAGTTATTTTGTTATTGACATAATAATGTAGATAATTTAATAATGATCCTTGTTGCTGTTTCAGAGGAGCGCTGCTTCAAAGGATGGCTGCAGATTTCTGTCAGAATCTGCAGATTATACAGAACAAATAAAATGTTCACGTTGTTCCCAACAGTTTCACTGGAGGGCCAGGAAGGTTCGCGATGTCTTCTCCGGCGCTGATAGTTGGCGTCTGTCTTGTGTCAGTGACGTAAAAGACGGATTTAATGCGACGTGACCATCAAGCAGCAGTCGCTTTCTGAAACATCAGATATGTATCTGATTCAGGACCACATACGAAAGTGACCCAGATCGGATTTGAAAATATCGGATTTGTGCCGTTCACACTGTCACCATGATCGGATATGTGTCGCAGAGGGTCAAAGAAGTCTGATTTGATGCGCTTTCACCTGCAGTGTGAACGTAGCCTTTATGACTTCACACTTGAACTCAACCTTGTGACCTTCAGAAGCTGCACGATGCTGTCTCACAATAAAGCTGAAATATGTTCTACCCAGGCTGTTGGATCTCGGGTGGAGCTGTTTAACCAGCTGCTTAAAGTTCCCCCGGGGTCACCGGGTCAGATGTAGCTCGTGGTCAGTTGAGCCGGTGTTGGATGGATGAAGAATTATCAGTACAGGCAGCCACAGTGAGCTGCTTCACTGTTTTCTTTAGAGCTGTGTCAGGACGGAGTCTGAGGCTAACGTGTGGCTGTCGTTTGACGGGATCCCAGCAGCAGGCCCACACTGACCAGCATCGCTCCCAGTTTCCAAAACTTTACTGAGCTCAGGAGGCAGTGTCATCAAACACATGCTTGCTCTCTGTTTTTTAAACAGTCCCAGTATCAACAGATGTAGCCACCCTTCGCTTCCAGTACACTGACCTCTTTGCACTTACTATAAAGAGCCTGAATATTATTTTCGTCGTGGGAGGCACTAATACCAAAGAAGATTGTTCAGTTCTTTGCTGCACCGTCTTCCTTTTCTTCATGCCGTCCTGAGAGATGATTTTAGTTACTGTAAAAGCTTTGGCAGGTACTTATTCACATAGAGATAAACCATCGTATGGCATTCTGTCCTAGGTTTATGCAGAGGACTGCTGCGATCCCTGTCTTCTCGAGCTCCAGACTTATCTGCCCAGATACTACGGCACCTGGTCCTCTCCTGACAGGCCCAACGGTAAGGCCGTACTGTGGCATCACACAGACAACAGCTAGCATTAGCCGCTACGGACAAAAGACAAAAAAAGCTAATAGTGAGTTTAACTGTCTCCTCTCTGCACACACTGTTTACCTGCGTGTAAGCAAAGATGTCTCAGATCAGCAAACAGAAACCTGAGAGCTTCGGACCCAGTGTACGCTGGGACCTCCAGCTCCAAATACCAGTACAGACACTGACATTTTACTGTAACAGGAAACGGTCAGTCTCTCAGTAAGGATCTGTAGCTGTCCGCAGAGTCAAAGAGAAAACCACTGTATGTTAGAGCCTCGATGAGAGCTGTGAAAGCTTCAGCACGTGATTCGTGTTCATCCTGGTGCATCCAGATGTGATTGTTGGTGTAGGTGTTGCACTGCGGGTGTGTCTTCATATCATTGTATTCTTACATGAGGTAGATTTTTTAAAATAAAACTCACGCTGATATGCCAACAAGCTCCGTGAACGTTCAGCATTTCACCAACAATCAGACAAAACGAGACAAACTAACAGCTTCTGTTGTGACTGACAGACCTGTACCTGAAGCTGGAGGATGTGACTCGTCACTTCATCAAACCCTGTATCATGGATGTGAAGCTGGGCCAGCGGAGCTATGATCCGTACGCCTCACAGGAGAAACGGGAACAGCAGATCAGAAAATACCCGCTGATGGAGGAGATCGGGTTCCTGGTGCTTGGCTTGAGGGTGAGTTTGAGTCATGGTGCTGTGACAGTAAAAGCACGCACAGGCCTGCAGATCAGTCGGTGTGAAAAGTCCAAATGCAGAGTCTTTGTGTGACGAGCCAAATATCCCCCCGAGTGTTTCTGTAGGAGTTAAGAAGGTGAGTAGAAGGTGCAGTCGAATATCACTGGTAACTGTGTGAGCACCTCTCTGAAAGCAGTTTGTGGAGGAGAAACATCAGCAGTGATCTTAGAGAAGCAGCTGTTGCTGCCCATCACTCTGGAAACACCGAGAGAGAACGTTTGGTAATGAGAGGAAACAGCTGCCAGTCGGAGTGGAGGCCCCGGCAAGTTCACCCCAACATCAGTGCACTGCTCCAAAAACCCAAGAGCAACATGGCTGCCATCAGACCTCAGTCAGCATGTTAAATGCTGACATTCATGACAGTGCAGTTGGAAAACGACCAACGCCGCTGTCAGCACGCCGGTGGAGGGAGGACGATGGGCTTGTTCTGCAGGCTGTGGGTCTAATGTGTTGACTGATCTTATGACTCGCACATGTTTCAGTGTCTTTCGTGTCAGAGAAGCTGAAGGTGCTTAGTATGTAAAATGCAACTGTGCATTGACTCGGCTGTAAAAGTTGCATCTTTTTACCAGCACGTTTAGACACCTTTGCTAGTTACATCTGCTAAGACGGCTGCTTGCATGCAAACAAAGAACGTGCATGTAGAAAGGCTGGTGTTGGTTCCAACACAGACTCGCATCTTTATTTTCACAGTATTAGTAAAGCTGATGTCTGCAGGAGGAAATATCTTTGCTGCACAGGGTCACAAATCACTACAATCAGGAAAACGAGTAACGTTTGTCCTGAGAAATGCCGTGGAGTGGACCTGGAAATGGGTTAATCTTTAACCCTGTAATAAATCAGCTGAACAGTGCGTGGCGCTTCCATGTGCATGCACACACAGTCACACCCACTGTCCACACCAAACCAACAGATAAGAGGAACGACAGAGACAGCTTATCTGTTTGAAAGAGAGTCACATAGCGAAACCTTTATCAGGTCGATCAGTTTCCATTACAACTTGTCATCGTCATCATCCGCAGTAGGAGTGCTGGTTAGGGCTAGAGTGTGATAGTGATACAGCCAGCGTTGGGCTTCATGCTCACTCTGATACTGTCCTTTGTTTGTCTTTGAACAGATGTTTAAAAGCATTCATCTGAATGTGCCACACCGCTGAGCTCTGACTCCAGGACTGCATTCAGTGTTTCCACACCTCCAGCTTCTTTGCTGTGGTGTGAATGTGTTGATGATCTTTGCAAACTTGTTTTCACTTCTCCTCTTATTGGTGTGATGTGTCTGGGTCAAAGGCCAGAGAGCCATGAAGTGCAAAGGCCGCCAAACAAGTTTCTAGTGAAGAGCCCACTTGTTCTGTGTCTGGGGCTAATCTGAGGTGAGCATAAAGTACAGAGGCTCATGTAGACTGAACTAATGGTGACACGAAGGTTGGATTTTGGGGCTTTTCCCCAAACTTTCTATTTAGCACTCTTTAACCCTGTAACACCAGCTCTGTCACATTAGATACATTTTCTCCCCTTTGCTTCTGTCTGTTTAAGATCAAATGTAGCAAAAATGAGACGCACACACATACAGAGATAGGGCTGCTCAATTAATCGAATTTTAATCACGATTACGATCTGGGCTTTCAACGATCATTAAAAATGACTGAGCCGATTATTAGCCCCTCCCTAATTTATCCGCGACACCTTAAAGGCCGGTCTGTGAAAATATTGTCGGGCATAAACCGGTCCGTGGCGCAAAAAAGGTTGGAGACCGCTGATTAAGAGGACCCGAGGGAAGCTCGGAAAGCTAAGCAGAAGTTATTTGGAGAGGAGAGTGACTGCCGCTGGTTGAAAAGAGAGGTAAAAAAAAAAACAAACTTCAGTGGTGTTGCACACTATTTTATATTATTTTTTTAAAGTCATTGTTAACCCTTTAAAGCCGGTCAGAGCAGCACGCTCTGTTTTGCGTAACTATTTTTAAATCCCTGTAGAACCTGAACCGTGTAAGCTAGCGCAATAATTTGTTTTGCATATGAAACCGGAGGAGTTGTACTTACATCTGATGCCATCAGCTTGTCCTCGGTCACGGTTTCCTTCCACATAAAGCTTTGCAAAAATTGCATAAAAAGCGCTTGCAGGAACAAAAACATAATATTCCAGAAACACGCTTTGCCGTTCCTATCAGCTGTTCGTAACACTTCCCACAGTGAAATGATGCACCTGCTGTTTTCTTTGCAAATTTGCATCATAGGATTGTTTTTGGTTTTTCCTGCAGTATATAAAAATTGCTGTATCTCCAAAATAAAACTATGAAGACACTCAAAATAAATTTCCTGTGGTGGGAAACTATTTTTTGCAACTTTATTGTATTTAAAGTTTTGAGGGATAAACCTCTTAAATTTCTCCAAGTAGAAATATATGTAAACAAAACAAAAGCGATTTTCAATTTTTTTTTGTAGTTTATTGCACTTTTTTGCAATTTATGTAATTACTATGCACTTAATGCATACATATTATTAAAATATGGGCTATAACAGTTGTATTGATGTATAGCAACTTGAAATGCTCCCACAAATGGCACTACAGCATGTAAAAAAATAATATAAGCTCTGGTGGACTTGGTTCTATAGTAGGTCTTAAAGGGTTAAATAAATATCGTCAAATAATCGTGATCTCAATTTCAGTGAAAATAATCGTGATTATCATTTTTGCCATAATCGAGCAGCCCTATACAGAGATGTAAAAAAATGAAATCCCTGTGCGTGATCCTCTGCCAGAGGCCTGGGAGCTTTAGGGTCCTGTGCAGTATCTTTGCTGTTTCTAGGACTGCGTCCTTCATGGTGGAGATCTCAGATGTCGTTCCTCGGATCTGTTGAAGGTCTGGTCCTCATCACCCAATGCAGATCTCGGTAACCAGGGCGACATTTGAGCCGCTATGGCTTCAGTTATGTCTCGCTCACAGTGGATACAGACGGCCGGTCGGTTTACAGGGTGAGAGAGGTTGCGGTATGAAAGAGGGGAAGGATACGTGTGATTCAGTGCTGAGACGTCATGAATGTGTTTTGCAGAAATGAGTAATAAGTTTCTAGATGATGTGAAGAGTGTTTAGCATCGACCGATGGGCTGACGGAGCAGCAGCTTTATAGCTCCACACCCTTTGTAAACGGCTCATAAAATGTGATGTCTGCATGTGGACTTTAGCTGAGTGCTCAGTGTTTATCATGTGGTGTCTGCAGAGAAGGCTTCTGTACAGAACAATGGGACACTGCACAGCAAACATGTCCCAGGGAGCCAAAGAAACCTGTTTGTGTTGGTCTAAAGTATGAGGCTACGCATGTTTTACTGAGGTCAGTTAAACAAACATGTTTGCAGTGTCCATGTGAGTGTATGAGTATCACATGCACTGCCATTTATATAGTTCTTTTCTAATATTACTGAACACTGCAAGAGCAGTTTCCATCATACAGCCCAGTTTGATCTTAGGTGGGCCGGACCAGTGAGAAGCTCCACACATAATAGATATTTTTTAATATAAGAAAAAGAATATGTCTCGGTTTATTTTGGTAAGTAAATGAAAGAAATCTGTCAGCACCACTCTTTAGGCTTAAACTGTAAGTAATAAAAGTGTAAACTTTAGATAACATTATTTATGCCCGAACTGGAGATTCATTCTGGAATTACAGAAATCTAATTCCTAATGGCTCTGGTGTAATATGAATGGGGAAGGTCTGGAGTAGGGATACAGATGTTGCTTGAACCCATGTTGGCCCCGCCCACTAATATTCAGGTTGAAATGGGGAACACGGCTAACGAGGAAAGGCAATAAATAATTCACCACAGCTCATTCTCCCAAACGTTAAACTTCGGTTAGAGCAATAACAACAGCGTGTTCACAGGACTGAACGTTGGACTTCATCACCAAACGTCATGTCTGTGTGTAGGTTGTTGTACTGCCCTCTGCTGGTGACAAACACCTTAGTGCAGCTTTAAACCAAACACTGATTATTCAGTAAAAATAAAGTTCTATTGTAAAAGCAAAAAGGTTTAAAAATGCTAATCTGGGAAACATTTTACAATAACATCACACTAGTTACACCGTGTACAGTAGGGCTGCAACGATACACAAAATTCACGGTTTGATATTTTTTCGATACAAAAAAATGTTCGTGCCTTTTTAATTTGTCATTTATTAAAATTATAAATATATATTTTAACTCAAAAGTACAGTTTTTAAATTTAATGTTGCTGAAACAAAGTAATAAAAAAATAAATCTATCTGATGGAGAAATCCCTCATCTTTGGAAAAGAGAGTTTATTACAGAGAAATGTCTCTTTCAAAATAAAAGCTCTACTATCCGCTTCTTCTGGGCTATATTCTCAGCAGCATATTAAACATATCAGGTCCCCATAAGGAGAATCCTGTGCTAATGGCTGTCTAAATGACTCGGCTAAAGTTAGTAGCATGCGTGCTTGTTGTTTTTGTCTGCTTCCACTTGTCTTTGCACTAGGATGTCGGAGTAAATGTGCAGTCATATTCGTTGTGTTCCCACTAGTGCTGTCAGCCTTAATCTGAAATGACGTTAACGCCATAACACGGCAAATCTCCGTTAACGAGCTACCACGGATCGCCCCGTGCGTGGGGCTGGACGTCCAACACGCTAACGAGCTAACTGCGCTAACACACTAGCTCCCACCCATGTAATTGAGCATTGCGTGGCACATCCAACATACTGTTTTAATTTAGTCCATGACGCGCTTACCTTCAGGGTCATACATCACATGAAAACCAAAATAATTCCAAACGTCAGATCTGAATGAGGGTGGGGGAGGTTCAGTTTGCCATGTTGCAACGAGCTTAGCTTCTGTCTCGCTAGCTTGCCCTGCGCTCAGTGAATCTGCGTTCGACTACTCCGCCTAGGCTGCACTGTCGAGCGCAGATCCACTGAGCGCTCCACACAGACAGCATCGTCAGAAGGAAAGTTGATAAAATAAATTAAAAATTTTGTATTGTTCGATACATATGTGTACCGAACCGAAAGCTCTGTATCGAACGGTTCAATATCCATACGAGTATCGTTGCACCCCTTGTGTACAGTTATCACTGCTGGTAATCGTCACAGTCATAATCATATGAGTGTTTATGAAAGCCATACTATGGAGGAGTAATGCTGTATAAATGATAAATTAAGCTTTTTCTAATACCTTAGTAATGCTAAAGTTAGAGTGCTCTCTATAGACTGATTCTAAATGCTGTAAACATTCATCAGCATTACAGTGGCGCTGTATGCTACTGACAGGAGCGGTGTGGGTCTGCATCATCACGATCTGCTACCATCAGAGGTTAGCGCACTGATCTGAGGGCGTTCCTGTCTACTTCAGTTGTTTACGTAGAGAGGATGCTGCTGTTTGCTGATCACTCTCTTCCTGATGACGGAAACGGAAGACAGCATGTCTTATTATGCTAAAATAATCTCTGACAGTTGATTCAGTTAGCTTGGCTCTAAATGCATTTTGAGGGTTGTTTTTAATTTGTGGAATCTTTGTCATGGCTGTCTTGATTTTTAGATTGTAGTGAATCCCCTTATAGTTCATGATCATGGGATTGCAGACGTAAAAGGCTCCCAGCATGCATTGCATGGGTTTGTGGACAGAAATGTCAGTCTGAAAGAGCTGCTCAGTGTTTGAGTCGCGGCTCTGAAGCTGTGTCGGTATGTAACTCTGCATTCAGCACATTAACAGAAGCGTCTGAGCTCGAACCACTGCTGCAGAGTTACACGCACGCACACACATTTGTGTAGTTCTGGGCCACTAGGTGGAGGCAGCCTTCAGGTCCCGTTCTCTCATTGGCCCACTGTCTTCAATCAGTTTGAAATCCATCACAAAGTCCTGACCGATCAGGCCTCGTCACAGCTCACAGATGTTGTTGTGCCGTCTCAGCAGGAAATCCAGGAACATTCTGGTTTGCTGCCAGCTGCTGAATAAGTGACTCTGAGAACAGTGACACTGTGTTTCAAACCAAAACTAATGCAGACGTTTGTTTTAATGTGAGATTTTCTTGTATTCTCAGGTGTACAAGGTGTGCACGGACACTTTCGACTCCTATGATCAGCATTATGGAAGAGGATTGGTTAAGGACACTCTTAAAGATGGTATGTATGTGTGTGAGACTGTATGTTTGATGAAATTTAAACAGGGCCTTTACTCCTCCACGCAGCATGTCCTGAAGCCCATATCATGCTGTAGTTTGTTGAACATGACATTGAATGCTCCTCCACATTCACCCGATCTCAGTGCTGGGATGTGGACGCTGTGTGAGTCTGTGCCAGTCAAAGGCAGGTCTGAAGGAACAAAGGGGCTCCAGCCTGATATTGTTAAACCTCGTTTGTGTCTCTCTCATTTCTTCCTGGAACCTTGTTAAGATTCAAACATGCAAAATAGGATTTTGTACCATTTTTCAGCTGATGTGAAACTTCTGATCGGGCCTGTGTTAGCATGGTGTACATATCAGTGTGCAGCGTGATTACAGTAATGTGTTACAGTGGCACACATAGTGGAGACACAGGCTGCGCTTGAGTTATTGTGTGTTATTGTTATTATTATTGGTGTTATTGTTTTTGAACGTCTTCTCCTGTCCACCAGGCTTGTCTAAATTCTTCCATAATGGAGTTAGCCTGAGGAAGGACGCCGTGGCGGCGAGCATCCGCAGAGTGCAGCGGATCCTTCGCTGGTTCGAGTCCCAGCACCAGCTGACTTTCTATGCCAGCTCCCTTCTGTTTGTCTACGAGGGCCTGCCCTCCTCTGTCTCTTCATCCTCCCTGTCGTCCCTCCTCAGCAGTCCATCCATCAGCCCCACTGTGATGTTAAAAACACCCACGTCTTTGTCATCAGGTGAAGGCGGCACAGAGCGGAAAGTCCGACAGGGAAAGCTGGGGCAAGGAGAGGAAGTGGCCGAGTACAACAACAACAACATCCAGGTGGCAGAGCACTGGGACTACAGCCTGGATGCTGTTTATTCCAATCGCAGGAAAGGTGAGGACGGTCACAGGGGAGACGGTGGTGCTGTGAGCGCCGTGTCTGGAGACGGCGTCTCAGCACCGGGTGAGGAGGACAACTCTGCATGGAAACAGTCGCGTGAGCTGCAACGACCACCTAATGGGAACAGAAACAAATCCCAACTGCAAGAGAAGGATGTGGACAGAGAGGACGGCAGGAGGAGCGGGGAGGAGGCGGAGGACCGAGGAGGCGACGAAACGGAGAGCGGCGCAGGAGACGTGGAGGTCAGGATGATCGACTTTGCTCATGTTTTCCCGAGTGAGAGCCAGGATCACGGCTACATCTACGGCCTGAAGCGCCTGCTGACGGTGCTGGAGCAGATCCTGTGTGATGCAGCGTAGAGCTCGCTCAAACAAACCCCGCCTCCTGCTGAAACGACGAAGCATCATCTCACCTGACTGTGTGTGTGCAGTGGAGGCGACTGGGCAGCTGTGTTCAGCACGACATGCACTAACCAACCCATGAAGGCATTAGGACCTCACACGCCGCGTCTGCAGCTCACTGATGCTCACACAGGGTCACCTGACCTCAGCGATCAGTGGTTTGAGTATCTGATGCCACGGCCAGTGAAACTGTGACGGCACGTAGTGTAAAAGGATGGGAAGGTGTCGACCGTACCTCTGATAACGCTGGCTCTGCGGTGTCTCGCTTTCAAGAGCGAGCTGCAGACCACAGATCCACCCACCACCTCAGTCCTGATGTTTCCGGGCAGCTGTGCAGACGGAGGGATTTTGTTGTTCCTGGATTCACAGGGTCAGGATTGTGGTGACTTCTATGCAGTCTGTCTGTAAACTACCTAAAGCTCCACTGCTCATGCTGACACTTCCTGATCATCTTATCATTCACAGGGCTTAACTGGATTCATTTATGTTTACAGTGTGGCGTCAGATTCCTAAACCAGGGCTGGAAAGCAGACGTGAGTCAGGGATGAGGCGGGCCTGCTCCACCGTTGTTGTTCATACCACTGTCTAAACATGTCTAACTCAGGTATTTACTGTAAGAAACAGCTTAATGTTAGTGCCACCGTGCTCCTCATCCCGTCTCAGCCATGGCTTGTTTGATCTTGGACACGATCGAGCTCATCGATGTCGACCTCGGCGTTGACCTGTCGTCTTTCACCGTGGCTGCTTCTGTCCTCGTAAACGTCGAGCTGCCATATCATCCTTCCAGACGCCCGTCTGCTTTTCTCTACATTTGGATTTGTCGTGATGACTCCAGTGCCATTGTTCTGTTGTTAGCTTAGGTCAGTGATTTTAAGTTGATCGTGTGAGGAATTCATTTCTAACTGGGTAACAATTGGAAAATCAGCCATTATAACTGTGAAGGGATCGTGTGTGTGTGTGTGTGTGTGTGTGTGTGTGTGTGTGTGTGTGTGTGTGTGTGTGTGTGTGTGTGTGTGTGTGTGTGTGTGTGTGTGTGTGTGTGTGTGTGTGTGGCTGGCTGGCTGGCTGGCTGGCTGGCTGGCTGGCTGGCTGGCTGGCTGGCTGGCTGGCTGGCTGGTAGAAGGGACGTGCTGCACTGATTAATACACGATGTGCTTGTGGTATAAGCTGAGATGATTCCCTAAGGATAGTTTTAAGATTGTAGGAAAAAGCTCTGTGCGTGATCCCAACTCGTTCTTACACGACTCTCAGCTGAGGGCAGCTTTGTGTTTGTTAGTGCTTTGGTAGGATGGAGCCTGCTGCAGACGACTGTATCACACCAAGTTCAGGCCCCAAAGCTGCTCCGGGTTTTCTTGCAGTCCTTGGTCTTGGTAACGAGGCTAATATTAAAAAAGAAAGCTGGAAATAGTGTTTTAGAAATGGTGATGCAGCTCCGGGAACAGGAAGTCCCCGCTGGATGTGGGCGAGAACGAGTAGTAACAGTCGAAGACTGCTTTTCTTAAAAATGTGACCTTTTGTCACGATCTCAAAGTTTATTTAAATTGTCAACGAGTATTTTTTTATCTCTTGTAAATTCAGTGCTGAAATATCTGCTTCCTGTCTTTTATTTTGGAATCTCAGCCCCTCCTGTCTTTGACCTGGAATGGCAATAATCCCCCTGCTGATATAAGGCAGCGTTCTGGAAAAGCGTTCGGCGGTGCTCGTGATTGATGCTGTTGCGTTGTGTGAACGCTGTGACGCTGAGACCGTCTCGCCTCGGCACCATAACTCCAGCTGAATCACATGACATAAGGAAAATCTCAAAATCCTGATGTTTTGTAAATGAAACTGATGAAATGTGTTTGAACTGTAATGTGAACCAAAAGCAAAGGTTGACACTTTTCTCTGACTTTGCTTCTTTTTTATAATTTCCATTGGTTTTAGGTTAATCTCTTAAAGGATGTTTACGGGAATTTTTTTTTTAAGCGCTGCCTTATTTTCTGGTAACACATCTGGATCATGATCATTGTGGCAGCTTGTGACTCTGGGCCTGCTGTGTCGTGGCTAACTAACAGAAGGGCATTGCTTAATCGTTAACCGAGTCAGGGCGTGTCCCTGGGCCCGGCGTCTCGGTGCAGGCAGGCAGCTTTACCAACATCACGTCCGCTTTGTTCCCAACATGAACCTGATGACACCAGCGTGTTGGTCTGCTAACACTGGTCACAGGTTTGTGACATTTCTCATCTTATTCCTGCTTCACTTTACAGCCAATCAGATGAAGCATATCATATTGTCTCTGTCGTTGTTGTTGTTTTCTTCCTTCACTCATTTGTGCATCGATCTCTTACAGTATTTTAGGTGCAAACTGAAAAAGTCCGAATCACTGACTAAATTGTAACAACAATCTGCCTAATTACCCAAATTTATTCATTTGCATCTCAACTGTAATATAAAGTCAAAGTGAATAAAAACTTTAATCTGCTTTGAGTGCTTGTCTGCTTTTTAAAACAAGACTGCATTGTTCATCTTAAAGAGCTTTACATATGACCTTTGCTCTAACAGGAAGGTAAGATTCAAAATGTTGAAAATAAAGTTGACATATCGAATCAAACTCTCTGTTTAGTGAGTTAGAAGAAGGAAATGTGGATGCAGAGTGCTGTTCTGAATCTCTTCAGGAAAAAGAGCTTCGGTTCAAAGGTTTAATCTGCTCCTGAGCCTCATTTGTTCAGGTATGTTTACATCAGGCTCCAACCATCCTTCAGCCTGGTTTTACTTTTCAGGAACTGGAAGTCACAATGAGGCAAATCCAGGATGTTTTTTGCACACTGGCATACACCACATTTAATTTTGAGGCTTACTCCAGTGAACATGTAGCAGCAGAGGGAAAGTGAAGAGTCACAGCAAACTGCAGAGAGGAGAAATTTAAGCCAGCATGAGCTTCATCATGTGATCCTCAGTTAACATGAGGGTGTTCTGATCTTTTCAGCCAATCAGAATCATTTTGGCAGTATTTGAGTTTTCGTGTGACATGGGAAGACCTCTGGTAATCTCCTACAATGTTCAGTGGGGGCGGTCGTGGCTCAAGAGTTGGGAGCTTGCCTTGTAATCGGAAGGTTGCTGGTTCGAGCCCTGGCTTGGACAGTCTCGGTCGTTGTGTCCTTGGGCAAGACACTTCACCCGTTGCCTACTGGTGGTGGTCAGAGGGCCCGGTGGCGCCAGTGTCCGGCAGCCTCGCCTCTGTCAGTGCGAGGCTGTAGCCCAGGGCAGCTGTGGCTACAATGTAGCTTGCAGTGTGTGAATGGGTGGATGACTGAATGTAGAGTAAAGCGCTATACGAATACAGGCCATTTACCATTTCAGCTGGACAGAGCTGCAGACACAGGAGTACCATTAAACCTGAGATGGGTTTAATGAAAGCTTTAAATACAAACTGTGGTTCACATTAACTGTCCTTTCATCCAGCACAGTTATTTTGAGTGATAACACTGATTTACTTAAGTGTGTTTGTGTCACTTGAAGGAAACTGAGATGTGAGGCTGATGACTGAAAGCTTGCTGTGAGCACTTCCTGTGGAGCAGCTCCTCTTTCAGCACTGGACTGAACGTGGACGGTCCCTGTACCCTAGGACTCTGAGCTCTTAAATCGTCTTTGTGGAATTATAAAATGGTCTGAATTTTCATTTACTGGATTTGTATGATGAAGAGGCTGAAGAAAAGAGATTAGAGGCGACAAAAACAGTGCAACTCCCTCTGTCCATTGTTTTTTCAACAATAAACATATAAACAGTTTGACCAGCTGCGTCTTTCCTGACACCAGAACACAGCCATGCTGCCTGATTACTACATACTCCTGTTTTTGATTAAAATGGTTAGGACAGAACCTTTTTTCTTTAACCATTTTAGCAATATAAGAGATATTTTGATAATTATTTTTAAATCGAAAAACTGTCTTGCAGTGCAGTGCTTGGTTTTGGACTCCGTATTTGAAACTAGCCGCTCCAATCTTAATCGTTTTGGGGATTAGAAGTTATGGTATTTGGACCAAAGTGTAAAGTACTTTGTTATCAGGTAAGGCCAGTAAGCTTGGTTAGCAAGCATAGATGTATGGGTGAAGGTTACACTCCCAATCCGACGTGGCTTCATCCAGAAGGGCTCCCGCGCTGTCATCGCTGTGGACCGGCTGTACGTGGACGGACAGCTCCACCGCGACCCCAACATCACTCCGTGGCTGTATTAACCTCACACCAGATAAGAATCAGCTACACCCTTTCCCTATCCACTCACACTAACTTGCATTAACATCTGTTTAACTTACCAGTATCAAATCGCATCTTAAAGTGTGATTTCATAGCAGAATTAACACCGTCACTCTCCGTCAGTGATTTAATTGGAATGTTTACGTTTTGTTTTTGTTTTTTTCTTCTCGTTTTTTTTTTGTTGTTTTTTCCTCTCTTTTCCCCCTCTTGGTTTTATGCTGCTCACCCCTGTCCTTGGTTTCTTTCTTTATTCCTTTCACTGCCTCGATCACCTGCTTCGACACTCATCCACAAGCAACATCCTTTATTTCAACACATACGCACCATGCGCTCAACGGCAGCACATTTACTTCAGTCAGACAGCGCACACAGTCGTTTAGGATACACACACTTAAGCCAAGCCTACTCATATTAGTAACTATGCATACACATAGTCAGACTCAGGGAGCATCTCGCCACACATTTTTTCTCTCTCTCCTTCTCTTTATTTATGAACAAGTGACGTATTCTCTCCACCTGGCTAAGCGACGCACACAACATACATCCCTAGTTATACACAAACATCTATGGGTGCACTAAAGTTCGTTACATGGAATGTAAATGGAGCTGGCTCCAGAGAAAAGAGGTTAAAAATATTTAACCAACTCAAAAAACTACAGGCAGATGTTGTCCTTTTACAAGAGACCCACAGACCTCTTAGAGGTTCGAATGAACTTAAAACACCTGAGTTTCCTAATGTGTTCTCAGCTTGTTATAATTCTAGACAAAGGGGAGTAGCAATTTTAATACATAAAAATATTAATTTCACAGTACTCGATACAGTTATAGATCCAGAGGGCAGATTCTTAATCATTAAACTATCTATACGTGATAAAAAGCTATGTATTGCAAGTATATATGGTCCAAATGTTGATGATCCCTCATTCTTTCACGGTTTTTTCAGTGCACTCTCTGAACACTTAGATGGCACACTTGTTCTTGGAGGCGACCTCAACCTTGGACTAAATGAAGACATGGATAGGCTCAATACAGCAGGAACTCAGCGTAATTGGCAGTCCACAAATATAATCAAACAGTATATGAGTAACTTTGGCCTTCGCGATGCATGGCGCTCCCTTCACCCCACCAGTAAGGAATATACTTTTTTCTCACATGTTCATCACTCTTACTCTCGTCTGGATTATTTTTTGGTCAGCAGCTCACTGCTGAGCGACATTTCAGACACTGAGATTCACCCTATAGCTGTCAGCGATCATGGTCCTGTATCTTTAACACTAATGCACAAGAATAATACTACGCCAAGTAAAAACTGGAGATTTAATATATCACTACTTAAAGATGAAGACTTTATTAAATATTTTAAAAAAGAGTGGACTTCATATTTGGACTATAATGACACTCCCGAAACATCAGCTTCTGTTCTATGGGAAGCAGGGAAAGCTGTGATGAGAGGTAAAATAATTTCTTTCTCATCACAAAAAAAAAAAAAGAAAACAAAAATATTCAGGAATTAGAAAAAAACATCAAATCACTAGAAGAAGCCTACGTGTCCCACCAAGATCAGGAAACACTGAACAAAATACGCAAAACTAAACTAGAATTAAATGAAACTATTAATAAAAAACCAAAATTCTTAGTACAAAGACTACGCCTACAAAATTATGAACATGGTAATAAATCCGGTCAATTTCTAGCAAACCAGCTAAAAATAAATAAAGAAAAAACAACTATATGTGCTGTTCAAGATTCATCTGGGAACACAATATATGATCCGATACAAATAAACAACATTTTCAGGGATTTCTATAAAACGTTGTATTCACCACAAATAAACCCATCTAAAAAAGAAATTGATCAGTTTTTGGACAACATAACTCTTCCAAAATTATTGGACACTCAAGCAATGGCACTGGATTCACCACTGACATCAGGTGAACTCCAGGAAGCCCTGATAAGTATGCCCAATAATAAGGCTCCAGGTCCAGACGAGAGAGATACTCCCATACAGCTTATGACAAAATTTAATCCGAAGTGATTGATGGCCCTAATCATGACCTTTTGACCTCCCCCCCAGAAGTGTGTAATGAGCGTGACGAATTGCATCCGGAGAAGGGGGGGGGGGGGGGGTGAACCCCGGAAGCGCGCCATCTGTTGTTGGGAAAAAAAAGTTTTTAGAGGGAGGGACTGCAGCAGGGGAGGAGAATAAAAAGCAGAGAGGAGGCGTCACAATTTCTAAGGCACAGACACACACAAGATGGATCCTTTCATTCTGCAGCCCAGCAGCGCTCCTGTTTACTTGGACGGCGAAGAAATCTGCTCTCCCTCCGAACCCTCGAGCATGGGGGGCAGCAGCTGATTCTGTGGTGTATAGAGAGACAGAGCGGATGTAATTTTAGTTTCTTAAGCTGCACCGGCGTTTGTAATGGAAATAAAGAGTGACTTCCTGTAGAGATTTCAATAGTATTTTATTTTCCTATAATACAGACGCTGTAAAAAACCTTTAAGATACACCATAGCTTGTGATGAAAAGAAGAACTTTCTATCCGCTTGTAACCTACAGGCTGCCTACCCTATATGTGTAAAAAATGAATAAATATCCCTTAGTGAATACTACTTTTCCTTTTGAGAGACTGAAAAACAAACCATAATTGCCGTGACAGGCGATCTTGTTTCACACACACACACACCGCGGGTCAAAGAGGAGTGAGATGACTTCCTGTAGAGAACCGTTTCTTTCAATAGTAATTTTATTTTCCTATAATACAGACGCAGTAAAAAACCTTTAAGATACACCATAGCTTATTATGAAAAGAAGAACTTTCTATCCACTTGTAACCTACAGGCTGCCTACCCCGTATGTGTAAAAAATTGAATAAATATCCCTTAGTGAATACTACTTTTCCTTTTGAGAGTCCTTTTTACAAGAGACTGAAAAAACAAACCATAATTGCCGTGACAGGCGATCTTGTTTCACGCACACACACCGCGGGTCAAGGAGGAATGAGACAGCGGAAAAGTTTTTTTCTTCATTACTTTTACAATGGGTTTTCTCAATAGACAGAAAATGATGATGCTGAGGAGTCAACAGCCGATATTATCATTGCTTGTAACCCGGTAAATAATTTCGTACATCTCCCAATAAAATAAGTCTTAGTGGAAAAAAGCTCATATTCGAATAAGTTTATTAAAGCACCCCCCTCTGTGGGAAAGAGTTTTTTTTCTCAGAGTCAAGTTTAAACCATGAGGAGAGTTTTGTCAACAGGAGACGGGTTTTGTCCATTTGGTAAAACAAATATCCGCCTCAAAGTCGTATTTTACCGTTGCAGAATGTGGAAAACAGACGGCGTTCGCAAGAAGGCAATCAAAAAAAAAAAAAAAAAGGAAATTGGATACCTCCAACTCTCCCGACTGCACACACACACACACACACACACACACACGCTTGCATAGATAAACTCTGAATATAGTAGTGGGACTTCAGCTGTTTATGTAACTTACTATCTTAAGACGTTTGTGTCTACAATAATTAGTTTCCTTGGAACCAGATCCCTACCTGTTAATAATTCTCCACTGTACCCATGGTTCAGAAAATTACAGTCAGCCTGCCAGGGACACGTCACTCAGAGATAGCTGTCAATGTGGGATTTTTTTCTCCCCTTTTGTCCAGTTAAAGCTGCCTTTCATTCTTCAACACAGCTTAAACTCTAATAGGTAAGCTTTCTTGTAATTTCTTAGTTCTGCAGGCTTCTTGAAAGACATCCGAGACTCTTCTTTGGATGCTGGCTGCCTTTTGTTTTGTTTTCTGTCAAGATGATCCCACACCGCTTCGATTATCTTGAGGTTCGAACCCTGGAGAGATCAATCCATGACTGATGCGTTGTTTCATCCAGGCATTGTGTGGCGGAGGCGTGGCCCTGGGCGCAGCTGCAGGGGAGGAGTGCAGCAGAAGGCTCAACAGGGCGGCGCTGCGAGGCCGGTAAGAACAGCTGATGGTGTTTATGTACTGATGATGGTCTCCCTCCGCTGTGTTTATAGTGAGACGGGGAGGGGCGGCCAGAGGAGAGATCAGCTGGGCTCGTGAGCTGTCAGACTGTACGACTGAGTCAGCTGTCAAAACTCAAAGCTTCAATAAATGTGGAAGTTGGCAGTACATACCTGTGTGTGCGTGTGTTTGTGCCTGGTGTATTCCACACATACTTTGACTACATTGGCAGTATGTTTGCGATCATTGTCGTACTGAAAAATGAAGTTGAAGCCAATCAGACACTACGTGGTATTACATGGTCGATCAAAATCTGGTGGAACTTTTCTACATTCATAATTTGATTAATTTGGATAAGAGCTCCAACAACACTGGCTGAAATCCAGCCTCAAAGCACGGTAGAGTATCCACGCTGTGTTAAAGACGGCTATAGACATTCACTGTTGTATCTCTCTTCGGACCTCTTCCGTGCATATTTCAAATTTGGATTCATTACTCCATAAGACATATTACAGCTGATTTCTTTTTCCAGTCAATTTCTTGTGTAATTTGGCACACCTCAGCCTTATTTTTCTCTGTTCTCCTTCCTTAAGAATGGCTTAATAACAGCCACCCTTCCAACTCAGATAACTTTTGATGAGGTTTCATGAAATGTTTACAGCACTTGAGTTACTCGCCACGGCCATCCTAAATGCTAAAAACACTAAACTTTAATTCTAAATTACGTAATTAACGTTAACCAGAAAAAACAAGCCAAAGTCGAAATGTTGCTGAGCTGACCTGTGGTATGCTATGTCTTCTAAAGCACGTATAATGTAAACAGAACTGGTCTTTGCACAGAAGCCTGTGGAGCTTCATAATTAACCTCAGTGTGTGAAGAGGACTCTCCATTTAATAATAGCTGTAATAAATGTTCTGGCCGACGGTGTTAAACGCTGCACTTGGGTCTAGCAGGGAAGATTTCAACTTTTCAATATGAATGAAGGCTGAAAACTGATTAGATTAATGTCTGATGATCTTTTCCGTGCTTCTTCAAGTTTGTAACACCAAACATATTAAAGGATGATGTAAGGCTCACAGGAAGAGTTTAATTAGACACACATTTACTATTTTCTTTATACTGTTTCTTTCTTGACATGTTTAATATGATTACTATCAGAGGAGAAAATGAACCTTGTGTAGTTTAAAAAAGTTTTATTTAATCAAACTGTAATGTTGTTGAACTCTGACGGACGTGTCTTTTAATCTTGTCAACAAATCCTTAATCACCTAAATCTGCCATTTATCATCTTGTAAAATGTTCCCTCTGCTTCTGTTGCACATCTCCCCCCGACACTCTCTGCTTCACCAGCCCTGTGCAGGTGGTCCAACCCCTGCCTGCCTCCTTAAACTGGGGTGTTTAAATCTCTTTACCTCTGTTGTGAACTTCACACAAAGTTTGTGGTAACAAAATCAAACTGACGAGGATCTCGTTTGAAAAACACACACTCACGAGACAAAATAAAAACAGACTGCTCAAAGCAAAAGCAGAGCCCTCACAGCTGGTAGTACAAAACACAGTGACAATGTGTATATTAGATACCCTCAGTGCCAAAAGCATAAATATGAAAAATGTGATCACCAAGAATATCCTAAAAATGGCATTGAGGTGCGTGTTACAGTAAAGAAAAAAAAAGTAGCCAAATTTTCATCGGAAAATGTTGAATTTTAGTAAAAACAATGCTCTGTAGTTTGATACTGTCGTTACAGACAAAGCAGATGTTTAAAGCCTTCGGACGCTCATTTGAAACGCACTCATTCTCCTTATCAGCTGGAAACATTAAAGCCGTAAAATGACTTTTTCAAACGGATAAAAACTATTGACCAGCATCAATGTTGAGCCTGTTCCAAAATTTGAATGTACATGTGTTGAAGGTGCGGGTCTTGTTGAATTATTAAACATACATTCTTTAATTTTTCGAGCCACAAAAACAACAACTTTTAATTTTCTTCTGCTTGAGTCTCGGCCTCGGGTAGCTCTACTTATCATTGCTCAGTCAGTTGTCTGTTTGTGCTACTTTTTTTCAAGGAGCAGTGGATTATTGGTAAGGGTGACTTTATGTGTTTAGCTACTTAAGTGGAAGTACTGTGGATAGTTTTACCTTACATACATAGATCTACCAGTACAGCTTCTGAGGTAACTGTTTACAAAATGTTATAATCTATCCACAAATTCTTTGCAATTTTACATTGATAAACATTATCCTTAACACATTTGGCCCACATAAAGTACTATGGCCATCACACGGTCATTTAGAATTGTTTAAATAACTCGTGTCTTAAGTCCTTCCATCAAACAGAAAATTAAAAAAATAAAAAAAAACATGGTTCACTTTTACATCACAAAATGTTAGAAATATAAGCCGTTCATAACAACCTGAAAGGTTGGGAGTTTAAAATGCAAAACCGATGGAAGCAGAAGTAGAAGACTATAATGTCTCAGAGCACACGGTGTCTATTATTGTGTAGACATGTATAAATAAGAGCTTAATAAAGATGCTTAATTTCTTAAGAAATAAACAGGTGGAGTGATCTTTATCAAAAGTGGATGTTGCATCTGTGGCTAAACCCCTGCACCCAAAAAACTTTAAAAATCTACTGTGTGTGAGTCTGTGTAAGTAAAGCTTGCCCTTCACACCCGCGTGTAATAAACCATTTGTTGGGGGTTGTGGATTTGTCACCTCAGCATTGTGAAAGTGGGGAAACATGTTTCTGGCTGTGCATAAGACACACACACACACACACACACACACACACACACACAAGAACAACACAGAGAAGAAGAAGAGGGGGTCGTTTTACTACACATCATAAAAACGCAATCATTCATCTTCCAACTGTATCTTTCTGTTCTGGCTTTAGAATCATTGGTTGTTTACTGAGCCGTACTTTGGGAGTCATACTATTGTGATACTGGGGAGAAAAGGGTAAGGTTTGATAGACTAAACCCTTACACACACACATAACTTGAAAAACCTAAAGAGTGTGTGAGACTGCTAGCTGTGTTGTTCAGCATTAAACTCATCTACAAATGTGTTAGTAAAGAGCGACTTGTACTTCTGTCCCATTAAGCAACGGTTTAACAAATTTCACTGCAAACTATAAAAGGAATCTGGATTTATATAGAACATAGTAGTGATGGATTAAGTGCAGGAAACACTAGTATAAGGTGTCTATTGAACAAATCTCCTTCAGCGTTCAAAATGACCAAAGTGAGGCCTACAGGCGTTTCTCTCGATTGGTTGTGTTCAGGGAAAAAGCAGCTAAATGCACTGAGACTGCTCCACATTGTTAGTGAGTTAACTCTGGATATCTGTAGGTTTTGTCAAACTTGGAGTGAACAAAAGCAGAAAAACAGTAAAAGATGCAGACAGTGAAAGTCTGGTTTATTTCATGAACACAATGAAACATTTTACAGTCCACAGAGCAAAGTAGCATACATGATAAATAGATACACATAACATGAGAAGTAAAACTCGTCGTCTTACCACATGTTATATTCTGTAAACTTAAAATAACCACAGAAATTAGAGTTTAGTGTTTTAAGTCATCTATTAAAAAACATGAGTCAACATTACTGAAGTGACACTTTAACGATGCGTCTTATCACAGTCTTTATGATGATAAAACATGTTCTCTCGTTAGTAGATGTCAGCGCTGTCACTTGTCATGAAAATGTCCAGAGCCAGGGTTCCTCTTCAATTACCATTGATCATTAATAGGGTCACAAAAGATTTGTCACATTATCCCCATAAACAAAATGCTTTTATAGAAATCATTGTGATACAAATATTTAGATTCTTGCTTCACAATGTGCACGAACTCAAAATCTTTAGAGGTTCATATTTATAAAGTATCGCAAATAATACATTTATACCATTGTATGAGCTACACTTCTTGTAAAAAACTGATTGAAAAAAGCTCCTGTCGTGACCTTCCTTCTGTGAGGACACACACACACAGAGAGAGAGAGAGAGAGAGGGAAGATCATTAGGATTGGAGGCGTTTTTGGATTTTCACTTATTGTTGGCTTTACAGTCACATAAAATTCATTCCAATTTTTTTTGCCTTTGCTTCAATTAAGGTGTTTCTTTAAATCTACAGCAGCTTCCTTTTCAAAAAGTTTACTGACATAGTAAGGAAGTAGCTAGGGAACTCAGTAAGTATGAGCAACAACAGCTTAGGGACTGTTTCTACAATAAAGAGGAATTCATCATCATCTGCAGTTCATCAAAAAAAAAAAGCGCCATTAAAAACAATTCAGCAGATCCTCAAAGTATGGATACAATCTGTTTTCAGCTGTAGAGGTACGCTTCATGTACTTATCAACATGCAGTTTAGAGGCTTGCATTAGAGTGCTTTGGTACTTGGGCCTCTTTTATTTTATTCCCACTTTTAAAGAAGATAGAAGATGATCTGGCTAGATGGAAATGTCTACCCATATTCAATTCAATTCAATTCAATTTTATTTATATAGCGCCAAATCACAACAAAAGTCACCTCAAGGCGCTTCATAGATACAGAGAAAAACCCAACAATCATATGACCCCCTATGAGCAAGCACTTTGGCGACAGTGGGAAGGAAAAACTCCCTTTTAACAGGAAGAAACCTCCGGCAGAACCAGGCTCAGGGAGGGGCGGCCATCTGCTGCGACCGGTTGGGCTGAGAGAAGGAAGACAGGATAAAGACATGCTGTGGAAGAGAGACAGAGGTTAATAACAGATATGATTCAATGCAGAGAGGTCTATTAATACATAGTGAGTGAGAAAGGTGACTGGAAAGGAAAAACTCAATGCATCATGGGAATCCCCAGCAGCCTACGTCTATTGCAGCATAACTAAGGGAGGATTCAGGGTCACCTGGTCCAGCCCTAACTATATGCTTTAGAAAAAAGGAAAGTTTTAAGCCTAATCTTAAAAGTAGAGATAGTGTCTGTCTCCCGAATCCAAACTGGAAGCTGGTTCCACAGAAGAGGGGCCTGAAAACTGAAGGCTCTGCCTCCCATTCTACTTTTAAATACTCTAGGAACAACAAGTAGGCCTGCAGAGCGAGAGCGGAGCGCTCTAATAGGGTGATATGGTACTACAAGGTCATTAAGATAAGATGGGGCCTGATTATTTAAGACCTTGTATGTGAGGAGCAGGATTTTGAATTCAATTCTGGATTTAACAGGAAGCCAATGAAGGGAAGCCAAAACAGGAGAAATATGCTCTCTCTTTCTAGTCCCTGTCAGGACTCTTGCTGCAGCATTTTGGATTAGCTGAAGGCTTTTCAGTGAGTTTTTTGGACATCCTGATAATAATGAATTACAGTAGTCCAGCCTGGAAGTAATAAATGCATGAACTAGTTTTTCAGCGTCACTCTGAGACAGGATATTTCTAATTTTAGAGATGTTGCACAAATGGAAGAAAGCAGTCTTACATATTTGTTTAATATGTGCGTTGAAGGACATGTCCTGGTCAAAAATGACTCCAAGGTTCCTCACCGCGTTACTGGAGGCCAAGGTAATGCCATCCAGAGTAAGAATCTGATTAGATACCATATTTCTAAGATTTTCAGGGCCGAGTACAATAACCTCAGTTTTATCTGAATTAAGAAGCAGAAAGTTAGCGGCCATCCAGGTCTTTATGTCTTTAAGACATTCCTGCAGTTTAACTCATTGGTGTGTGTTATCTGGCTTCATGGACAGATAGAGCTGGGTGTCATCTGCATAGCAGTGAAAATGTATGCTATGTCTTCTAATGATACTGCCTAAGGGAAGCATGTATAATGTAAACAGAATTGGTCCTAGCACTGAACCCTGTGGAACTCCATAATTAACCTCAGTGTGTGAAGAGGACTCTCCATTTACATGCACGAATTGGAGTCTATTAGATAGATATGATACAAACCACTGCAGTGCAGTACCTGTAATACCTACAGCATGTTCTAATCGCTCTAATAGGATATTATGGTCGACAGTATCGAACGCTGCACTGAGGTCTAGCAGGACAAGCACAGAGATGAGTCCACTGTCAGAGGCCATAAGAAGATCATTTGTAACCTTCACTAAAGCTGTTTCTGTGCTATGATGAGCTCTGAAACCTGACTGAAACTCTTCAAATAAACCATTCCTCTGCAGATGATCTGTTAGCTGTTTGACAACTACTCTTTCAAGGATTTTTGATATGAAAGGAAGGTTGGAGATTGGCCTGTAATTAGCTAAGACTGCTGGGTCTAGAGATGGCTTTTTGAGTAAAGGTTTAACTACAGCCAGCTTGAAGGCCTGTGGTACATAGCCGATTATTAGAGATAGTTGATCATATTTAAGATCGAAGAATTAATTAATGGCAGGACTTCTTTGAGCAGTTTTGTAGGAATGGGGTCTAAAAGACACGTTGATGGTTTGGAGGAAGTAATTATTGAAGTTAACTCAGAAAGATCAATTGGAGAAAAAGAGTCTAACTTAACATCAATGGTACTAAGAGTAACTGTAGATAATATTACATCTGTGGGATGATTATTGGTAATTTTTTCTCTAATGATAAAAATTTTATTTGTGAAGAAGTTCATGAAGTCATTACTAGTTAACGTTAAAGGGATGGTTGGCTCAAAAGAGCTCTGACTTTTTGTCAGCCTGGCTACAGAGCTGAAGAGAAACCTAGGGTTGTTCTTATTTTCTTCAATCAGTGATGAATAGTAAGATGTTCTGGCTTTGCGGAGGGCGTTCTTATAAAGCAGCAAACTATTTCTCCAGGCTAAATGATGATCCTCTAGATTTGTGACACGCCATTTCCTCTCCAGATTACGAGTCATCTGCTTTAGGGTACGTGTTTCAGAATTATACCACGGAGTCAGGTACTTCTGATTTGAGGCCTTAGTTTTCACAGGAGCTACAGTATCCAGAGTCGTACGTAGTGAGGAGGTGAAATTATTAACAAGATAATCGACCTCTGTTGGGGTAGCGTTCAGATAGCTGCTCTGCTCTGTGTTGGTACAGGGCATTGGAGATGATAACAGTGGGTGGATTATATTCTTAAACTTAGTTACAGTGCTTTCAGAAAGACATCTACTTTGATAAAGTCTACTCTTCACCGCTGTGTAATCAATTATTGTAAAAGTAAATGTTATCAGGAAATGATCAGACAGGAGAGGGTTTTCAGGAAACACTGTTAAATGTTCAGGTTCGATGCCATATGTTAAAACAAGATCTAGAGTGTGATTAAA
The DNA here is from genome assembly GCF_964374335.1 of Astatotilapia calliptera. NCBI lineage: Eukaryota > Metazoa > Chordata > Actinopteri > Cichliformes > Cichlidae > Astatotilapia > Astatotilapia calliptera. The sequence goes on from NC_137429.1 coordinate 31,036,561, forward strand.
GTGGTGGGTGGGTTCTTTTACATTTTGAGAGAAACCAATTGAGTCTAATAACAGATTAAATGCCATGTTGAGGCTGTCATTTTTAGCATCTACATGGATGTTAAAATCACCCACAATAATTATTTTATCTGAGCTCAGAACTAAATTAGATATAAAGTCTGAGAAATCAGACAGAAACTCTGTGTAAGGCCCAGGTGGACGATAGATGATAACAAGTAAGACTGGTTTCTGAGTTTCACAGCTGGGGTGGACGAGGCTAAGCATCAGGCTTTCAAATGAATTAAAAGTCTGTCTTGGTCTTTCATTAATTAATAGGCTGGTGTGAAAAATTGCTGCCACACCGCCCCCTCGGCCTGTGCTTCGAGATTTCTGGTAGTTAGAATGACTCGGGAGTGTTGATTCATTTAAACTAACATAATCATCCTGCTGCAACCAGGTTTCTGTAAGGCAGAGTAAATCAATTTGTTGATCAATTATTAAGTCATGTACTAACAGAGACTTGGAGGAGAGAGACCTAATATTTAATAATCCACATTTCACTGTTTTACTCTTTGGTTCAGATGTGGATACTGTATTGTTCTTTCTTTGTAATTGTTTATGTTTAAGTTGTTTGTTGCTGGTTTTTAGTTTGTTTTTTGTCTTTTTGGAAGCTGACACAGTCTCTATGGAGATGGGTTTTTGGGGGGGTAGCAGGAGGAGAGAAGCTGCAGAGAAGCGTGTAAGACTGCAACTCTGCTTCCTGGTCCCAACTCTGGATAGTCATATTTTGGGGGGTTTAATAAATTTGTCCATATTTCTAGAAATGAGAGCTGCTCCATCCAAAGTGGGATGGATGCCGTCTCTCCTAACAAGACCAGGTTTCCTCCAGAAGGTTTGCCAATTATCTATGAAGCCCACATCGTTTCTGGGACACCACTCAGACAGCCAGCAATTTAAGGAGAACATGCGGCTAAACATGTCACTCCTGGTCTGATTGGGGAGGGGACCAGAGAAAACTACAGAGTCCGACATTGTTTTGGCAAAGTTGCACACCGATTCAATATTGATTTTAGTGACCTCCGATTGGCGTAACCGGGTGTCATTACTGCCGACGTGAATTATGATTTTACTGAATTTACGTTTACCCTTAGCCAGCAGTTTTAAATTTCCTTCAATGTCGCCTGCTCTGGCCCCTGGAAGACAATTGACTATGGTTGCCGGTGTCTCTAGCTTCACATGTCTGAGAACAGAATCGCCAATTACCAGAGTTTGACCCCCGGCGGGTGTGTCGCCGAGTGGGGAAAAACGGTTAGACACATGAACGGGTTGGTGGTGTACCTGGGGCTTCTGTTTAGGACTATGCTTCCTCCTCACCGTGACCCAGCCTCCCTGATTCCCCAGCTGCTTGGGACCTGCCGGGGAACAGCTAGCGGGGCCTACGCTATTTTCGCTATTTTCTATTTTCTACAACGTCCAGAGCCTTCAGAAACTCGGGGCGGACCTCATCAACAGCAGGGGCTCTGCCACCAAGGAGTTGTTTAACTGCCTCAGTGACCTCGCCCCCGGAAATTGGCGGGTCATTCCCCTCATCCCCAGACTCTGCTTCCTCCTCGGAAGACGTGTCAGTGGGATTAAGGAGGTCCTCGAAGTATTCCTTCCACCGCCTGACAATTTTCTCAGTCGACGTCAGCAGCGCTCCGCCAGCACTATACACAGTGCAGGTAGAGCACCGCTTTCCCCTCCTGAGACGCCTGGCGGTTTGCCAGAATCTCTTCGAGGCAGTCCGAAAGTCTTTTTCCATGGCCTCTCCGAACTCCTCCCACACCCGAGTTTTTGCTTCAGCCACTGCCCGAGCCGCATTCCGCTTGGCCTGTCGATACCTGTCGGCTGCCTCCGGAGTCCCACAGGCTAACCAAGCCCGATAGGACTCCTTCTTCAGCCTGGTGGCTCCCTTCACCTCTGGTGTCCACCATTTGGTTCGGGGATTACCACCACGGCAGGCACCAACCACCTTGCGGCCGCAGCTCAATGCTGCAGCTTCGGCAATGGAGACGCTGAACATGGTCCATTCGGACTCAATGTCCCCAGTCTCCCTCGGAATGCTGTTGAAGCTCTGCCGGAGGTGTGCGTTGAAGATCTCGCAGACTGGGGCCTCTGCTAGACGTTCCCAGCACACCCTCACTACGCGTTTAGGTGCACCAGGTCTGTCCAGCGTCCTCCCCCGCCACCTGATCCAACTCACCACCAGGTGGTGATCAGTTGACAGCTCAGCCCCTCTCTTTACCCGAGTGTCTAGAACATATGGTCGCAGGTCTGCTGATACGATTACAAACCCCCCCCCCCCCCCCCCCCCAGGGACTCTAAGAAGGCTGGGTACTCTGAACTGCCACTCGGCGCATAAGCGCAGATGACAGTCAGGACCCGTTCCCCGACCCTAAGGCGCAGGGAACAAACCCTCTCGTCCACCGGGAAAAACCCCAACGTACCGGCAGCAAGCCGAGGGGATATTAGAATACCCACCCCAGCCCGCCGCCTCTCACCAGGGGCAACTCCAGACTGAGACAGAGTCCAGCCCCTCTCCAGGAGACTGGTTCCAGAGCCCAAGCCATGCGTAGAGGTGAGCCCGACTATATCTAGCCGGTACCTCTCAACCTCACGCACTAACTCAGGCTCCTTCCCCACCAGAGAGGTGACATTCCATGTCCCTATTGCCAGTCTTGGCAGCCGGGGGTCAGTCCGCCAGGGCCTCCGCTCCTGGCCACCACCCGGCACATAATGCACCCGACCCCTATGGCACCTCCTGCGGGTGGTGGGCCTGCGGGAGGATGGGCCCATGTCTCCTCTTCGGGCCGTGCCCGGCCGGGCCCCATGGACTAAGGCCCGGCCACCAGACGCTCGCCCTCGGGCACCCTCCCCGGACCTGGCTCCAGGGCGGGGCCCCGGTAACCCTATCCCGGGCAGGGTAAACTGTTCCCTCGGTGTCCTTTTCATAAGGGTCTTATGAATCGCTCTTTGTCTGGTCCCTCACCCAGGGCCAGTTTGCCATGGGAGACCCTACCAGGGGGCAAAAGCCCCCAGACAACATAGCCCCTGGGATCCCTGGGACACACAAACCCCTCCACCACGATAAGGTAGCGATTCAAGGAGGAGTAAAAATAATCTTAATTCTAACCAATATAGAAATTATCTATTAGATTACATTAGTCTTGATACAGCCTCTGCCACCACATCAGATCAATTGCTCTGGGCTCCTTTGATCAGCTCCATCACCTAGTGGGGGTGGGGGGTCATAGTTTGGTCCCGCCTTCACTGTTGTGATTGGTGTGGGGGTAGGGACAGCCTTAGGGCGTCGGGGGGTTCCCCGGAGGCATCTTCCTTGGGGGGCTCAACCCGGAGTAGCGGTCATGTCCGGTTAGGGGCTCTGTTGGCTCTCAGGTGACTGTTTCCTCGCGGCTGCGTGCAGTGGGGCTAGGGGAGGGTCTGTGCTGACGGACGTGGGTTACTGACCTGGTAGCCTGGCTGCCCCTGGGTGGGTCCGGGATGGGTGTGAGGTTCTGGGGGCGCTCCGTCTCTGGGCTGGGGCCCGGGCCGGGCCTCGGGGGCTTGGGTCCTGGTTGGTGTGTTGCCGGGGTTGTGGGCAGGTGGGTGCATGGGGGCCCAGCCCTGGAGCAGGGTGCCGCCGGTGCATCGAGCCACCTGGGGGGCTCTTCAACTGGTGGGGGAGATTGTCACATCTTGCAGGAGCTTTCCTCTCTTCAGGAGCTCTCTCTGCAGGAGGGGGAGATACAGGAGAGGTGGAGGAAGATCTCAGCCTGGGTGTTTTTTGTCTTATGTAGTCTGGAAGATGAGTGGATGGTGGGGTGGGTGAAGTTTTCTCTGTGGTGGGGTTGGGTGGACTGCCCCGGTCTGGATGGGCCTGGGCCCCCTTTCCCTGGCGGGTCGCGGAGTATGGGGGTGCCTACTGGGGTCAGCGGGGGAGCTGGCCATGGGGACCATGAAGTAGCGGGTGAAAAAAACCTGCTTCGTGGTCCCCAGTGTCTACCTCGCGTATGGCTCCCTTTGCTAGAGGTGTTACCAGTTTTTCCCTGCTGGGGTCGGGAGGGGGCTAGGTGGCCTGGCTCAAAGAGATGTCAGGAGGGAGGGGGGCAGCTGGCTCCACGTCCTCCCCGCCTCCCTTGTTCGCGGCCACCGCATCTATCAAAGCCTTCAGCTGGGGCTTGAGATCTCCAGGGCCCCAAGCTGGAGCTAGGGCAGCATCTATGAAGCTCAGGGCCTCCCCACTCTGGCCGAATGCCTGTGCAAGCCCCGTGACATTTCCTGGGCAGCATGGCGATTGTCTGTAGCTTGCTGCAGGAGCTGGGTCGCCACTGGTCTGAATATGGCTGTAGGGTCAACCGGCTGCCTCATCAGGTAGTCCCGGTTGTCCTGCCAGAGCCAGGACTGTGACAGCCAGAGGTGGTGGCGTGCCATCCAGAATGAGGCTAAGGAGCAGCCGGTAGCTATGGTTTGATCTTTCATGAGCGAGGATACAGTATGTGCGAGGTAGCAGCCACCAGCTCCCCTGCACTTTCTGGGTCCCCAGGACTCGCTTGCAACTGACGAGCCAAGTGGAGCGACAAGATGGCCGTCGTGTTGGATAGACAAGCCTGGGTCACCATGGCCCTGTGTAGTTCAGCCAACAGGGAGTCCATCACCCTCACGTCCCTTTTAGGACATGCAGCCCTCCCCAGGAGGAAGCCCTAAGGGGGTGACCAGAGGCAGATCCAATAGTGGCAGGGGGGCCCACAGGCAATCTGCTCTCAGCCATGCATGGCAGCAAACCGTCTGCAGGAAGGGGACCATCAGTGCAGGGCGGTAGGAGCCTCGACTGCCTGCAATATTTTTTTCGTACCTCTGACCTGTGTTCCCAATGTTATGTTTATGTATTCTATGTATAGTTGGAAGGGGTGCTCATGGTAGCGCCGGATCGTCTGGCAGCTAGAGCAGGGCGATATGGCCAAAAATATTTATCACGATATATATTTGAAAATTTGCGATAACGATATAACAGACGATATAATTGATGCGAGACAAAATACAACTCCACAACATTACTAGCGCAAAAAGACAACCTTCCATTTATTTTCACTTAAACAAGAAGCTGGTTTTTATGTACATTAAAGCTTTATAAAAATGTAACAGTGCAAATGCAAATTCCTTGCTGAAAGTTTAACCAAAAGGCATTTCCAGTAGAAATGGGCTGACATATCCTGAGCATAACCATGTATAATATCCACTGAAGTTAAAAAGAGGTGCTTTGCAACATTAAACTGCAGTGTGCAGTACGTATTTTTTGGACCATAAGGTGCACGGGATTATATGGCACATTAAGCGAAACAAAGCAGTCAGATAAATCAAACTTTATTAAACTCATTCTTCTTGCTTCCTCCACTTCTGTACCATTGATTCATTAATGTTGAATTCTCTGGCAGCTGCTCTATTCCCATGTTGTTGCAGTATATTAATGACTAACCTCGTATTGTGGATGGATTATCTCAGTTGTTCTCCTGACTGAAGTTTGGTCCGTTTACAGCATCCTGCCATGCGATTGCATTTGTCTCTAACCATGAAGAACCTTCACGTTCACTTTTATAAGTGGAAAAGTGTTAGTGTTCATCCTCCAGCTTCACTGTTTATGCTAACATAGCTGTGTCGCTAGCGATCACGTAGCACATCATTATATAGCAGCTAGCCCAACTTCAGTAACCCTACAAACGTCACTGCTGTTTAGTTTCCTGTCTTCATTTATGCTGGAAGTGATAGCAGAGCTGTACGTTTGATTTTTTTCAGAAATCTCTCAGTCAGAACATGCTATATCATGCTTAGGTAACTAGCGAAACTAGCGAGCTAACTTCCGCTAGCTTCCTGCTAACTTCTAACTCCGTTAAATGTAATAACTTTTGTTTTCATGGATGCCTGGAAGTTAAACTTTATAGTTACACCTGGTAAAGCAGCAATGCTGATCGTTTTATTAAAGATGAAAGAATTTAGACAGTTTTTAACTCTCAGTGATGCTGCAGTGTTGTTTGACCTGAAGTCAAATATACGGAGTTTAGGACCCAGATTACTCCCAGATTTAAGAGCATCTTAGTCCGACAAATATGACAATAACGACGGCCGCTTGCATGTTCTGCAAAAAAATGTGCTTTGTTGTGTATCTGACGGACAAACACCAAACCAGTTCCACATCACGGAAGTTGCACCATTTTTACAAACCAATTCTGGTTCATCAGTTTCACTCAACAATCGGCCATGTGCGTATGAAAACAAAGGCACTGCGCATGCGCGTTTTACTCCCATTCTATCGCGATATTTCATTTTCCTATCGTTGCCTAACATTATACCGGTATTACCGTGAACGGTATAATATGGCCCAGCCCTACTGGCAGCATTAAAACAATTTCCCTTGGGATAAATAAAGTATTATCAATCAGTCATACCTGGTCTTCGCCTTCGATGCCTGTCCCCTCCCGGGGCAGATGGCGGTCGACTGGACCAGCGCAGACATGCTTGTCTACACCGGCTCTCTCTCACCTTTACCCGCCCCTGTTGCTTGTCTTGTGTTTCTGTGGTGTATTGACAGTCATGTGCTTTTTGTGCTGGGGTGTTTTTTCTGTTCTCCCAGTACGAGCTTAGTCTGAGTGTAGTTTTTTTCTCCTCCTCTCACCTCATGTTATGTATTTTCGTTGTTGTTTCCCTATCAGCCTACTTCTCTGACATGTCTTTCCTTTTTTCCTTTTTTTTTGCCTGTCCCGTTTGGCTCTTTTGCATCAGAATTCTTGTCTAAAGGCAAAGAAAGATGCCCAACGGATTTACTTTACCAAATTGACCATCCCAGCCTTGCCGTAATGGTCCATTTGATTCACCTTTTATTGTTTATTTTATTTTCACTTACTGAATACGGGACAGACTTGACTGGGGGAAAGAAGGGGAGAAAGAAAGAGGGAAAGAGAAACAGCTGAGAAGAGGGACAGGGGAGAAGGGCAAAAGACAAAAACCAACAGAATGAGCAGAAAAAAAGAAAGAAAAAAATGCATATATCAATCACCTGGATCACCTGCTGAGAAAGAAAAAAGAAAACAAGCAGAAGAGAAGAGTAATAGAATAAACAACATCACAATGATATATGGGAATATGACAGTAAATACTAAATATTAAACATTATTGTGCAGCACATAAGATCAACAGAACACAGTGTGCTTTGAGGTAGGAGCCAAAAAGGGTGTAGTTTGTGGGTGTGATCACCCGTGTGTACACCTGTGAGCATGGACGCGCTTGACATGTCTTTCCCAAGTGATGTTTGTGTAAAGTTTGGTCAGAGGGTTCGTCTGTATGTGCGCATGCACCATTTAGCGTGCTGCCTGCTGTAACCCATAATTTACTTCGGGATTTCTGATCCTGGTCCTGAAAATCAGGCAGCAGTGGCCCCTGAAGGCGACATCCTCGTCAAGCCTCGAGGATACTGTGGCAGGGACCTCAGGGAGGGCTCCAGTACTCGGGATTCTCTGTCCATTATCTGGGAGAACCCCACCTGGTCTGACGCCATGCCTGGGGAGCCAGCTGGGGGCTGTCCTGGGGACCGGTGAGAGTCACTGCACATTTCAGAGATATTTAAAAGATGCCTTCATTAATGAGAAATGTTATAAATGGTTTCATGCAGCTCCTGAAATACACACAAAGTATTTTTCAGTCGGGGTTAAATTTTTAACTTATGCTCCATTTTAAATGCTTTCTCCACCAGCTTTTTTAATGGTCATAAAGGCAGTGTACCGTGCCCAAGCTTGCAGCTCACGTCCTGCTACTTTGTGCTGGACTGTTTCTGGGGCACCTTTGCACAGGCCGAGTCCTGTGATCTACGCTTCGAGGGGTCAGTTCTGATCAACATCTTCAATGTGATGAACACAACTGTTTTTCTGAAAAAGTAACCGATTCCTTTGACATGTCGAAGTCTGACAGGTGTTTATTTTGATATAAAAATATATTTTTTTTAATCAGAATAATCATTCAGACAAGAATACATGAGCTTGTCAGCTTTATCGTTCATTGCTAAATACAAATTCATCTGTTTGGAAGACCTTTGTGGATTATTACTACGTTTAACTGAACATGTTAGCAGGAGCTCTAAATACAGGAGGTGGTTGTTAAACAGCGTCTGAAGCACCCAAACAGTTCTATAAGTAGGACGCTGGCCTTCTTCTTCTGTCTCTACTTAATGTCAGTTCTATAAAACATATTCCTGTCGCTCATGTCGTTTAGAAAAAGCAAGAAAAAAAAAAATCACAATATCCAAATTAACTTCAGACTAATGCATAACAGAGTCAGTTTCTAAAAACAGCATATTATTCACTTAAAGTTTAACATGTCCAATATTCAGATTTGCTTTCTGTGCGACTAAAGATGGAGATCAGACTCGTGTCTGCGTTACAGTTGAAACTATAACTACACATTATTGTGTGTTAAATGTGCTTCTACTTCCTTGCTAGATTTTCCCACTAACAGTAGCGGGACACTGAAGTGCGCATTTCAGGCACACAGCAGGTTATGCATGCAGACTGGATTGGACAGATCCAGACTTTCTACAATTGAAGCGCAGATTGGAGATTCCTGTCAGTCTTCTCGTATTAATCTGAAATGGTGAATATGTGAAACATTTTCCTTACGATGTGTTCAGTCTAAAACAGTACCACAGAGTTTGTAGAACACCTCAAACAGTCGAGAAGAGATCTGATACTTCCTCCTCTGATACGGAGCATTATTGGGAATGTGATCAGTCTGAGCATAACGTGAAAATAATCTTCCAAGAACAGACAAAACCACCCGTTGCTGATTTCAGTAAGTGTGCAAAAAACAGATTGTTCCTGTAAACCCAAGCAGTTTGTTCAGGGACAGCCGAGGACGACTGAAAGTGGACAAACACATTCTTCAAGCTGTTACTTGCAAGTTTTTCAAAAATGTTCTCTCTGCTCACTATAGTCTGTTTAGGGCCTGTGGAAAGTACTTGAGGAAGATCCTATAAGCGATCTCGTACGTGTCTCCCTGAGGTTTGGTCGGGTACTTTCTGCCGTTGTAAATGAATCCTTTTTCTATTTGGAATACCGCCTGGTTGAAGGCAGCCTGCTTGAAGGGTTGTCCGCTGTTCAGGCATTCCACCAACGTTTGGACAAACAGGCCCCATCGCTGGGCATAGTAGTCCTCAATGAGCCCCCCCCACTCTTTGCTGGCATAGTCCAGGATCTCACCACTGGGACCCCAGAGAGTGATCTGGTTTCTGGCATTCATGTCATAGAGCTGCGCCTCCTTGTCATCCACGGCGAGGGACCGAGCTCGCTCCAGCCACGTCCCCAACAGGAAGTTTCGGTTGCTACTCAGCAATCGATTGAGCTCCGGCAAGAGGTCATAGACTAGCACACCACCTGCAGTCAGCAACTCTGACAGGTTTTGCTTCTTGAAAGCATCTGCAATATCTCGATAAAAGGACGTAGTCAGTACTTGTAGTACCTCCCGTGTCACATCCACAAGATCGTACCTGAATGTCTCTTTGGACATAAGAGAAGGAGCTGCATCCATGATGAGTTTCCAAGCTTTGTACAAGTCAGCGGGGTCATACCAAAGCCCAGTGTTCATGTGAAAGGATGGTCTGCGGACCAGTGGGCTGTGGTTGTGGTTTCGGTAGTGTGGGTCACTGCAGTTGTAAATGCTGGCAAATAAGAGCCTCCATGCAGCAGTCAGGCTCTCTTGTGTATTGCCATAGCGACGTATGGCATAGAGCGACACCCACTTGGCCAAGTTGACTGGCTCCTTGCGCCAAGCCAGCTCACTCATCAGTTCATACGTCACAGGATTCTGCTCAATGCCTTCTGGTGTCATGCCTATGCCTACTAAGGTGGAGTTTGGGAAATGCAAGGCTTTAAAAGGGCCTGAATTGATGCTCTCAACTGTACCAAACAGCCCACTGTTGCCCCCAAAGTTCTGCAACATACACCAAATGAAGGGCTGCCCATAGAAAGACTCTGTGTAGGAGAAGATTGGCTCGGTCTCTGCAAACAGGTCCAGCACAATCATCCGTCCAAGGGGCACTCCGTGTAGTAGGGCCTGAATCTGGGCTGGTTTCCAGAACGCTGCATCGCTGAAGAACAGCCAACCTTGCATCAGCCAGACTGCCTGGGGATCAACTGGAGAGAAAAACATTTGGATAAGGGCCAGACAATAGACCAGCTCTTGAACATGGCTCAAAATCAGCAGGGAGCTTTAGCAAACTGTCTGTGCAAGAAAATTGTACAACAGGTCATCCGTGGGGCAACAAACTAGGGCAATTATTGTACTTGGACCCAGAAATTGTCACGGTTCAGGCAGCTGATTCAAACACTCACCTGCTGTCATTGAGGCAAAGACTGAGCGACTGACTGCAGACAGGTAGGCGGGGTCAGAGGAGGGTGGAGTCATTTCATTGAAGGTGTCTGTGCTGTAAATGTGATCCGTCCCAAATTGCTTCAGCACTTGGGACAGATACAGGGAACCAATGTGATGGAAAAGGGGGTCTTGTGGATCTAAGACAAGCGAACATGAGTAGCTGCAGTTGAAATGAGACCATGGCCCCAGTCTGGTTACTCTGGCCTCTGGATACAGCCTGAAACAAGCAAACAGCAGCAATACTAACTCTCTAGTCACAGAGTGGTTACATGAAATACGTTTGACGGACACAGAGATGCAGTTTGCTGCTACAGGACAAACTAACAAACCAATTCAAACAACTCTGACTACCAGGAAAAAGTGATTAAAGCGTTTCTTTTTTTAAATTCTAAAACAGAGATAAACAAGACTAACACAGTGCAGATGAAAATAAATGGAAAAAAGGCAGCTTCATCAGTAAAGGCAAGCATGTTATAAGAATGCCTGAGCTTTCTTATATCTACATCTCGGGCAGCTAGATTTGACATATTTCTGTATCATTTTTGAATAATACAGATTGTGCTGGGACAAACTACAGATCCAACATGGATCCAGATGGCATGATTTGGGAAATCAGATCTACTGCGACTCCATTTTGGATCCATCGTGCTGTGTAAGTGGACTAACCCAGGCACACATTCATGATCTGTTATGGAGCCTACCGTACTGTGTGGTAGGTCTGGTTCTTTTTATCAGTGGAAAATATCCAGAGTTTCAGAATTGTTGCCTCTTTTGATGAAATGTAATTATTTAATTCCAACATGAAATGCTCAAAAACAGACGAGAAACCTTCTTTATAAGAGACGGTGGTATAGTGTGTTTAAAACAGGCTAGCTGAGATGAACATGAGAGTTCATTAAATGCTACGCCTAATATTCCTAACTTTACTAGTGACAAACACATTTGGCAAGGTGTGATCGTGGCTCAAGAGTTGGGAGTTCATCTTGTAATCAGAAGGTTGCCGGTTCGAGCGCTGGCTCCGACAGTCTCGGTCGTTGTGTCCTTGGACAATACAGCCGTTGTCTACTGGTGGTGGTCAGAGGGCCCGGTGGCGCCAGTGTCCGGCAGCCTCGCCTCTGTCAGTGCGCCCCAGGGTGGCTGTGGCTACATGTAGCTGCCATCACCAGTGTGTGAATGTGTGGATGTGTAAAGCGCTTTGGGGTCCACAGGGACTAAGCAAAGCGCTATACAGACCATTTCATTTTAACGAAGGTAAATGGTCTGAGATCGAACCACCAACCTGTGGATTAGTATATGACCCGCTCTACCACCTGGGCCATAGTCACCCAGGTGGCGACCTGTTAGTAACTTTTACTGCAATGATCAATGTCTGCTGGGTTTTGGTGCCAAATGACTGTCTCGGGATATTTGCATAACATGATTTCATTGGCTAGCAGTTGCATTTGTGTGTTTGAATAAAAACACGTGTGCTCTGATTGGCTGGCACTTCCAAAGTTAAACAGCATGAGCAAAGCGGACCAACGGATCCATAGTTCAGTTTGGCAGCTCGTGACGTCACTCCAACCAAAGCGAATGAGAAGCGAGCGTGTCAAAGCCTGAAACGCATCCATGTGAATCCTGCCCCACAACATCCTCAGAGCTTTCTCAGCCTCAGGTCGAGATCACTGTGTTTCCTTACATGTGGCATTACCAGCATGCGTATGGTGGTAAGCACAAAACTGATGGCTGCGCATGTTAGATAAACGCGATGTATGTTGCATGTGTACTTGTTTCTTTCACAAGGTAAGAATAAGACTCAGTGACGGTGTAACAGAGAAACAAAGATCAGTTTGTCAGAAGGACAGTAACAGCAAACACGGACTAGATTTAACTACATTGAAGTAAAATTAGTGATGCTTGGTCTTCTTGATAATATTTCACTACATGTCAGGAGGTACTGGCCATTTTCTTCAGTCTATTTTTATCCACTTTTTATATTTATTGACTTTACAGCATTTGTACTTCAAATCACAATTAACCCCAGAAAATCTATTATTTTGAGCCTCAACAATGCTGTTTATGTGGCAAAGTAACAGTAACATCATGAACACACAGGCAGACTGCATTGCTCATTAAATTAACTGGTCAAGTTGATAGTTAGTAGTTGCAGAACGTCTCACTCCTATCAACACTTTTCATGTTAACTTGCCCCACACTCTAGTCCCAGTGCTGTAACGGCAGATAATCATCACACATCTGTAAGAAAAATAAATACCCGCAGCCAATCAGACTGGTTCTTGTAATTATTAATGGTAGCACTGGTTTGGCTGTAAGTACCTATAAGACTAAGTTTGCTGTGGCACAGAGCAGAAAATGATGTTGAGACATAAAGAAGAGTGACCTGAGGACTCCCTTGGGGATGTTTCCAGAGAAGGCCGGCAGCACGGGGATCATGCCAAAGGATCTCATCCGCTCTAAAATCTTAAACTGGAAAAAGTGAGGAAAAAGTGATGTGAGATGATTGAGTCCACAGCAGCGTCTCAGCGTACATTCAACTTGGTTTTGGTCCATTGACATGTTGCTGTGTTGAGGTTTGATTACTTGAAGGTAGAGCTGGTTCACGTGCCAGGATTGCGGCAGAGGTCCACCAAACTTGAACAAGTTTGCCATACGGTTCCAGGCAAGGAACGCCGGACCGGAGAAGAACTCTTCTATCTCTGACTGGTTTAACCCGAGAGCACGGTAAACCTAAAAACAACAAGAGCAGCTTCTAAACACTCACAGTCAGCATTTTGTATCTAGTCCCAACTTATTTCAGTGTTAAGCAAAGTTTCCTAGACGTCTTATGTACTGGCTTCTGGCTGAGCCTGTTCTCCTCCAACTTTAACTTCTTCCCCGTACTGCTCAGAGAATTATGCCAACCAGCTGTTAAACACACTACAGAACTGAAGTACAAAAGCTGATCTAGTCCTGATTCATATCATTGCAAGAGCTGAAGAGAAAAAAAACATAGCTGAACTTTCAGACTTCCTCACCTCCTGCCACAGGGCTTCTTGGCCAGTGAAAGCCAGCGGCAGATTGAGTCCATTCAGTGCCATCCAATCAATCTCTCTCTCCCATCTCGGCCAGTCCCACCACACGGAGGAATAACTAAAGGTGCAGACGTTCTGATAGTACCGGAATCTAGATACAAATACACAAATATGTGGCTTAGAAATGCATTTTATTTAATACAGAAATATAATACAAATGTAGTATAATGGTGTGATTATAGCACGGTGGTTAGCACTGTTGCCTCACAGCAAGAAGGTCCTGAGTTCAATTCCACCATCAGGCCGGGTCTTTCCGTGTGGAGTTTGCATGGGTTCTTCCCGGGTACTCCGGCTTCCTCCCACCGTCCAAAGTTGTGGGGATAGGTTGGTGAAAAATCTAAATAGGTGTGAATGGCTGTCTGTCCCTGTGTGTTGACCCTGCGACAGACTGCCAACCTGTCTCGCCCTACGACAGCTGGGATAGGATCCTGAAAACGATAAGTGGAAGCTTGATGTGATGGATGGTGTGATTGATAGTTTGCAGTGTTATTGCTGTATTAGAACGGGTTCTTTTCCCAATAACCTGTAAAGCCAAACTATTCTGCTTGATAAATGTGATCGCTGAGCTCTATATCATGTTTTAAAGACATGATGATAAAAACAGTTTGTGTTAATCAGTTAATCAGTAAAACTGTAATACTATTTATGTGTCCTCAAAATATACTCTAAATCACACAGCCCTGCCCCTCCTTCACTCTGCAGCTCTCCTCACATTCAAAGTTCTCCAGCAGAATGAAGGGAGGCACCAAAGTCTGAAGGTGTGCATCAACTTAACACTGCAAGTGCATTGTTGCAGTGGTTGACAATGCTGATTTGTTGAAAAAAAAAAAAAAAAAAAAAAAAAAACACCTGGAGAAAGAGGTGGCTGCAAACTGTTGTGTTTCTGTGACTGCCTGGCTGTCCTAGGAGGAGGGATTTGGAGGTATCCAGGTAACCTCAGGGTTAAAACTGGGTAATACAGCCTAATAGGCTAGAGCCTATCACCTACAGTGGGGCAAAAAAGTATTTAGTCAGCCACCGATTGTGCAAGTTCCCCCACCTAAAATGATGACAGAGGTCAGTAATTTGCACCAGAGGTGCACTTCAACTGTGAGAGACAGAATGTGAAAACAAAAATCCATGAATCCACATGGTAGGATTTGTAAAGAATTTATTGGTAAATCAGGGTGGAAAATAAGTATTTGGTCAATAACAAAAATACAACTCAATACTTTGTAACATAACCTTTGTTGGCAATAACAGAGGTCAAACGTTTACTATAGGTCTTTACCAGGTTTGCACACACAGTAGCTGGTATTTTGGCCCATTCCTCCATGCAGATCTTCTCGAGAGCAGTGATGTTTTGGGGCTGTCGCCGAGCAACACGGACTTTCAACTCCCGCCACAGATTTTCTATGGGGTTGAGGTCTGGAGACTGGCTAGGCCACTCCAGGACTTTCAAATGCTTCTTACGGAGCCACTCCTTTGTTGCCCGGGCGGTGTGTTTTGGATCATTGTCATGTTGGAAGACCCAGCCTCGTTTCATCTTCAAAGTTCTCACTGATGGAAGGAGGTTTTGGCTCAAAATAAATACCATGCGGGATTTGATTCCCTGCCGTTGTAGTGTGTTACTGATGGTGACCTTTGTTACTTTGGTCCCAGCTCTCTGCAGGTCATTCACCAGGTCCCCCCGTGTGGTTCTGGGATCTTTGCTCACCGTTCTCATGATCATTTTGACCCCACGGGATGAGATCTTGCGTGGAGCCCCAGATCGAGGGAGATTATCAGTGGTCTTGTATGTCTTCCATTTTCTGATGATTGCTCCCACAGTTGATTTTTTCACACCAAGCTGCTTGCCTATTGTAGATTCACTCTTCCCAGTCTGGTGCAGGTCTACAATACTTTTCCTGGTGTCCTTCGAAAGCTCTTTGGTCTTGGCCATGGCGGAGTTTGGAGTCTGACTGTTTGAGGCTGTGGACAGGTGTCTTTTATACAGATGATGAGTTCAAACAGGTGCCATTCATACAGGTAACGAGTGGGGGACAGAAAAGCTTCTTACAGAAGACGTTACAGGTCTGTGAGAGATTTTCCTTGTTTGAGGTGACCAAATACTTATTTTCCACCCTGATTTACCAATAAATTCTTTACAAATCCTACCATGTGGATTCATGGATTTTTTTTTCACATTCTGTCTCTCACAGTTGAAGTGTACCTCTGGTGCAAATTACTGACCTCTGTCATCATTTTAGGTGGGGGAACTTGCACAATCGGTGGCTGACTAAATACTTTTTTGCCCCACTGTATTAGAGTGAGAGGCAGGGTCGCACCCTGGACAGGTCACCAGTCTGTCACTGTCTTGAACAACAGTTAACACCTTTGAGTACAAAGTTGTTCCTTGAGTCCATACAGTCCAGACCTAATCAGCATCGTTCACTGTCATTCCTTCAGCTGTCCTGTTTGTGAGCGGTTGGATTCAAAGCCACTCATGAAGTACAGAGTTACAACACCAACATATAAACTTTTCATATAATTCAATTTTATTTACAGGGCACCAAAATCACAACACGGTGCTTAAATATAGCACTGAAGTTTAAACAGGAACAGTCAAAAAGAAAAACACATAAATAAAGCTACAACACTTCAACTGTTCCAGTGAAGTGAGAGTGGAGGCCTGGGTGTAGACACTCCCTGTATGATGCTGAAGGATTACACACTGCTCCCCACAACTATGTTACAGACATGAGCAAAACAAACTGAACCACACATGCTGCCGATGGTTCAGCCCAGCCACTCTGCACATGACATAGCTGCAGTGAGCTGATCCGGGTCTAATGCACAACAGACAACTGAAAGGAGAGTCCTTTAAAGGGCCTGGCGGCAGTACAAGTGCTCAGAGAAAACAATGACAAATGTGTGACAACGCTCCATTTCTCATGCACCCGGGTTTGTTCAGGCTGAGACGGTACCCCGGCATCGTCCTGTGTGTAGTTTGAACCTGTCACAAAAGCACTCGATGTGCAATTGTTCTTAGGTGACGGAGAACTATAAGAACCATCGACTGTCGTGATGCCATCGGGGGCTGTGACTGCAACAGGTCCACTCTGTGGAGAGCAGTTCCCATGAACGACTGAGAGGAGCTGGTGAACATCCAATGTAACGGGTGTGAAGTGGATTTGGTGGGAAAACATTTTTCTTAGTTATGTACATGTGAACTGTAATTTCATCTGACAGCAGGACTGGGATGCTCTGTAACATCACCAGTGGTGAACCTCCCAACCAGCTGTCTGTGACTACATGGAGCTTAAACCTGAACGGGAAAATGTGACATGACATGTTTGAGGATTTTTGTTTGTTTTTTTAATCCAAGTCTAAAATATATTGTGAATTAAAAATGTAAAAACTCCAGTAAAGTAAAAAGTGGACAATGGCTGTGTCAACAACAAATAAAGAACTGACAGACTGAGATTTGTTTACCTTCCTGTTACATGTTAATGGAGCTGTGACACTATGAGTGCAGCGGGCTAAAACCTCTGTCCCCCTCTGTAGGGACCAGGGCCCGTATCCCTAAAGAATCTTTGTGCAAAAAGTGGCTCCTAGCGGCCAAATTCTAAGAAAATTCTCAGAGTCATGACGTTTTCTTAGAATTTCCCCTAAAAGTGACACGACAATCCCAGTTAATATAAAAGCTATTCCTCAAGATTCCTAGCGCTTAAAAGGGCTCCTAAGGTGAGATCTGCTAAGAGCAGGGAAGAGGACTTTTAGTGGCTTAGGAGTTCCCCTAAGCAGCTGCACAAAATGGCCAACAGAAGAGGCAGGAGAGATGTCCTGCAAACACTGGATGACAGGGAATTATTGAGATGCTACAGATTGGATCGTGCAGGAATCATGTTTGTGGTGGATCTCCTTAGAGATGCAATTACTTCACCAACTCGACGCCACAACGCTATTACACCGGAGACGAAAGTAATCACAACCCTGAGGTATTTGGCAACCGGGAAAATGCAACAATGCAGCAGTGATGACTTGGGTCTGCAATCACAGACATTGCTAAAAGCTGAGCCGTGTTACCCTCGTTAAGACCACACTGGACTTGTAACGTTGTGATTTCTACGTCATTAAGGACAGCCCCTTGAGATAGGCCATCTTGTTTTCAACGGGGTCCATATGGGAGTGAAAGTACAAAATATGCCAGCTAGGATATTTATATGAGCAAATAAGACACGAATCATTATTTGAACAGGGTGTAATGAGTTTAAGTTTTCACATATTTTAGATTCTAATGGCTATAACCCCTACAGCTTACTATTCATTTTCCAGATATTTTCTTGAATGTGAAATATTATTTACAATTACAGTCAGCATAAGATTAGAGTATATAATATGTTTATTGATTTGAGGGTACATCCTTTGCTCATTATCACCAAAAGCTCATTTCCATCAAACTTGTAGGATCAACCAATCACGGCTTTTGAAATGATGACTCATACCTAGCAACGGGGTCAACCACACCTCCTCACTAAGATAGGATTTTCCATCCATTCCTTGCTCAGAGTTCACTTCTAAGCTAAAACTCCTGGCAAGGAATTTTTAGGTTAAGTTAGGAGCTCTCTGAGAGGATTCTCAGAATCTTTAGGGATACGGGCCCTGGCCATTATTTTGGGAAAACTAAAAATATTTAAGTCACGTAGCCAATGACCTGTGAATGAAATAATGTTTTATAGCTTCTTATACTCTCACTATACTCTCACTATAAGGCTTTCAGGAGCAAAGTGAAGGAGGAGATGAAAGCAGCACAGCGGGAGGTGAAACACTGCCTGAGGGAAGCAAAGGACACCTACAGGAGGAAGGTGGAGCAGAAGTTGGAGAGGAACAATATGAGGGAGGTCTGGAATGGTGTGAAAACCATCACAGGCCACAACACCAAGAAAAGCACAGTGGGGGGGACTGTGGAGAAGGCAAACGAACTCAACAACTTCTTCAA
Organism: Astatotilapia calliptera; assembly: GCF_964374335.1. NCBI lineage: Eukaryota > Metazoa > Chordata > Actinopteri > Cichliformes > Cichlidae > Astatotilapia > Astatotilapia calliptera. The sequence continues at coordinate 31,055,020 of NC_137429.1, forward strand.
CAGGTTTGACCAGCCCACAACCCCCCCACCCTCACCCTCACCTTCACTACAGAGTCCTCTCCCCACTCTCCTACCTCCCTCGCTTCCCCCCCCTTCCTGACACCATGACACCCCCCTCCTCCAATCCCTCTCTCAGCAGCAAGACATCTCCCCTCCTCCCAAACATCTCCCAGTGTCACAGTGGATCAGGTCAGGAGGCAACTGAGGAAGCTTCGCCCCAGAAAGGCAGCAGGCCCAGACAAGGTGTGTCCTAGGATGCTTAAGGCGTGTGCTGCTGAACTTGGGGAGCCGCTACAACGAGTCTTCAACCTCAGTCTGCGACTGGGGAGAGTGCCCGCCCTATGGAAGACGTCCTGCATCGTCCCGGTCCCCAAAAAGAACCGGCCCAATGAGCTGAATGACTTCCGACCGGTGGCACTGACGTCACATCTTATGAAGACTCTAGAGCGGCTCTTCCTCAACCTCCTCCGACCACAGGTACAACATGCCCAGGACCCACTACAGTTTGCATACAAGGCGGGTGTCGGAGTGGAGGATGCCATCCTGTACCTCCTACACAGAGCCCACTCACACCTGGATGGGGGAAAAGGCACGGTCAGGATCCTGTTTCTTGACTTTTCCAGTGCCTTTAATACCATCCGACCCTGTATGCTTCAGGAAAAACTGAACAGGATGGAGGTGGACCCCTGCCTGGTGGCTTGGATCTCCGACTACCTCACCGACAGACCACAGTACGTCAGGCTGAAGGACATCACGTCTGACACAGTGGTCAGCAGCACAGGAGCACCACAGGGAACTGTGCTGTCCCCTCTTCTCTTCACCCTGTACACCTCTGACTTCTGCTACAACTCTGAATTATGCCATATTCAGAAGTTTGCAGACGACACAGCCATCGTGGGGTGTATCTGGGATGATCAGGAAGAGGAGTACAGAAGTCTGGTGAGGAACTTTGTCGCATGGAGTCACACAAACCACCTGCAACTCAACACCTCAAAGACTAAGGAACTGGTTGTGGACTTCGGGAGGTCCAGAGAAGGTCCACTGCCGGTTCAGATAGAGGGGGAGGAGGTGGAGGTGGTCAACAAGTACAAGTACCTCGGGCTGTGGGTGGACAATAAACTGGACTGGTCATGCAACACAGAGCACCTGTATAAAAAAGCCCAAAGCCGACTGTACTTCCTCAGGAGGCTGAGGTCTTTTAACATCTGCAGGAAGCTCCTGAGGATGTTTTACCAGTCGGTGGTTGCTGGAGTACTTTTCTATGCTGTGGTGTGCTGGGGGAGCAGCACAGCAAAGAAGGACTCATCCAGGCTGGAGAAACTGATCAGGAGGGCTAGCTCTGTGGTCGGCATGAAGCTGGACACTCTGGTGACAGTGGCAGAGAAAAGGACACTAAAGAAACTGATGGACATTATGAACAATGCTGGGCATCCTCTGCACACGGCCATAAACAATCAGAAGAGTCTGTTCAGTGACAGGTTGCTTCTCCCCAAGACAAGAACTAACAGACTTAATAACTCCTTTGTCCCACACGCCATCAGACTGTTTAACTCCTCTCTGGAGGGGAGAGGGAGGGGAGACAGGGGGACAAAGGAGGGGGGAACAACTAAGCTGTAGTGCCTCTTCACCTCACTGTGCAATACCTTGTGCAATACTTTTTGTAAATAGTCAACGGTGCAATAGACTCAATCTTATCTTATCTCTTATCTTATACTCACAAAACACACACTTCTAGGAGTGAGACAAACATTTCACCTTTAAAATAAGAATTCTTTTAAAATGCATGTTTTTTTTGTTGCGGTTTCTTTGTTTTCCTTTTGTTTTGTTTGTTTGTCTCTTTTTTTTCTATGTGGTTGTATTTTTTTTTGTACCACGTTCAAAATAAAGATTCAATTCATGTAGCAGATGTTGCCCACACTTCAAGTTCTGGGGGTCTAAACGCATTACAGCTGATCCGATGTCTGTGTGGGGAAAGCACACACACTTTCTTTCCTCCTGTTGTTTGCTGTGTGTGAGGTCAGGAAGTGTCAGTTTGTTGTCTCTGACATGAAAATGAAACGTGAGCTGCTCACAGTTTGGACACACGGTCTAACCAGGTGAGACAGTCACAGAGGGCTTTGACACCAACCTTTGTAAGGACTTGGCGCATTAAACGGGTCCCTCGCAGGTCTCTTGTAAGCCTGCAGAAACCTTTGTGAGGACGGTGCGGGTCACTGACCTGTGCGGGGTGCTGATGCGCAGGACGCCGGTGAGCTTTGGCAAAGGTCTGGGCAGATCCAGCTGATTCCCGGACCAGGAAACGTGGCAGTTGCAAAAATACTTCAAATAATTATAAATCCCGGAGGCCACGGCCACCCCGGTGCTGCCTGTGGCGACGACCTTGTTGTTTTTGGTGGACCTGAGCTCGCACACGTCCAGGCTGTCGTTGGAGAGGCTCCCGTTGATCGACACGATGAACTCGGCCGATCTGTTCCCCAGCAGCCGCCTCAGCAGCTCGGTCACCGCTCTGCCCTGCGCTCGGTCGCTGGCTCTCGGTCTGATGTGGTCCAGAGAAGGAAACCTGCAGCGTGCGCTCACACACAGGCTCCAGACGAGCAACAGAGCCAAGCAGCAGCCGCTTCCGCCTGACATTTTGAGCCCTGTCCACGGGAGACACTTTCCCACCGTTGCATAAGTTTAAAAACGAGTTTATTTGTCTATTTGCGGAGAACCCGGAAGCGTCGCTTTACCAAAAGCCTGCTGGCCAATCAGAGAAAGCGCTGCGGCCTCCGTTGACTGTCAGCCAATCGAGTGTTGTTTCCTGAAAGCTTTTTGGCACGTGATCAGTTTGTCACATGACAGTAAACTTAGAGAAGTGTTGTGCGAGTTACTGTTAAACTGTTAAAGCCAGTGTTACCGACGGCACCGACGCTTTAAACACAGCTCAGCAGACTCACAGCGGTCATAGCAGCAAATATACAACAAACATCAAGCACTCAGAAAATCAGTGTAGAAACAGATATGCTGGATAAATAGACAAGTATAGAGATATAGGTGTAAATATAAAAAGAATAGTATGTGTCGTGGTGTACAGTGACAGTGGGCATTGAGGTGTTCTTAGTTCTGTTCCAAATGTGTGGATCTGACCCAAGTGGGTGAATTAAAGAGTCTGATAGCAGCAGAAGGAACGACTTCCTGTAACGCTCCCTCAGACAGCCAGGCTGAAGGAACCTGTTGCTGAAACTGCTCTTCAGATTGTCCAGTGTGTTATGGAGGATGGGAGTCACTGTCCATGATTACCAGCAGTCAGCAGTCTGTCACCGATCACCTCCTCCAGGGTGGAGAGCTTCACGCCAACAACAGACTCGACCTTCCAGATGAGTTTGTTCAGTCTGTGTCCTTTGCTTTGATGCCTGCACCCCAGCACGCCACAGCAAAGATGATGGGGTGGCTGTAGCTCAGGTGGCAGAGCAGGTCAGCCACTAATCAGAAGGTTGGTGGTTCGATCCCAGGCTGCCTCCTGCCTGCATGCCAAATGTCCTTGGGCAAGAGACTAACCCCATGTTTGCCTACTGGTGGTGGTCAGAGGGCCCGGTGGCGCCAGTGTCCGGCAGCCTCGCCTCTGTCAGTGCGCCCCAGGGTGGCTGTGGCTGCAATGTAGCTGCCATCACCAGTGTGTGAATGAGTGTGTGACTGGGTGGATGACTGGATGTAGTGTAAAGCGCTTTGGGGTCCTTAGAGACTAGTAAAGCGCTATACAAATGCAGACCATTTACCATTTACCATGGTGCTCTCAACAACAGACTGATGGAACATATATCAGCAGCCTGCTGCACCATGCAGGGAAGAGCAGCGTGTTGTGATTCATGAGCTGAATCATCATTAATGTGTACATGAACACTGAGTTGAACTTTCCATAATGATTAGAAATTTGTTTTGACATGTTTCAATTTATTTTAGTTTTTTAGTTATTTATTTTATCATCTCATTTTAATTTTCTTTACTTATGCTTTTAGCATGTACAGCACTTTGTGAACTCTGGTTTTATGTTAAAGTGCTTTATAAATAAAGGTGGTATGGTATGGTATTAGTCAACACAATAAAACATGCTTCAGCTTTTCATGCAAAACAAAAAAGCAGCATTTTTGAATCAGAGTGCAGCATCAAGGCAGTTAAACGTGCGATACTGATCTGCTCAGCAGAGGCATCACCTGTAATGGTGTAACAGGTGGAGGCCTGACACGTTTCCCCTCATCTTTTCTGACATAGAAATAAATAATCACCAGTTTTGCATTTAGCTAAACAGTGAGCCCAAGGATATTTCAGCAAAATAGTCCACGTCATCAGCTTTTTACTTTTCAGGATGTCTTTGAATTCTCTCTGTAGGTTCATCATTTTCATTTCCATCAGTCATAGCCAGTCTGCATCAGCATGATACAGACATTGAGATCTGATGTATTGTCAACGTGTTCCTTTCATTTTTTTGAGCAGTGTATTTAGAAACTGGGTGTTCTGGAGACCCACATTTATAAACGTGGCTGTTTTAAACCTCTTTCAGCTGAACGTTTTCCTGCCTCTGTTTAGTACATCAGGACTTGGTAGGGTAGCTCAAATAATTCAAAACATATCGACCATAAAGTCCATTACACAGGAAGTAAATGAACCGGCTGGGTCTCAGCGGCTCCAGCACTTTGGGTCAGCTTCTGTTTTAAATGTGTTATTTAAATAAAACAGAGTAATAACAAATGGTCTTTCTATTCAGACAATGTTCATAATTCCTGTTTGAGGTATATTTATTAAACACAACTTAGTGGGCTTAATATAATATCTGAGTGTATGAATATCGTCTAAATGTAATCGACTCAAGTTCAAACACAGCAGAATCATTTCCTTCCACAGAGTAAGGTGATCCATATTTGACCATGATATCTTTCAGAACATGAGCTGCCAGCTAGTGCTGCTTGTTTTTTCAGTAAAGTTCAGCTGGTTGACGTCTTAGCTTGGTGATACTAGGAGGCTAACATATGCTGGTTAGCTTATGAAACAAGCGTAACTTTATCAACCGCCAGCAGGCTAACACTCAGTTACTATCACTGTTCAAAGGTTTGTTATCATCACACAGCCATCAATGATTCTCCAGTGTTGTTTGACCTCAGCTCGTTGTGTACTTAACACAGACACACATGGACAGCTCAACTCTGAAAGAGAAAACAAGGTCAGATTTGAAGTCGTCCATTTAAAAAGAAAGAAGTCGTATGAACTCTGGAGAGGATCAAAATTAACTCACCTTACTTGTGGAGGTGAAAAGAGGGCGTGTCAGACAGTCAGGAGCCAATCAGGAGAGGGAGAGAGGTTACAGAGGGAAGGCACAGACGAGTAAATGAATAAGAGTCTTTACTTCGATCACTGTCACCTCAAATATGACTCATACCCCGTAGTTTTGCTTTCTCTCATCATGACTGATGTAACAAAAAGTTTGGGGATAACTCCGACGTGGGGACGAGCACAGCATCTGTCTTACCTGAAAAGACTGATTGTTGTGCAGCCATGACTTTTGATCCCAAAAGCAGGTCGAGCAGCCACAACGTGTCACTATGACAGTAACACAAGTACACACAAACAGCTAACCACACACAAACACTTGTGCAGCTCTGGTCCATATCAGGGAATCTCTTGGTGAACTGAGTCATTTGACTTGTTGTAACTGCTCAGAATCAGTTCAGACTTTTTTTAGTCTCCAAATTTTCTCCAACAAAAGCAAATCTTGTCCGACTGTCCAACAGCAGGAGACGATGGAGGAGCTGCTGTTGTTGCTGACCTCAGTCTGCACAGCTTATGCTCAGCACCAAGGTGAGCGAGCCGGTGACTGAAGGTAACGAGGACACAGGTTCTGACTTTGTACTTTTAGTGCTGCACAAAATAATGAGAGTAAGAATGGACGCTATGACGTTTGAAGAATATTTGTAACAGGTTTTCCTCACTTTACAAGCTACAGTTACCACTTTAGATTTTTATCTACAATTTTTTTGTTTCTTTATTGATTCTAATAAAAAGAAATAATCTCCGTCAGATTCAAACAAACACAAAAAGGACATAATGATGTACTTCAAATGCTGAACATTGACAGTGCAACATAGAAAGCTCATCACAGGTTTAACAGAGAAAATGAACCGTTTGAAGCAAAACATTTAAATCTGAGGGTCGGCAAACAGCAGGCAAAGACATCCTGGCAGCGCTGAACTAACCCTCTGAAGCAGCGGGTAACGTCTAACAGTAGCATTTGTCTGGGTAACATTTCAGTCGTCTGCTGCATCCCAGTGTGCGCCTGAAGTTGGTTACCATGGTCCCGTCGTTACCAAAGTCAGACTCCGCCCCACACACATCACAGATAAACTGAAAATGTGGATTGACACATGTGAGAAAATTCCACAGGAGGCACGCGTGTTTGTTGCTTTGAAGACAGCATTTCTTTTTGAATGGAACTCCACTCGCTACGTGGAACTCAAACGGGATGACAACAATGTGAGTCAATGGAAAGCGCAGCGACCGGAAAATCCTTCAGCATCACTCTGACCCGCTCTCCGAGTATCATTCTGGGTCAAGATCAAGACACTTGCGGTGGAGGCTTCAATGCAAAACAGTCCTTTGTAGGAGACCTGACAGATGTTCACCTCTGGGACAAGGAGACCTCTCTGTGTGATGTCAGCTCTGATATGCAGGGTCACTCCTTCACTCCTGGTCAACTGGAAAAACCTGCAGGACCTCATAAATGGCACTGTGTGTGGAACACAGTGACTTTGGTACCCTGTCCTGTTAAGAGCAGTGTTGGTCAAGTTACTTGAAAAAAGTAATCAGTAACTAATTACTGATTACTTCCCCAAAAAAGTAATCCCGTTACTTTACTGATTACTTATTTTCAAAAGTAATTACTTAGTTACTTAGTTACTTTTTTAAAAACACGACTTACAACCTGAGTAGGTGATAAAGCGATAGATCTTTCAGCCCAATTCTACTTTTTCTGCATAATCCATCATACAAAATGTAATCAAATGGAAAAGTATCTTTTTAAAACTTGTTTTATTAGTTTTAATCTTTTAACTTTATGCATCAAGCAAAAATTTAATTATATGCAACATTCTCTGACTGGAAGAAATTAGTTTAACATTTAAACCTATTTTCTGCACATTCCAGCACATAATTTTTTTTTTGTGTGTGTCTACACTCACTCTTTCAAATAGATGCAAATAAAACACAGCAGAAAATAAATAAAGTCGCTTACGTCACTGTCATGAGACATTCTCGCAAAAAATCACGGTTTTAGTAACGCAGTAACGCAGCGTTCCTACGGGAAAGTAACGGTAATCTAATTACCCTTTTTGCATTAGTAATCCCTTACTTTACTCGTTACTTAAAAAAAGTAATCAGATTACAGTAACGCATTACAAGTAACGCGTTACTGCCCATCTCTGGTTAAGAGTGCAGTCAGCCTGCACAGGCGTGCTGCACGGTGACTGAAATCCAACCAACCCCTCGCACTCTCACTGTCAGGCTGTACACGAGGACCTCTCGCCCAGCTGGGACAGAAACCCTGATACGTGGAAGAGGATGCATGGACTGAAATCTGTCATCAAACTGCTTTTCATCAGTTACCAAGGAGTGACGTGCCATTTAAAAAGCAGTGTAACATTTCTAAATAACACATGATTAAAAATGACTTTCTTCTTATTGTGCAAATTAATTGCATTATTATAGATTACATTTTTTCTGTTTCTGTGTAGCTCGAAGTTCCATTGAGGTGGAACATTAAAGAGTTATTGTATTGTATTAAGCACAAAATAACTTGTTTTGCCGCAGTACTCAGAAGCTGTTCAAAGTCAGAGAGAGTCAATATGACTTAAGGGGAACAGATTTCTTTAAGAAAAACAAGATGAGGACAAATATAAAGCAGAGATGTGTTTAGAGGAGTTAACCTGTGGAATAGTTATGACAGTGATTTAAAAAGGTGTAGTTCTATTTTTAAACATATTTTTAAACAAGGAAAATGAAGTATTTTAAAAATGTAAAAATATAGTATTAGAAAAATATATAAATCAAGAATGAAAAGACCAAAAAAACAAAACAAAAAAACCCTCTTGATTCTTTTGCTTTGATGTAGTTACTTCTCTAAGGTGGAAAGTTTTTTTTCTTGTTTGTTTGGTTGGTTTTTGCTTTGTTTTATTCTTTGCTTCGAGCCCTGTGTACAGGAGCTGCATGCAAAAAGATCTTTTGTTAAAGGGTTGGTGTAATAAGCAAATGCTTCAGCCAGTACCTTTTGATTAGCCTTGTCTCGTGCTTTCTTGCTTTGTGGCAGATCTTTGTTCTGTCTTCACTGAGATATTTGAATGCTAATCAATCAAATCAAATCAAATCAATCAAAATCAAATCATTGATTTATCAATAATCATGATCCAATACTACAAAGTACTGAATATAAATTTGAAAAGGGTCTACATAATAAACGCATGTAAAAATCCCGTGATTAGTTCGTTATCTCTAGAAACATGAGACATGTTGAGGACGTCATTGAGCCATTGAAATCGGCTGTGTTGGTTTTAAAGCACGGCGACTTTCTCCTCTGTGAACTTCAGATCTCTGTGAAGCTTGAACACATCTAATGGTAATGTCTTTGCTGCTGCCATTGGTTAAAACAAATAAATACAGTCAGATCTACTCCACGCCCTCATCTTTTGACTGTGACCCATCTCGTAGTGACTGCGCTCATGTTTCTGCCATTTTTTTCCACAACAGAATCAAACAAGAAGCCACAAACACTTTATTTCCCCAACAAACATTTTGGTCAAAAAACACTCGTAAGAGGCCAAATCATTTCATCAAACCTGCACACAAACATCTCTGATGTGTGCCAGGACAAGAACAGAAAAACACGACGGAAAGATTCATTAAAAAAAGTTTATTGTCATATTTCCAATCCCAACATCAAAGTTCCAGTAAACTGTAGGACAAATTCAGTAAAACAGACAGAGCACAGAGCTAACAGAAGCCAGCAAACACACAGACAGATACACTGATTCAGGATGTTGGAGAGACTGTTGCATCAGTGATCAGGCTCAACCACACTGACTCACGTGACTGATCCAACTAACGTGGACTCGGCTGAGGTTCAAACTGTTTCAAGAACAGCTCGGTGTGGCCGGTATTTCTGCAGAATTATATAACAATCTAACACAAACTAAGGTACGACTCAGTGCGAGTTGAACATACCGAGTCGTACCTCACACTGTTGCCCCATAAAGAAAATGAAGACTTCCCAAAAGCTACCTGGAGTCGGACGTTTCAATAAAGCAACAGTGGTCCAAACTGAAGAGAGGCTGCAACGAAACAGTGACCCAAAGCAAACGAGTCAAGAAGAGCGACCTGTGACGGCCTGAATGCTCTCCACACATTTTAAACACCCACAAACACCCAATTTGTTCTTGAAGCTTGAAAGAGAAAGGCAACATACGAGAGCTACAACATCTGAACAGAAACTACGCACACGGTTAAAACTGCTTAGTAACAATCCGGGCAGTTCATCATCTACCTGGGCCCGCATTCACAAAGCTCTCCTGCTCTAAAACCTCTAAAGTTTATCTCTTTAAAGTTTGGACTGAAACCTGGGAAGAAGTGAGAATAAACTGTGACAAGGTCTGAAAGAAGAAACACTTGGGAGTGGAGGAGACATGGCGTGAAGATGGAGCGCACACCTACGCTCGACAACATTCTGCACGTTCTTCCCTCGCAGGGGAACATGTATGCATTCGGTATCATCTGGGTTACTCACCTTTTTACACTTTAGAGCATTCAATAATAACTGAAGGACGACATGCCAGAGAGCAGTCTCGAAACGTTGGAACAGCTGCCGATTACCCGCCAGCGCCACGGGGAGTTTACTTCTTCCTGCGACGTGTACAGCGGCTGATGGACACGTGGATACACTGAGGACTCGTCTGCTTGTCCGTCTAACATTTGACTGCGTGCTTGTAGCCTATACAAACATCATACGATAAAGGCAGCGATTAACTAACTGTGCACGCATGCACATGGGTGCTGCACAGGTCCGATATTTACTGGGATAACATTTCTTGGGTTCTCATTCTAGATGCAGTGAGCTAGAGAAATGACAGTGAGCGCCACGCCACTAACACGTCACTAACACGTCACTAACACTCCAGTTACTGTGACAAACAAACATGAAGAATCGGTCAGCGTGAGAAACGGAGCGATTTACAAATAATCAGCTAGACGAGGTGATGGTGGGTAAGCATTAGAGAACTATCAGCCCTTTTCAGATGAGTGTGCAAGCTTACTTATGGCTTTTTAGATCATTGTACAGAGACGCACATCACATCAGATAATATTTAAAATTATATGCCTAAGAAAAGTTTAACAGTATGAAGAGGTCGGAGAATTTCACCATCCATCCTTCTCATTGTCACAAATTTATAATGAAACAGTACATCTCACACACACACACACACACACACACACACACACACACACTGAGGTAAGAGTAAGTTTTGTCCCTTCTTTGCTTTCAGGTCCTCGGTGAATGTTCCCAAATCTACGAGTCGTCTAACAGGACGGCTGCGATGGTTGTGATTACGAGCCGTGGTCGTAACAATCACTACGGTGGCTTCACTCTCTACATGGGTACCGTTTAAACGGGGACTGAAAACACTATTCACGTGAAAACATCAGATATGTAAAGAGCAGGCCTGAGTACCAGTTGCTGAAATAGCCCTCATAGAAATGCTGTCCAATCAGAAGCCGACCAACACCTTTGACACGGCACAAAAACGTCCGTTTTCTTCGTCCACAGAAACACAGAACGTCTCCACCATGGAAAGAGTTTGAATCGCTGTTTTTTCGGACGCGGCTTCAAGGCCTCCACACAGAAAGCTGCGTTTAGCACACATTAACATGTGTGTCACTGATTAAACGTCAGATGTCATTAGTTAAACATGCCAACGTGCTCTAAGGCTACGAGTTTGTTACAATGAACAGATCCGTGCACACCTCCAGATATCAGTCCCAGTTCACACACTGTGAGAACTTTATCAGCTTTAAGAAAACATGCTGTGTGACTGCCTACATGTATCTTACAGCCAGAGTGCTATTCAAACCCATGCTAAATGGCACAACTTGGTTTATAATTAGACAAAGGCACTGGTTAGACTTGAGTGTGATCAGACCTCCAGTTTGAAAAAGGTGTTGGGCTGGAGACTCCAGCTCATACAGCCAACATGTTGTTTGTGTCACTCACCGCGGTATCCTCTGTGTGACAGTACAGTGGCCATCAGATCTCTGAAATATGGACAACTGTTTTCTCTGATTTATAATTGATGAATGCAGAGTGTGGAGAAGCTGTGTTTGCGTGCAGCAGGAGCGTCTGTGATGAAGTTCACTCAGGGAGACGTTTCCATGGACGGGACAGAGCACATTTTGCTTGCTGATGGTTTAAAAATGGTAAATGGTCTGTATTTGTATAGCGCTTTACTTGGTCCTAAGGACCCCAAAGCGCTTTACACATCCAGTCATCCACCCATTCACACACACATTCACACACTGGTGATGGCAGCTACATTGTAGCCACAGCCACCCTGGGGCACTGACAGAGGCGAGGCTGCCGGACACTGGCGCCACCGGGCCCTCTGACCACCACCAGCAGACAACGGCTGTATTGTCCAAGGACACAACGACCGAGACTGTCGGAGCCGGGGCTCAAACCGGCAACCTTCCGATTACAAGGCGAACGCCCAACTCTTGAGCCACGATCGCCCACGATCGTTTAACATACATGCCAGGTGTACTTTTGATGAAAGTCAAGCTGAGCAGATGAGGAGGCACAAAGTGAAACAGAGACACATACAGTCCACATGAAAGACTCGCTGCTATTCGCTCACTTTGTGAAACACATGTGGCTGCTTTAAAGCTTGATGGCCCGAACCTGCATCCCAAACATGAACCCTGCCTGCAGGCTGGACTAGTGTCCTGTCATTAAATCCACCAGCCTGGAGGTGTGGAGATGCTAACAAGATGTTTTGGAAAGTAATTGTTATCACCCTTTAAATATGAATGAAAGTGGAAATTACCACAAATAAATTTGCACTGTTGAAGAGCTTTGGGTAAACAAACTGTTTCTTATTCAAATGGCATTAAAGTTCTCAGGGGTCTCAGGCCACTCTGTACATTTAAAACAACAACAAAATATCATAAAAAATAAAATCTGTCTGTGTTCATCTCATTGCTATAATATAAAACTCCATCTGAGAGAAGACAAACAACAAAATTCAAAGCAGTGAGCAGTTATAGTGATAGCACCTAAGTGCGCTGTGCTGTAAGGCAGCTCGGTTCAACGTCGTCACAGAGAAACAGATGAATTGGTAGAAATGTTTTAAACACGCCTCTTACAGTTTATTGTCAGGACTTCGAGGAAGACCAAGTAACCTCTGAGGGAAGAGATGCAACAAACCAATCGACATTCACAATTTAGAGTCGGTGCCAGCAAGCCCCACAACTACCCCACACTACAGGGTCACTTTACTAACGTTCAGTCTGCAGCTGCTCTCAGGTGTGTAGCATGTTACAGAAACAGCAGCTGTTGCAGGTTCAACCAAACACTGAAACAGCTGCGGCCCACAGACGCTGGCTCACACTGAGCCAACAGGGAGCTTTAGCCTCGTGAGACCCGAACTCTTCCACAGCAGCATTTTTAATTTCTCTTTGATATTTGGTCACATTGTTTTTACATTGATCGGGCCCCAAAGAATTACCAGATTTCTTTTTTTTTTTTACCTTATTTTTGTTTTTAAGAAACATGAGAGCCACATATGAGGATATTCGTTTAAAATGTTGATAGATTAGTAGCAGTATAATGTCCTCGTGAGTAGATATCAGGCTCCTGTACAGCACAGTTCAATATTTTGGTCTAGATAACCCAAAATGTGATGTCCACATATGTGGACGGCAGGTCCTAGGAGGGTAAACCTGTCCTCAAGCTTAGGCCACAGCTAAGCTCAGGAGCTAATTATAAATAGGTACCTTACTAGGAGACAAGTTTGTTTCCTTCTGGCTGTCCCTTTCTACTTTAAGCTATTACTCAAGATTTGGAATAAGTTACATCGTCTTTCTTTAAGTCTTGATTGGAAATCTTCTCATTTTTCTTGACAATAATAAAGAAAATCATCTCTGTAATACAGAAAAGAATACATTTGTTAACTATGCGTCACAGTAACCAGTACTGCCTGTGTACTGGGAGAGAGAGCTCCTCACAGTGATATTAAGGCCCTTTCAGACACGCAGTGAGGTGTAGCTGAACTTCTCCACAGTGAGATCAGTGTGTGAGACAGCTTCAGGCTTCCTGATTGGGAAATGCATCAGTCTAATCATACTGTAAAATAGAAACAGGCGAGCAACAACAAACAGGTCCAGGACACAGAGTCATTCCTCCAGCTGTGCCCGTGTGGATTCAGACGTTACTGTAAATGAGCCGGCCCTTAACATCACAATGCAACAGAAAAGTGAGTGCGTGTCTGAAAGGGACTTAAGCTGTGTGTTATCTGTGTCGTGCACGTCTCCTGATGCTCAGCGTGCGCATACAAAGGCAAAGCTTCTGCTGAGAACGACCCGTCTCAGTCTTTAATAAAAATCCAACTGAAGCAAACTGCCTCCAGACAGCAGCAGTGAGAAACTACAGGAAGCAGGAGAGGATCTAAAGCTTGTTGAATGGCAGTAACATTGACTTTACTTCTTTAAAAAGTCTTGGGCGAGTAGACAAGGATTCGACACCAGGTGTATTCTCATTTTGGACACAGCTAAAGAGAAACCTGAATAACAAAATGTGACGCAGATCTGCCCGACCACCTGGACTGGTTGCACTCCAGGTGGTTTTGCAGGCGTGAGTGTTTCCAGATGGAGATGACCTCGGGGTGTGCCGCAGGTGCGGGTGTCTGGTTTAGGACTGCTGGCTGTTCCACTGGTTGGCCATAGGCCTGCGGAGCAGCTCCTCCACATGACGAGCCACATCCATGGTGTCCTCGAGATCAAAGTCCCCATCGGGATCCAACATGCCGTCAGCCCTGACAGGACAGCAGCGAAGATGGTCAATGGAAAACAATGTTATAGCATCATCATGGATGGTTTACATTCCTGAATGAAGCAGTGACAACAAAGACACCCAAAACCAGTATTGATAGTTTGCATTGTTTACAAACTGTCTGGACTAGGCTGCAGCCTGTAATTCATTATTATCAGGAAGTCCTAAAAACTCCCTGAAAAGCCTTCAGCTGATCCAAAATGCTGCAGCAAGAGTCCTGACAGGGACTAGAAAGAGAGAGCAGATTTCTCCTGTTTTAGCTTCCTGTTAAATCCAGAATTCAAAATCCTGCTCCTCACATACAAGGTCTTAAATAATCAGGCCCCATCTTATCTTAATGACCTTGTAGTACCATATCACCCTATTAGAGCGCTCCGCTCTCGCTCTGCAGGCCTACTTGTTGTTCCTAGAGTATTTAAAAGTAGAATGGGAGGCAGAGCCTTCAGTTTTCAGGCCCCTCTTCTGTGGAACCAGCTTCCAGTTTCCACTCCTGCCTGAGTTATGCTGCATTATGCGTAGGCTGTTTCTTCTTCAGTCACCTTTTTCACTCACTACGTGGTTACATGCCACTCTGCGTTTAATCAACACCATTATTAATCACTGGCTCTTTTCCACAGCGTGTCTTTCTCCCGTCTTCCTGTAGATGGCGCTCCTCCCAGAGCCTGGTTCTGCCACACAGGTTGTTGGTTCAATCCCAGGCTGCTCCAGTCTGCATGTTGCAATATCTTTGGACATGATACTGAGCACCAGCTTTCCCCTGATGCATTTACTGAATGCCAATATTGATCATGTATAATATATCCATTACATATCTATTATAAATATTATTGTTTTAAATATCAGCATGATGATTTTTACCACAGAATTTTGTTGCATGAAGCAATGATCATGTGTACATGCTGTGCTGCCAAACCTCAGTGTTCTTGGTGAATCTGACTTAAGAACAAAACGTTTCCTGGATTTATGAAGGTTATGAAGTACTACTGCACAGCACAAATGTCAAAGGCATTCTGACTAATTTTGTGTTTTCACATGTTTATAAGAGTTTTATTAAACATATGCACACGTGCAAAAAGAAAGCTGCTTACATGGGAGGGTAGACGTTGAAGTTGTTGGGGTGGGTCACAGAGGGAGAAGCAGTCTGGTCCATGAATGCAGTAGCTCCTGCACTGGGTTCAGGGTTCGGGGTGGTGAATCTATCAGAGACATGCCACACTTCACTTTAGCCTACTGCAGCATTACTAAAAGAGCACATTTTACAATGATATTCGTTTTTATTTATATTACTAATATATTTATATTCAGGTTAATATTCAGATAATATTGAGTTGAGTGTTTATAAGTTTTGAGTGCAGATATCAACATTATTCTTATTTTGACTGCAAAAAAAGAGCGAGTGGAGAACGGAGAGAGAACAACATGGTTAAGAAACAGCTGCTGCACATCAACTCTCTTCCACCATCTTCCCAGCCAGCAAGCTAACGCCAAGCTAGAAAACCAGTGATGTTACTGGTGCAGTGTACATTTTCACCACTAGATGTCAGCAGACTACAATCCAGCTACTGTAGCTGCTGTTCACCTGTAGTGAGTGCAGGCTGTCAGTCAGCTGTCAGCATATATCCTATTTACTGTGGTGGACGCTGTTAATGTAAGAAGTTTGATACTGAGGTGAGCTGCTGAGGAAATCCTGAACTTCAGGTGTTGCTGTTCTTGCTTCTGTTGAACATGACAACCGTGCTCTAAGGTCACATTTTGCCGTTAATGCAACTTTTTTTGATCTAACATTGTTTGGCTTGGACACTTAAACAACAAACTCTCATACGAGGTGAATGTAATCAGTGTCTCGTTGCCAGCTGCCCAGCAACAGCAGGGACACATGTCTAAACTGGAGGTAATTAACAACAAGTAACGGTAACGGTATGAAGATGTTTCTGCACGGTTTCATGTGTTAGAGCCTCAGGTAGGCAGGAATAACACGGAGGTGTCAGTGAGCGAGGAGGCAGGTGAGGAAAACGGAGACATGATGTCATAACTATCACTGTGCAGAACTATAACTTATATTTAAACCTAGTTAAGTAACGTAATGCATTAAAGGAACGTTTAAGAAGATTAGTTTTACATTAAATTATAGTGTTAGCGATCTTTATAGCTGCTAGTAAAGTTATGACTAACACAGAAATACTCTGCTGGGTCGTAGCGTTTTCTGCTTGAAATTTTAATCCTGCTCAACAAAAATAAGGAAAACAAAAGGTGCAGATACAAAGCTTCACATGTGGGAGTGACAAACTGACACAAAGGTAGCAGATTTCCTGTGGCAGTTTGACACAGAGACACTTACTCTGGCACGACTTGTTTGATCTGTGGTTTCACATATCCATCAACTGCTTTTGCTGGTAAGAACAAAACAAAAGATAAAATAAAACAGTAGATATGTGTTATGGTAACAGTGAAGTGTCGATGTTAAAAATGAGCTGACACATACAAAGTGGGGGGGTGTAGTACTTGGCGAAGACTTCGTCTTTGGGCCGGTCAGGATACAGATACAGGAGATGGTTCAGGTCACTGATGCGGTCAGCCAGCGAGCGAATAGAGAAGTCCTTGGTTGTGTAAGGCAGCAGATTCCAGACCAGTCTCTCACCTACACAAAAGAACCGAGGATTGCAGTGATCGCATGCAAAAGGACGGACGCAGAGACAGCGTCTCATAATCATCAGTAGGCTTTGTGCCACGCTGAGTGTTTCTGTGTGGACATGTCACTCAAGGACAAGTTCACAGGCTGTGACTGACAGAAGAAGATCAACCTGTGTCTCCAGCAGAGCAAAAGCTTCATGTGGACTTTTTGAAAGTGTGTTTTGTGTGGCAGCAGTGCATTGTATATGTAACAGAGCCAGAAAGCAGAGCCACTGCGTACCTGATTTGTTGGGGTTTTCTGCCACCCAGGCGATGGTGATGCCTCCAATCTCAGAGTCGCTGAACCGCAGCAGGAAAGTGCCGTTGGGTTTGGACATCAGCATGTCCTGTGCCTGCTGCTTGTTTACAAAGCCCAGAATGGCCCTGCGGACACACACAGTTACACACTAAAACACCACCGGTGCACTGTCACAAGTGCACTGTGCTGCTCTCACCCCACCAGCTCTGCTACAGCACAAAGCTCGTTTAAAGCTGACAGTCGAGATCATTTTTCAATCTATCATACAAGACAAATCTTCATTCCAGATTCTCGCAGAAGGAACATAAATAAAAGTGATTACCCATCATTCCAGTGAGGCTTCAGGTGTTTCTTCATAAGCTCTACTACTCCATCAAACCACTGCCAGAAGGTGAAGTTGCGTCCAGGTAAGCTTTCCTGTGTAAAACACATTTCTTCAGTGGGTTCATATGCACACTGCTTATGACCTTTATGTTTCCAATGATATGATGCTGCTTCCTGATTGTCTCTGCAGCCTTAAAAAGGAAACCTCTCCAGTCTAAAACTATGGAAAAGTCCACTTTTACTTAGGAAGTAAGAGAACAAGTAGCAACCAGGTGCTGCTAATCAAATGTGCGTGATTAAGTGATGACCAGAAAGTGTGAGCACCTCGACAAAAGCAGAAGATTTGGACGTATGCTGGTCTAGAGCATCAGGGTGTGTGCTAATACAAACACAATCTTCCCAGGAGCGGATGTCCAATCAAATTCACACCAGGCCCAGACCACGCAAGAATCACAAAAACAAAACAAACCCAGAGCTACGTGTCCGTCAGCTTGTTGCTCCAACTCTTTTATTTACACGTAGTTTACACTGTAAATATACTTTTATTCTTTGATTTCGCTCGGTTGTGTTCTCATTCGTTTTGGCTTCTAAACAGAGAGTGTTTCACCTTGTGTGAGCACGTGTGCTGAAATTATAATAAAAATCCTCGTATCCTTGAATCATGATGATGGATTGAGGCAGCTTTTCACAAAAGCGCACGCACGCACACTTTAAAGCAGTGGTTCCCAAACCTTTTTTGCTGCGCCCCCCTTTCTTTTCAAGAAAAATGTTCGCGCCCCCCGCCTGCACGTGCGCACGCACACATCCTCCAACCACACGCGCCCATATTTTGCTCCATTGCGGTTTATTTCACACCTCAAACATGTAGTAAACAATTAAGCAAATAAAAGTAAACTGCAATAAATGACAGGTAGTAATAAAATAAACTACCAACTCTTTTACGCTGCGTCCGCACCTACACGGGTATTTTTGAACACGCAGCTGTTTCGTCCACGTAAACGATGTTTTGAATCACCGAAAATGGAGGTTTTTTTAAAAAAAATCCTTTTTTGCGTTTCCGTGTGGACGAGGAATACAGAGTTCATCACGCAACGTCAAAGGTATGCGCCTTTATTCACATCACGCTGTGGCCACGTTATTGTTTACAGGAGATGAACTGCAGAATGGCAGATAGAGACCAAATACTGTTAATCTGACTGTCTGCAGGTTTTACAAGCAGTTACTTCCATTTACAAAGGCAGTGTGATTATTTTACCTGTAGTTTTTTTCCTGAGTAATAATGTTCAACATTGCATCAATACATTTTTCAAAAAATGCCTCTCTGTGCAAAATGGGTTTAAAAACATAAACAGCTGTGGGATCCTGTTTGTCTGTGATTTGAACAATCGTGGCAGGATCAGCCTGATGTTATTTGTATCCCGCTGTAACTTTACTGTATAAAGTATAGTATAGTATGTATATCTCCAAAATGTCAGGAGTAGTTAGTCATTACAAGAAGTGTTTGTGAACTAAATCAAGAATGTGGGATCCTGTTTGTCCGTGATTTAAACAGCCCAGCGCTGCTCCCGACGCAGGGAAACCAACCCTGCAGGGAGACCTACCTCGGCACCTGTGCAGGTGAAATCAAAGGGCAGATTTGCTTCACCATATCTTCTAGTCTTTGGCTTAGAATGAAGTTGGTTTGGAAACATATTCAGCGATGCTTCATCTCCTGCTTTGCGTTTCTGTAGGCGCCCGTGCTAGCAGTGTCCAAGCGTTTTGTCCCCCCCCCCCCCCTTTTCATTCCGCGCCCCCCCTGCCATGGCTTTGCGCACCCCCCCCCCCCAGGGGGCGGGCCCCACACTTTGGGAAGGTCTGCTTTAAAGCATGCTGAAGTCTGTGCACAAACGAGGGTTGTCTGCAGACCCATGCATGCCATGACACGTGTGTTGCAACATGAAACTACAGATTACATTTATAATGACGTTAATTTATGCCCTTGGACAGAGTGGGGAACACCTGCATTTAACTGCTATTTTATACATATCGACACATCAGACACGTCAGAGTGCGCCGATGCCTGCAACCCATGTCCTCAGTGTCTCAAACAAATACGCCTTACTAAGGTCTGTGGCTGGGAAGTTACTACAAACTGCACTAAATTCTACGTAAAAACATTTCTTACTTTGTGCACATGGGAGATGTTAAGTAATTAGCACAGGTGGCTCTGTGCTGTGAGCACGGTGCCAGGATTCTGGCTCTGTGCTGCAACTCATTGTGAGTGTTCAGAGCCTCACAGTAATGCTGGGATTACGCCGTGCACACAGAATGACCTCAATGCTATCAAGGAAACTAAAGAGGACCTCACGAACCACGCTGACAAAAAAAACAAAAACAAAAAAACAAAAAACGGCCGACATACAAACAACCCTGACGAAAACTGAATCCTGTCTCAATGCGCTTTCTGAGCAGGTTGAGGAGACGGAGCGCAAACAAAGACGACATTAGAGACGCACATAACCGTGTCGATAAAATGGCTGCGAGAGAAGGAGATCGAATATGCGCTGATGTACCCAGCTCAGCTTCGCATCAGGCACCAGGGATCTATCAAAGTTTTCCCCACTCCTGCCGAAGCACAACGCTCTCTAAAAGATCTTCCGAGTCAGTAGACTAAAGTGATCTAATGTGATTTCAACAAAGCAATTCGCTCTTATAGGTACTCTCAGATGAGAAGCCCTCCACTGTTAACTTTGGGGGTGGGGGCGACATGAAGGAAGAAAAGACTACATCAATCATTGACATAGAAACTCTCCATCCTCTATTTTTCAGACGAATTGGAGATACAACTTATCCGGTATTAGATAACTAATAGAAATAATTGCTCGTTAGTCAGTTAAAATAATGTGTACGAATTCATAAAAGTACAGATTTTGTGAGCATTTATGATCATGATATCAACCCCCTACTAGATGAGTGTGATCACATCTTGATCAACCAGTTTATTTGTCTCTTATACAGTTATGTTCTATATCTGACTGTAAAATTCAGTGCTTAGCTGTAAATATTTCACTGAGAGTGGCTAAACCCATATGGAAACGATATATATAAATCTTATAACGTTTGTATCTGTCTTGTGTGAAACTTGTATGAAAAGCATATAAGAGTGAAAACAGATATAAGATCCCTTGAAAAATTATATAATGAAACTTGTATGTTTTGGATACTTACTAAAACAATATATGAAAGTAATGAGAAAGTGGCCACTTTCATGAGTAATCACCTAAGTTTTTACTATTTCTTTTCCATATGGGAAGTTTGAACCTTAGCAGCTGCCTGGGCCTCCACTACTGTCACCTACCTAATGTGGTTTTGTTACAGGGGTTTTATTTTAACGTTTTGGGGTTATGTTTGGTCTCTTACCAAACATTTTACTCACACAACTGTTCACACAGCTCCCTGGTCTAGGCCGTATCTTACTATTATACCCATGTGCAGAGCTTCACCACATTGAAACTCAGGAAAGCAGGAATGTGTTCAGAAATCCCCAGAGTTGAATACCATGACACTTACCCGTCCAGGATATTCATATAAAAAACTTAAATTACAGTTCATCTAACTTGTATATCTTGGAATATTAGAGGATCAATTCACCCATCAAGAGGAAGAAAATGCTGACATCCTTAAAGAGGCAGAGTGTAGATGTCGCTTTTATCCAGGAGAGTCACCTCACAGACGCTGAACATTTAAAATTACGTAGACCTGGGTGGGCAATGTTTTTTACTCGTCATATACTTCCAAAGCAAGAGGCGTCTCCCTGCTTATTAATAAACACCTGAACTTTCAACTAAACTCAGTTGAAAAGGACAAAAATGGCAGATTCTTACTTGTAGATTGTGAAATAAACAGAAATAAGATAACTTTGGTAAATATATATGGGCCCAACTACGACGACCCTTTATTCTTTAACAACTTAATTATGAAACTGGCTACAATTGAGGGCCAGTATATTGTGGGTGGAGACTTTAATTTGGTCCTAAATCCTTCTCTGGATCGGTCCTCACCCAAAACATCTTTATTATCCAAGGCAGCAACAGCACTGAACCAAGCTATGAAGGATATAGGCTAGAGCTGGGCGATAGAACGATAACGATATGTATCGCGATATAACTTTTACTTGATAGAGAAATTAAGCTATCGCGATAGACCTCGCTGCTCTTGTCCTCAAAAAAAAAAAAAAAAAAAAAAAAAGGTCAGCCAGTCCAAATTAAGTAGCGCAGAGCCGAACCAATCACAGCCGCAGCGTCACGTCGCGTGACTTGTTACGTACAGCACAAGTGCCAAGCCGCACGTGTGTTTGTTTGGGAAGCAGCCAGCGCGTAATGGAGGAAATGAGTGTGCCGACTAGAAAAATCAACCGAGCGTGACCGAAGAGAAAACAGATGATGGTTCCAATGCCGGAGAGATTGTCGAACGGAGAAGTTCCGTAGTGTGAAGGTATTTCAGCTATTTCAAGTCTGACGAAAAACAGAGTAGCGTGCACTGTAAATTGTGCCGAAAGCAAGTCTGGAAATACAATAAACTGGTGCATGCACACTGTGCGCCACGTTATTGTTTCAGTGAAATGAATTTCTACAATACTGTTAATTCTACTCTCTGCAGTGTTTAAATGCTTACATATACACACAGTTACTGTCCCTCCACACATACGACTCGGTTCTGCTTCTATGCCCCAGCTTTGTTTACTTTTTCCCACCGAGGCTTCTAGACTTCTGATTGGCCAACATTTCTGCACGGTTAGGAATCTAGCGCCACCTGCTGCTTTGGCATGTTCATAGCAGCGTTTTCCTTCATTTCTGCCTTTATGTGTGGACGGGATTATTTTTAAAACGGAAACGGAAAATCTCCGTTTTCAAAAATACCCGTGTACGTGTGGACGTAGCCTCAGTCTCTGACTGGAAGCGCTGATTCGTCATTCGGCTTTTGTCAGACTAAAGTAACTGTTACAACTGTTTGAAAAGCTCAGCTATACAACAAGGAGAGATTGAGAATTTCCTTTTAGTTCTCAGTTTATTTGATATTGACAAAAGTTAGTCAGTTTTGTCTGTTCTTCTGTAAAACAAACTAAGATTTATTTTTAGAATTAATATTTTGTTTCTAAGTGGAATTGACAATTTAGTCTGTTTCGTTTGTTCTATTTTGAAACTTAAACGCTTTAGCGGCTGCCTTTTGTGTAGTTTGCAATATTTGCCTTTATTTAGCTGAAAAAGTCTCGTGTTCCTTAAGTACATCTACCCTGTTGAACTTATTATGGGAAATAAATATTTAAATAAAAACAAGCTGCTGATTATTTCACATTTTACTTGTGAGCAACGGCACATTTAAATCTTACAAATATAGTTATTTGGCTGATATCGTGATAGATATCGTTATCGCCTGAAATGAAAAAAACATATCGTGATATGAAAAAATCTCATATCGCCCAGCTCTAATATAGGCATAACTGATGTGTGGCGAAACCTTCATCCAGGCCAGAGGGACTTCCTTTTTTCACCAGTACATAATACACGCTCTAGAATTGATGTTTCTTGTACCACAACATATGACGGCAACAGTGATAGATTGCTCCTACTTAGCAGCTACTTTTTCAGACCATAATCCCATCAAACTCTCCTGGGCTACCAACATGTCACAACCTGTAACCCACAGGTGGAGGTTTAAAAGTTACATGCTACGAGACTATTTCATATATGAACACTAATATTGAAATATTCCTAGATGCCAATTCAAATTCCTCTTCACATGCCAATATCTGGGAAGCTCTCAACGTCTATATGAGAGGTTTGGTTATGTCATACGGTGCCAATAAGGTTAAAAAAGTTAGAGAGAAGATAACTAAATTGGAGATTGACATTAAAAACTTGGAGCAGGAATATATTGCTACAAAAAAGGAAGAATACCTCAATACATTAACAAAAACAAGGATGCAATATGATAATTTATGCACCAGCAGAGCGGAAGCAGCCATGGCAGGAACTAAACATCACTACTACGAATATGGAAACAAAACAAGTAACTACTGGCCTGGCAAATTAAGAAAGAAACATCTGATAAATTTATACGGACAATATCAACAGAAGATGATAAACTTCTTGATGAATCAGCGCCCATAAAGGCCGAGTTTAAACGGTTCTATGAAGATTTGTATAAATCTGAGCGAGGGGTCGACAGTCAGTGCGCCCCAGGGTGGCTGTGGCTACAATGTAGCTGCCATCACCTGTGTGTGAATGAGTGGATGACTGGATATGTAAAGTGCTTTGGGGTCCTTAGGGACTAGTAAAGCGCTATATACACCGAACAAAAATATAAACGCAACACCTTTGTTACTGCTCTCATTCCCCATGGGATGGACGTAGAGACCTAAAATTCATTCCAGATACACAATATAACCATCCCTCCCAAACAGTGGTCACAAATCAGTCCAAATGTGTGGTAGTGGGCACATCTGCCATATTGAGATAATCCATCCCACCTCACAGGTGTGCCACATCAGGATGCTGATCTGACATCATGAGTAGTGCACAGGTGTACCTCAGACTGCCCACAACAAAAGGCCACCCTGGAATGTGCAGTTTTGTCTCACAGCAAAATGCCACAGATGCCACAAGCAATGAGGGAGCGTGCAATTGGCATGCTGACAGCAGGAATGTCAACCAGATCTGTCGCCCGTGCATTGAATGTTCATTTCTCAAGGGTTAGGGTTAGGGTTACTTATTTTCCACCCTGATTTACCAATAAATTCTTTACAAATCCTACCATGTGGATTCATGGATTTTTTTTTCACATTCTGTCTCTCACAGTTGAAGTGTACCTCTGGTGCAAATTACTGACCTCTGTCATCATTTTAAGTGGGGGAACTTGCACAATCGGTGGCTGACTAAATACTTTTTTGCCCCACTGTAGGTTACATAAAATTGATAATAATTATTCCCCCAAATGTCTGAGATGTAAGGTGACAGATGGTGATCTCCTGCACATGCTGCCCAGTGATAGAAGAGTCCTGGAGACGGGCCATTGAAACAATCTCAAGGGTAATGGGGACCCAAATCGGACTGGACCCAAAACTATGGATTATAGGTGACACAGGTTCTATCAACGTGAATTATCATAAGAAATATTTTATTTTACTTGTGAGTAGTGCAGTGAAAAAATGTATTCGGCTACATTGGGAAGCTGAAAATTCCCCAACACTGAGACACGGGATTAATGAGCTACTGCACACCTGAGAAGATATCGCACAGTGTAAAAGGGAAATATGGAACCTTTGGAAAAATCTGGGGCCCCTTCCTGGCAGTACGACCGTCTCTGGACCTAACAGATCATGGAGGTGACGCAAATCCCCCTGGGTCTGCCTTGAGCTGAGCCCCGGTTGGGCCCTCCTGACTCGGTTTCCTGAATGCTGCAGTTTTATCGTGGGGGTGTTGATTCCTGTGCATGAGAGTTTCTATAGATAGGTGTAAATATGGGCTGTCTGGATACATGAATGTGATGAGGTTGAGAGCCATACAGGGGTAAAGGGGTGGGGGGATGGTGGGGGGGGTTCACATGATGGGTTTTCTGTTTTGCTCACTTTTTTTTGAGTTCTTTGTTTTTAAAATTCTTTCTGTAATTATCAATGTTGTTATGTTATTGTTATTATTGTTATTATTATTATTATTATTATTATTGTATTTTCTGTGTTTGGTTTTCGGATGTCTGAGGTTATCCTTGAAAGGCCCTGAGTGCACCTGGGAGTGCTTCTGTGGTCACAATGACCTGCCATGTTGTGGTTATTTGTTGATATTTGCTCTGTCCCATAGTTGTGAGCTTTCTGTTTGTTTGTTTTTGTTTGTTTTTCCAGGAGGGACTCACCCTGTTGAACTGGGCCCAGGATATGGTCATGCTGCGGTAGTCGTCAGAGTTGTTGCTGCTGCTTGAAAAAGCCTTCTGTGCAAGAAAGACCAGGTTGTCGTCTGACAGGCCACGCCCACTGTGCATCTCTGCCTTGTATTTCATATCGAGGGCCTCGCACAGCTGGGGCCACAGCACCTTCTCTGGCACAATGAACGGCACTCTGCCCTGATGAGAGGAGGAAAAAAGTTCAGCTTCCAACTGCATTTTATTTGTCTCCACATATTCACTGTTTATTTCAAAATATGTGGATTTATTCCAGGTCACAGAATAACACTGAGGCTGCGTGAGGACACGTCCGAGTATTTGGACAGCAGTGGAGCTCTATGGCAGAAAGAAACAGGACGAGATGGGTTAGTCAGCCTGGCACAGGTTCCACAGCATCATTAGTCTGTACAGAACATAGTTCTGTAGGCGTGAGGCCTTCCCTTCAGCAGAACCCCCAGTTTGTTGGCATTTCAGCTACATCTTATTTAATATACAGGCTGTAATTCTTAAGCTGTTCAAGTGAATTTTTTGTAAAATTCATTTGAACAGCTCAAAGCCTGCTCTTCAATCACAAGTCTGCTGTCGTGGCCTGCAGAGGAAAAACAACATAAATCGTGCTCAAACATTAAAGAAGGCACTGAGGTCACCAGCCAACGAGGGGCGGCCAACCTACCGGCTCAGCAAAGGCGTTGTCCCACAGGACCGTAGCTGTTGCGTTGTTGTCCTGGCTGCCGTGCACAATGACGACCACAGGCAGGGACAGAGTCTGCAGGTTACAGAAACACACCACAATTCAATTATAAACTCCAGTCTACTCTAGTAAATGTGGCTGCTCATGTTTAACTCATGTTTAAATAAGATCAGACACGGAGACGGGGTTTACTTTGACGTGGAAGACCAGCTCGTTGCCCCCAATGCTAAACTGGGACTCAAACAGAACGGTAAACTTCTCCTCTGTCACGGACTCTGCACCTCGACGGTCCGAGCGTTTGATCCGCTTCAGTGACTGTGACACACAAACACGAAAATTTAACCAGATTATCTGATTACAGTAAATGTTGTGACTCATAATCACATTCAGTCTGTCATTTATTTTGTCAGAGTGGATCTGTTACAGATGGATTTCCTCTATGCAGTCACAGTGAAGAGACAAAAATAAAAACATGCATATATCACATTTACATCTTCTGTTATGTCCTAACAGTCATCAACATTTATGCATACTGCACTGTGCCATAGAAACCGTTTAGTTTGAGAGTGACATTGGTCAAGAAAAGGAGACGTGTACCATCTTTAATCTGTGCTGTGTCGCTGTGGTTGCTCCCCACAAGATTTCAGACCGACAGGTGAAAAAACTGCAAAGGGCCGCTGATGGAGAGCTACAAACCACCGGGAATCAGCAGCTACAATTGTTTTAAAGTGCAGTAAGGCAGCGGTCTCCAACCTTTTTTGCGCCACGGACCGGTTTATGCCCGACAATATTTTCACGGACCGGCCTTTAAGGTGTCGCGGATAAATACAACAAAATAAAACTAGTACCGGTGCCGAAAAAAAGAAGATTTATTCATAACACACGTGAAAAGACCCAGGAAAACCGAGTTAATGATAAAAAACAATAACAAAATAACGCTGAAAACCAGACATTTCACACCTGAGCCTCAACTCTCGTGGCCCGGTACCGGTCCGAGGCCCGGGGGTTGGGGACCGCCGCAGTGAGGCACTCAGCCACCAAGACTCCACTGCTGAAGACAAACATGTTGAAGTGTGTTTAAAGTTTGCTGAACAACATTTAGACAAGTCTGTGTAATGCTGGGAGAATATAGTTTGGTCACATGAGACCAAAACTGGACTCTTTGAAGGCTGTAAACACACCGTGTTTGGGTGGCTTCACCCCAAAAACACCACAGCAACACTGAAGTCTGGAGGTGGGAGCATCCTGGTGGGGGGCTGTTTATTCAGCGTACAGCACTGAGACATTAAATATACGTAACTCCAGGAAGGATGAATGGAGACATTGTTGATTAAAATCTGCTGCCATCTACCAGGATGATGAAGATGAAACAAGGATGGATGTTTCAGCAAGACCATGATCTCAAACACAGCCAATGGAAACTGTTGGTTTCAGAGAAATCAAGTAAAGCTGCTGGAACGGCCCAGCCAATCACCTGAGCCGAATCTGTGGGAAGGATCCACGGAGCATTCGGGATTTAGAGACTGTTTGTGTGGTGAGTGGGTCAAAGTCATGAGCAATGATGGGACTGGTTTCTCCATACAGAAGCTGCCATGAACTGTCATCACCAACATTTGTATAAAGTAATAAATAAATGTCCCTGTGTCACTTTGTATTATTACACAACTTCATCTGTGGTTTGATTCCTTTGCACGTCTGGATTGGAAGTGTTGTTACCGACATCTGGTGATAATTTCACATCAAAGCACCTTTAGAAATATATTTACTTAGAGAACTGCTGACGTGTTCAACGTTATTTTACCTGCTGTATATATATATTAGTTGAACTACGTAATCATGTCTGCTTCTTTTCATAAATCACTAAACCAACGTGAGCCTTTTTCAAAACGATCAAACGTTGAAGTATTTTCAGGACTTTAACCCTTTAAGTGCCAGATTAAACATTTGAACTACTGCATTATTTTTTTACCAAAGTTAAAAGCTTGAACACAGCCATCATGATCCCCAAATCAAAACAAAGAAAAAACCAAAACGTACAAAAATGCCCGAGAAACGCACAAGTGTAACAGCTTTATTTAGAGAGACTCACCATGTTTCTGAAGTGTGCACTGAGGGTGCCCGTGGCCTGGTGATACTCCATCACACAGTTGTTATTGAGGATTTCTCCACTGCTTTCACTGTTTAGGATTGAACATATTCTCACTGACTGTTCTTCAAAGCAATGATGATGACGTTAAAACGACATGTTTATGTCACCTGTACAGCCTCACCTGTGCGTACTCTCATTCTTCAGCAAAGCCTTGGCCTGCTGCTCACTAACAATGACAGCTTTGACCTGAGGTGGGTTCATGTGGACGTTGAGCTTCCCGCCCACCAGGAGGCAAACTGTGGCTGCAAATTTGGTCTGGGTTTTTAACACTTGGGGCGGCTGCTTTTCGATGATGAAGGTGCTGTGAAGAAGAGCGATAATGACATTACAGACACCATGCAGGATAAGCAAAGGCATTAAGTGACACAAACTCGGTATGTAAACGTGGGTTATGTTTCAGAAAGTCACTGACAGATGGTGAAGTACGAAGGTCCCAAACACACGTCAGTCTTCTGTCCTGAGACGTGCTGTGTTGCTCCTGGAGTCAAGCTGAGCCTCTCTTCCTGTTTGGGCCTTAAGGCTCGTGACGCTCCTCTGAACATGACGACCGCTCTGGGCTATACTCTGCTTCAGGTCTTTCAGCCTCAGATTACCCAGCTCCTTACTGAAGCTGACGTTGGCATGTCTGTCACAGCGCTGAGTCTTGTCAACCATCAATTTGTCTGGTTGACTGGCAGTGTGAAGCTAACACTTTCACAGGTGGACCCTACGCTATGTGACACATCGTGTTGTGGAGAGACGCGTATAACTCTCCAGTAGTCAGCAGATGTTTGTGTGGATCCTTCACTGTTAGGATTCTTTGTTGTCATTTTCAGTTTCTAGATCATTAGTTTCAGACGTCCTGTTGTACATCTTTTCCATCCAGGACCTCTCTGTCAAACTGCCTTTCTGCACCTGTGAGCCAACCAACACTCTTCCAGGTCACCCACTAACTGGAAGGCTGGTGATACCATCCCAGTCTACTCCAGTCTGCATGCCAAATATCTCTGGGCAAGATACTAAGCCCATGTTGCTCTCCGATGCAAACATCGGCGTATGAATGTTAGCTAGGAAGCGCTGAGAAACAGTGTAGAGTGCTCAGAGTAGAACACCACTACGGAAGAAACGGTCCATTTACCAATGCTTCATCTTGCCTACCAGCCTTTTTCTCCATGGACAGCTCTCTGCAAACATTCTTTACACAGTATACTTGGACATATTTTTTATTTTAATTAGTTTGAAAGTGGTGTTAAGAGTCTGTAACGCCAAGTCTCCACCTCTTACAATTGTCACCATATCAAGCTCTTAAGTTTCTCCTGACCACATCTGAAGAGGATGGAGCCTCTGTAATCTGGTTTGAATTTTCCTCACCTGGTAACCAGGGCAGAGATGATGTCAGTGATGTCAGCATTCAGTTTGCTCAGCAGCTCTACCATGGGCCCCGGCAGAGGAAGCTGCTGGGTGAGATGTTCACAGCGTCGGATCTGCTGTCGGTTCTGCCAGATCAGATCAGCCAGCTTCTCACACCTGAGCAACAAGGAAGCAGAAGGATCACCAGAGATCACCGGCCACATACATCGAGCGGGGCGAACCGCTGATACTGTCCTTTACATCAGCGTAAAGGCATTTAAGACCAAGGAGATCATTGTAGATTTCCGGAAGAGGGGCCATAACAACCATCTGCCTCTCTTCATTGGCAGTGAGGCGGTGGAGAGGGTGAGCAGTTTTAAATTCTTGGGGGTAACTGTGACCGAGGACCTGTCCTGGGGCAACCATATCACCTCAGTTGTACGGAAGGCCCAACAGCGCCTCTACTACCTGAGGAGACTGCGGAGCGCACACATTCCCAGATCTCTGATGTTGAACTTCTACAACTGTGCCATCAGCAGCGTTCTGACGTATGGATTTCTAGTGTGGTTCCCCAGCTGCACCAAGGCCGATCAGCAAGCACTCCAGCGGGTGGTGAAAGAAGCTGGCAGAATTATTGGAACAAGTCTGCCAGAGATCAGTAATATCTTCCCCACTCGCTGTCTGAGGAGGGTGCACAGTATCCTGCGGGACCAACATCACCCTGCGCGCCACCTTTTCCATCTGCTGCCCTCAGGGAGAAGGTACAGGTCTATACAGGCCAGAACATCCAGACTGGCCAACAGCCTGTATCCACAGGCTGTGAGGCTCCTGAACTCTCTGCCCCCCTCTCACGGACAATAACCATATCCAACTTCTTAATAGCAATGAACTGGTCTGCATTGGTGCATCATATCTTTATTCTCTTCCCCCTCCTGCCCCCCCCCCCCCCCTCTTTCTTAAATAGATAACTATCATATCTGATATCATATCTCACAGTACAATAATATTGAATGGGTTGCATTGTTGTATTTTGTCATGTTTCTCAGGTCTTTGTCTGAATTTCTACGAACATTATTGCTAAGGATTGTCTTATTGCATTGGAGTCACACTGGGTTAAATATGTACACTTGGGTTTTAAGGGGTATTTATTATTTTCTTCTTTTTTTTGGGTTGTATGGAAGCCCCAAACGCAATTTCATTGTTCTTGACAATGACAATAAATAAATAAATACTAAATACTAAATATCATAACATTTAACAGATGTTTGTAACATCAGAAAAATAAGATCAATTTCAACAGTAAGTCTCAGTTTCTTTCATGATAAATGTGTAAAAAGACAGAAGTCTGAGCCTGTCCTGTATTCATTCACACGTTTTTGTGGATTCACAGATTTATTTGTAACTGTAAATGGTAAATATGCAGAATCTTATAAAACATATTCTACTCCACCTGAGCCCTCAAAGAGCTTTGCACAACATTCACCCATGCAAGCACTTGTTTCTACGTTTAAGTGCTCATTCACACACAGTCACACTCCAACAGATGCACTACAGAGCAACTTGGGGTTAATATGGACAGAATGTCTTTTTTATATCATGATGACCTAAAAGACCTGCCTGACAGAATGAAACAGGTCACACCACGATCCAAAGAAACAGATGAGAGCCAATCTATGAGTCTGGAAAGAGTGAAAAAGCCGTCTCTAAGGCTCTGGTACTTCACTGAACCATGGATAGAGCCATTATCCACACATGGAGAAAACGTGGAGCAGGTGTAAACATTCCCAGGAATGGTTGGCTAACCAAAGAGCACACCAATGGCTTATCCAGGAGGTTACAGAAGAACATCATCTAAAGAACGGCGGGACTCAGTGAAGGTTAGAGCTCAACAATAAGAGACTGCGCACAAGTTGGAGTGGCCTAATAAATAAAATCCAGTCTCAAATACGACCAAGATGCTTTAGCATGAACCATTCAGCCATTCATGCTGAAGAAACCCTCCAGTGTGTCTGTATTAAGATAACTCCAAAACTCCTCCACAGAGATGTGAAAGGTTAATTGGCCGTCAGCACAGATCTTGCTGCAGAGGCTGGACAACCAGTTATTAGCTTTAAAGTGCCAGCTACTCTTTTCCTACAGGGTCAGTTTGGATAAATCGAATCATCTCTATTTTGTACTTACTTATTTTCTGATATATATCTGATTATATTTGTCTTACATCTACATTTGTTTGATGACCTGAAACATTTATGTGACAAATATGCATAAAACTAAACAAACAAAGTAAAAAGGGGGAAAATCCTAAACTCGTGTGTTATGTCCTAATCACTGTCATTACTGAACAACAACTCTCCACATGTTTACACTATTACAAAAACAGCTGTTGGAGTTGGTAAAATTATATTTTAATGCGTGAATGTAAAACAACAATTACCAGGACTGCAGAACATCCAGCCCCCCCTCATTAGGACCCCCATTGCCAGCCAGCTGTTGCCTCCTCTTCCACTGAATGAGCTCCTCATCCAGGATCACAGTCTGCTGTTTCCTCAGCAGGCCCAAGGTCTTCTGGTGCTGTTCTGCCAGGTCCTGCCAAAGTACAGCCACACACTGAGAAACAAGTGCGTATGAAAAATATAACTCTGTAAATTACAGATTAACATGGCGCCAGTGTGTCTTTTATAGTTGTGTGCTAAAAGCTTGACCCTTCATTATTCCCCCGTTTTGCTTATTAGGAAGCAGACTTTGAAAGAATTGTTTAAAGACCTTTCAAATGTGTTCTTTAGACTGTTTTTTCACTTATCTGGATCATTCACTCCTAACATGAGAGAGTGTTGTCTCTACATATAACAGACAAACAGTGTTAAGTTCTTTCTTTAGGTGCTTTGCTACTGGCAGCCAAAGGTGGTCCTACCAAATCTCAAGCATCGTAAAACTGTAAGCTCAGTTTTGCCTTATCAATTGTATTAGGCTGATATTTATTGATGTAGAGTCACACAGGCCTAATGGAGTTATTTTGTAATTTTGGCTTAAAGTTTAAAAGATAATTGTTCCTTTCAGGAACACTGGAGTTTTCCTTCTAGCCCACAATGATTGAGGAGTATCATTGCGCTGAGCGCACGTGGTCAGATCTAAGCAGACATCTGACAGCAGTTCACTGAATGGGCCGTGGGAGTCGTCTTCAAACCAGAGACAGCATTTTTTCATTGTTGTTATTTTTTAACTGTAGAGATTATCACAGCACTTACACAACCTGTATAGAAAATGTTGCATCTGGTCAAGTTTCAACTGCATTTTATCTGCATGTGTTTCTTGTGCTTTGCTACAGGCTGCTGAAGCAGAAGCTGTTTTAGGTAGTAAAAGTCACTGCAGGCTGCCATGTAGCTGCTGCTGCAGCTCTTTCAGACGCGCCCCAGCTCGTCTCCTTGCACCACTAGATATATCAACGATATCATGGTATGACATTTTATATCAGGGGTATTTTCATACTGGCATTACCGTGGATGTGACACAGCACGACCCTAGCTTACACAACTAAATGCACTGAGCTGCTGCCAAATGATTGCCTAATTAGATACCAAGAGCAACAAGAAATGGAGGGAGGGAGGGGGAGGGAGATCTTCTGATACCCATTCTGAAGTGTATGTGTGATGTGTCTCCATACAAGCCTGTATTTCTGTAGTGTGCTGGCCTCTCTGGCGAGCCAGGCCTCCACAGTGGCTCGCTTGCTCTGCAGGGTTGTTTCCCGCTGGGTGCGCTCAGTTGGAGCCAGTGAAGACAAGCTGCTCAGCTGGGCTGACAAAGCAAGACGTAGGAGATGTTAAACACGATCACAATTAATCAACACATGCAGCTTTGTACAAATGTGTGTGACGCAGCATCTGTTTCCATAAACCTGCTGCTACTTAGTCACCGAGAGCTGATTAAGATTTAAGTCAATTTATAGCCACAGATCATAGAACAAATGTTAGGACACTTTATCAAATTTAAATAAAAACAGAATGCAATGTTTTGGAAATCTAAATCCACATTTTATTACAAATAGAACAAAGAATATAAATCAAATGTTTCAACTGAGCAAATCTATGAAAAAATTAGCTCATTTTGAATTTGAAAAAACCAAAAACCACGCTGGACTTCAGAGAGGACTGTTGTCCCTTTCTTCTCTGAAGAGGCTTTTCGCTGCTTTGCCATATTTTTCATTTCATGGTGTATCAGATGTTTCGGGTCAGTCAAAGGTCTGGACTGCAGGCAGTTCAACACCTGCACTCTTCTATGAAGCTGTGCTGCTGGAACAGCTGCAGTATGTGGTTCAGTATTGTCCCTCCCACCTTTATTTCAAAGGCCTCGGTAGAGCAGCTCATCTACTAATCAAAGCTTGGTGGTTCAACTCCAGGCTGCTTCAGTCTGTATATCTAATATCCTATAATATCCTTAGGCAAGATACTTCAATGTACCCATCATTGAATGTGTGCACATGTTAGCACTTCAGCATAGAACAAAAGGACATGTATGAATGTGTGATGCCTTGCAGTTCTCCAGAGGCCTGGTAATGAACTCATCATTTGATTCAGGTGTGTTGACCCAGGGTGAGATCTAAACCTACAGGATACTGGCCCTCGCGGCCTGGAGTTGCTCACTCCTGCTTTAAACCCTAACCTGTCACCGGCGATGGGTTGGGGTTTAAAGGGGTATAAACATGCTATATAAGAAACAGTCAATAGAGTCAGAGACAACAACACACAGACAACTTCTGCAAGTGTTCCTGAGTTCATGACAGTTTTATGACAGAATCATGTCTGTTTTTAATTCAGTGCTGTCTGAAGATCCACCACCCGTCTGATTGGCAGACAACCTGTTCTAGCACCTGAGCCGAATCATGAGTCTTTTGACAATATTATTACTAGAGATGGCACGATACCACTTTTTAATGTCCGATACCGATATCATAAATTTGGATATCTGCCGATACCGATATGAATCCGATATATTTTGTGATCAATAAAACTATTTTTTATAAATATATTGCTGCATTTTGTATAAGTTCATACTCACGTTTTTAAAAAAAACAAGAGTCTGATAATTTCACCTCCTCACTACGTACGACTCTGGATACTGTAGCTCCTGTGAAAACTAAGGTCTCTAATCAGAAGTACCTGACTCTGTGGTATAATTCTCAAACACGTACCCTAAAGCAGATGACTCGTAAGCTGGAGAGGAAATGGCGTGTCACAAATTTAGAGGATCATCATTTAGCCTGGAGAAATAGTTTGCTGCTTTATAAGAAAGCCCTCCGCAAAGCCAGAACATCTTACTATTCATCACTGATTGAAGAAAATAAGAACAACCCCAGGTTTCTCTTCAGCTCTGTAGCCAGGCTGACAAAGAGTCAGAGCTCTTTTGAGCCAACAATCCCTTTAACGTCAACTAGTAATGACTTCATGAACTTCTTCACAAATAAAATTTTTATCATTAGAGAAAAAATTACCAGTAATCATCCCACAGATGTAATATTATCTACAGCTACTCTTAGTACCATTGATGTTAAGTTAGACTCTTTTTCTCTAATTGATCTTTCTGAGTTAACTTCAATAATTACTTCCTCCAAACCTTCAACGTGTCTTTTAGACCCCATTCCTACAAAACTGCTCAAAGAAGTCCTGCCATTAATTAATGCTTTGATCTTAAATATGATCAACCTATCTCTAATGATCGGCTATGTACCACAGGCCTTCAAGCTGGCTGTAGTTAAACCTTTACTCAAAAAGCATCTCTAGACCCAGCAGTCTTAGCTAATTATAGGCCAATCTCCAACCTTCCTTTATATCAAACATCCTTGAAAGAGTAGTTGTCAAACAGCTAACAGATCATCTGCAGAGGTTTATTTGAAGAGTTTCAGTCAGGTTTCAGAGCTCATCACAGCACAGAAACAGCTTTAGTGAAGGTTACAAATGATCTTCTTATGGCCTCTGACAGTGGACTCATCTCTGTGCTTGTCCTGCTAGACCTCAGTGCAGCGTTCGATACTGTCGACCATAATATCCTATTAGAGCGATTAGAACATGCTGTAGGTATTACAGGTACTGCGCTGCAGTGGTTTGTGTCATATCTATCTAATAGACTCCAATTCGTGCATGTAAATGGAGAGTCCTCTTCACACACTGAGGTTAATTATGGAGTTCCACAGGGTTCAGTGCTAGGACCAATTCTGTTTACATTATACATGCTTCCCTTAGGCAGCATCATTAGAAGACATAGCATACATTTACACTGCTATGCAGATGACACCCAGCTCTATCTGTCCATGAAGCCAGATAACACACACCAATGAGTTAAACTGCAGGAATGTCTTAAAGACATAAAGACCTGGATGGCCGCTAACTTTCTGCTTCTTAATTCAGATCAAACTGAGGTTATTGTACTCGGCCCTGAAAAGCTTAGAAATATGGTATCTAACCAGATTCTTACTCTGGATGGCATTACCTTGGCCTCCAGCAACGCTGTGAGGAACCTTGGAGTCATTTTTGACCAGGACATGTCCTTCAATGCACATATTAAACAAATATGTAAGACTGCTTTCTTCCATTTGTGCAACATCTCTAAAGTTAGAAATATCCTGTCTCAGAGTGACGCTGAAAAACTAGTTCATGCATTTATTACTTCAGGCTGGACGACTCATTATTCATTATTATCAGGAAGTCCTAAAAACTCCCTGAAAAGCCTTCAGCTAATCCAAAATGCTGCAGCAAGAGTCCTGACAGGGACTAGAAAGAGAGCAGATTTCTCCTGTTTTGGCTTCCCTTCATTGGCTTCCTGTTGTGTCCAGAATTCAAAATCCTGCTCCTCACATACAAGGTCTTAAATAATCAGGCCCCATCTTATCTTAATGACCTTGTAGTACCATATCACCCTATTAGAGCACTTCGCTCTCGCTCTGCAGGCCTACTTGTTGTTCCTAGAGTATTTAAAAGTAGAATGGGAGGCAGAGCCTTCAGTTTTCAGGCCCCTCTTCTGTGGAACCAGCTTCCAGTTTGGATTCAGGAGACAGACACTATCTCTACTTTCAAGATTAGGCTTCAAACTTTCCTTTTTGCTAAAGCATATAGTTAGGGCTGGACCAGGTGACCCTGAATCCGCCCTTAGTTATGCTGCAATAGACGTAGGCTGCCGGGGGATTCCCATGATGCACTGTGTTTTTCCTTTCCAGTCACCTTTCTCACTCACTATGTATTAACAGACCTCTCTGCATTGAATCATATCTGTTATTAACCTCTGTCTCTCTTCCACAGCATGTCTTTTGTCCTGTCTTCCTTCTCTCATTCCAACCAGTCACAGCAGATGGCCCCGCCCCTCCCTGAGCCTGGTTCTGCTGGAGGTTTCTTCCTGTTAAAAGGGAGTTTTTCCTTCCCACTGTCACCAAAGTGCTTGCTCATAGGGGGTCATATGATTGTTGGGTTTTTCTCTGTATCTATGAAGCGCCTTGAGGCGACTTTTGTTGTGATTTGGCGCTATATAAATACGGACGATCTGATATCCTCGTGTTGGCGTTGTTCCCACATCATCATAATAAATGTTGTTCCAAGTTCAACATTGCAAGTGACCAATCACCTTCTTGTGACGTCATACTTCTGCGACTTCGAAATACCCACCTTAAAACAAATTTTCTTCACTTGTGCCCGCCTCTGTCTGTCAATCCAGCGCTCCGCTTCACTTGCGAGAAACCGCCGCCTGTTCGCCGAATTTGTAGTTCTTTTAGGATACTTTTTAAACGGTAAGCATTATACATATGTTCCTCACTTGGCTTGCTGTTTGTTTGCTAGTGAGCCCAACTTCAGTAACCCTACAAACGTCACTGCTGTTTAGTTTCCTGTCTTCATTTATGTTGGAAGTGATAGCAGAGCTGTACGTTTGAATTTTTCAGAAATCTCTCAGTCAGAACCAGAGATGGGCTAGTGAGTTAAAAACTGTCTAAATTATTTCACCTTAATAAAATGATCAGCATTGCTGCTTTACCAGGTGTAACAAGTAAGTTTAACATCCAGGCATCCATGAAAACAGGATTTATTACATTTAACAGAGTTAGAAGTTAGCAGGAAGTTAGCTCGATTCCACCTAAACATGATGTAGCATGTTCTGACCAGTGTTGGTCAAATTACTTGAAAAAAGTAATCAGTAACTAATTACTGATTACTTCCCCAAAAAAGTAATCCCGTTACTTTACTGATTACTTATTTTCATAAGTAATTAATTACTTAGTTACTTAGTTACTTTTTAAAAACACGATTTACAACCTGAAGAGGTGATAAAGCGATAGATCTTTCAGCCCAATTCTACTTTTTCTACATACCGTAATTGTCGGGCTATAAGCCGCTCCTTTTTGCACAAGCTTTGAACCCTGCGGCTTTTAGTCAGGTGCGGCTTTTCTATGGATTTTCCATGATTTTTGTGATATCGTAAGACGATTTGTTTTGTTTGTTCCGCTGTTGTACGGCACTACGTTGCCTGGCGGAAGGATCGGGGTTCAAGAGTGGTATGTTAGTCACATGTCCGTCCGCCAGGCAACGTAGTGCCGTACGAAGTAGCGCGAAAAACAAACTTCAAAGTAGCGGTACGCGTTCAGCGGGAGGCGTGGATGACGAGCGGCGATAAACTTGTGAAAAGCAAGTTATGCCCAACTCCACCGGTGGATTCTGACAGTGTGGAAAAGTGCGAAAACATCCACGATCACCAACGGATTTTGAAGGGCTGGACTGCTGCATGATGGAGAGGACACTGCCACGGCCCTTCTGAGGGTGTTCGACTCTGACACTGACAACGAGGATTTCTTTGGTTTTGAAAGTGACAACGAAGGAGAGAAGCGGAGAGTGGATGACGAAGCCATCCTGAGCCTGTTCGTTTCCGACATTGGAGGAGAGGACTTTGGTGGTTTTAGAGTGCAGGAAGAAGAGAAAGATGGTGGTGAATGACTGACTTTTCTTCTTGTTAAAGCCGTGTCACTGCACCTGAGCCTAAAAGGTAGTCCGAATCTATTTTTCTGGTGTGCTGTAGGTTACTGTTATGTACTACATGTGCAAATATGTACCCATAACTTGTTTTTCAAAATATTAATAAAAGGGGTGTGTCTCCAAACAGCCATCTCTTTCCTGACAATTCCCTTTGTGCATATTCTCTTACATATGATGAGTCAACATTGAAACACCTGCGGCTTTTAGTCAGGTGCGGCTAATGTATGTACAAAACAGGATTTTCCCCTGATTTTAGCTTGTCCGGCTAATATTCAGGTGCGCTTTGTAGTCCGGGAAATACGGTAATCCATCATACAAAATGTAATCAAATGGAAAAGTCTCTTTTTAAAACTTGTTTTATTAGTTTTAACCTTTTAACTTTATGCATCAAGCAAAAATTTAATTATATGCAACATTCTCTGACTGGAAGAAATTTGTTTAACATTTAAACCTATTTTCTGCACATTCCAGCACATAATTTTTTTTGTGTGTGTTTACACTCAGTCTTTCAAATAGATGCAAGTAAAACACAGCAGAAAATAAATAAAGTCACAGTCTCAGCGGTCCTGTTGCTCTATTTTCACCTGTAAAGCAGGAGTGGGGCAGGCGGAGGTTTACCCTGGTGCAGGTGTGCCGCGGTCAGTGGAAGAATCCGCAAGTTTCTCTGTGAGTTTCCCATCACGTCGTAGCTACTCGGTGCTTGTTGGAAGTTTAGGGGTTTTTTCGCTGTAAAAAGAAGTTTTCTTCCCACGCACAGCGGACACTAATGTTTTTGTCACTTTTTATGGAATCAAACTCAAAGTAAGGTCAGTACTTCCACGCTTTAAACGCTGCACGCTCATACTCTCTCCTGCACTCGATATATGATCCATTGTTGATCTGCACACAGCTGTTGTCACTAACAGCGCACTCGCTTACATCACTGTCATGAGACATTCTCGCAAAGAAATCACGGTTTTAGTAACGCAGTAACGCAGCGTTCCTACGGGAAAGTAACGGTAATCTAATTACCGTTTTTGCAATAGTAATCCCTTACTTTACCCGTTACTCGGAAAAAGTAATCGGATTACTGCCCATCTCTGGTTCTGACTGAGAGATTTCTGAAAAATTCAAACGTACAGCTCTGCTATCACTTCCAACATAAATGAAGACAGGAAACTAAACAGCAGTGACGTTTGTAGGGTTACTGAAGTTGGGCTAGCTGGTATATAATGATGTGCTACGTGATCGCTAGCGACACAGCTATGTTAGCATAAACAGTGAAGCTGGAGGACGAACACTAACACTTTTCCACTCGATAAAAGTTAACGTGAAGGTTCCTCATGGTTAGAGACAAATGCAATCGCATGGCAGGATGCTGTAAACGAACCAAACTTCAGTCAGGAGAACAACTGAGATAATCCATCCACAGTACGAAGTTAGTGATTCATATACTGCAACAACATGGGAATAGAGCAGCTGTGATAGAATACAGCGTTAATGAATCAGTGGTACAGAAATGGAGGAAGCACGAAGAATGAGTTGGGGAAAGTTTGACTTATCTGACTGTTTTGTTTTGCTTTATGCGCCTTATGGTCCAAAAAAATACGGTACCTCTGACAAGAAAGGCTAATTTCTGCTATTCAACACCGAAGAAATTTCAACTTTCACAAAATAATGCCAAATTGCAACACTTAGCTCTGTCTCTAATAAAAACAATGTAACTTTGTGAAAAAGAGAAAGGTTTCTATTGAGATTTCAGTTTTTTTACAACTACAAAAACAAAAAAACTGGACAGTCAATGAGCTACCAGAACATTTTCTGTAATTTTACACGTTTATTTCGTACAGTCCAAAGAGTCGTGCTGACAGATTTCCTTCTTTGTCACAGCAGATTTACCTTCATCATGTAGAAAAACAGTTAAATATGTGACTTCTTTACAATGACAGAAAACAGAGTCATGAGTCCGGCCCGCTTCAGATCAAATCGAGCTGTATGTGGCTCTCAGTGTAAATCCTGACAGCCCTGCTGTAGATGATGAGATATGAAAGTCTTTACAATTTTACACTGAGGACAATTTTTGACGGGTTTTTTGGCGTGGAGCTTCAAAGATCTGATTCTGATTCTCTCAACTTTTAAGAATTTCAGCTTAGCAAAAATTTAATATGAGGTCAGCAGTACACTGTAGGTGTCCTGTTTTAGGATCATATATTCAATTTTAGAACTAGAATAACAAAATTTATCACTGATGTGAAAGACAGACTTTGGGCCCTCCTGTTATTCACGGAGGTCAGAGCGATGGTCCAGTGAAGGTCATAGCTGCTCCGGAGCAGGTTAGGTTCAAGTCCAAAGAGTCTAATTAAAATGAACTGATATTTTGTTTTAATTACACATTTTCTCCATTTAAACATCTGATATGCTGTTTATGTTTGATTGAGCAATGTGGTTGCAGTTTTCTTTAGTCTTCAGTAAATTAACTTTTTGTGCATATAGTCTAAAGAGAGAGAGACAGGGATAGGGAGAAAGAGCTCCGAGTGTGATGCAAACAGTTACAGGTTGTTGTGTTCTGGTGGGAAAACCAGCACAACTTAAAGAATAGATTCAAATCTAAAATGGTTCCAGTTGTACTGGTGGGCTTATTTGCTTCTACATTCTTACCACTTGTGTTTCTCTCTCTCCTCCTTACCTTGAATGCGCATGTTCTCCTGGTACTGGATGATGAAGTACTCCTGGCTCTGCTGCAGCTTTCTCAGTTCATTCTCAGTTTCCTGTGTGGCTAGTCGGAGCTCCTCAAAGGCCTGGTTGATCTGCTGGTGGCGCTGTGATAGCGTGTCCATGGCCTGGCTCCCACTTCCACTGCTGGCCTAGACACCAAACAGATGATGAAGGCTTAAAACAAAATCAGGACAAAATCTGCTCCCAAAACTCTTATTTACACCTTCTGTGTACGACAATAACTAAAGGCAACTGAATATGAACACCTGCAAGGAAGACACATTGAGTGGGGTGAGTAGGATGTGGGATGGCGTGCTTTCTGGTGAAACTGTATGTACCAACTACAAACCTTTCCCCAGAAATTTGCTATTTATTTATTTTGCATGAAATATAATGCAGTCAGTATGATGCTATTGTTTATTGCTCTACATATTAGCTTAATGTTACTCCTGCAGAATAAGTGCACATACAGATGTTTCTGCACTCTGTCCTCCGCTGTATTTTTGTTTGGGGACGTATGCTTCAAACTGAAAACACCTTTTTAATCGGATCAATCGACCCCTGGACTGTCAAGTTTTCATATCACAGTCAAACTGTCTGCACATGTATCATTCTGCTCTGTCTTTTGCCGTGATTTCCATCTTGAACATACTGATGACCAAAACAAAGCGAGAAGCGCTTTCACATATTATTAGTTGGCAACTGAACTGTGCATTAACCTGGTAACTTCAAACATGCTGGTTTAAAGACTGAGGTTAGGCACTCCACACTGTGAGCTTCTCCCGTCCTCCTGCTCTCTCTGGGCTCCACCGTGGTTATCAACCTGCCCCTATATCTAGAACAAATGGGGATACGTATCCTCTTACTACTCAGGAGGACTTGTTTCTTCTTGTGCTCCGAGTTGTTGGTATATGCAGCCTAGCAAGCTGCAACAGGCCAGATAGACAAAAGCTGTAGCTGTTATGTATGGTTCCTAACCTACCCACAACCCTGATTCCTGCAGTATTAACGCAGCAATTTCTTCGACTTACATTTGTAGCTTCTTGAACGAGCCTCTGCTCTGACTGCAGGATGTGTTTAATGCAGCGGACCAGTTCCAGAGGACAACGGTCGTAGGTGCTCTACAAAACAGACACACACTTAATCACATCAGGATGCAACGTTCTTTATGTGTAGTTTAATATAAGCAAAGGCATGAATCAAGTAATACAGGCTTGATTTTTGACATTATCGTTTAAATATTTTATATGCATGAAAGATCCAAAATCTTTTAACTACACATTAAAAACCCACCAAAAACAAAAAACTCCAGACACAGAGTTAAGCATACAAACTCAACAAACTAATGCCAGTTCAACCTCTTCAACCCTCCATGGTCGTGGCAGATAGCTGCCCTTCCCTGGGCCTGGCTCTGCTGGAGGACAGGTCAGAGTGCTTTCTCAGACTGTGTGACTGATTAGTTTTCTCCTGTTGGGTCTTTACCTAACAGCATAAAGCCTCTTTATGTGGTCATTGATGTAATTTAATGTTATATGCATAAACCCAAACTGAGTTTATTACAATAGTTATTATACACATCTTTCATTCTGAGAACACATGCAAGGCTTCTTTGAATTAACTGGTTTGACAAAACCTGACGCTCGAGTCAGAGATAACAGGATAACAGGTGTCACAACTTTTTCTGCTTCAGCTTGTATATGAGCTCACATGACGAGCAAATGCAGCACACACACACACACACACACACACACACACACATATAGTGCTATCAAAGTCTTCATAATCTACAGTGATGATATCAAAAGATTCAAAGACTCTGGAGAAATCTCTGTGTGCAAGGGTCAAGGTAGAAACTCAATATTGAATTGAATTTCAGAAGTAGTCGTAGAAGTAGTAGCAGACACTCTGCTGTCTTGTCTGGGCCAAAGTTCATTTAAAATGGACTGAGGCAAAGTGGGAAACTGTTCTGAGGTCAGCCAAAATGAAATTTGACGTTCTTACTGACAAACGCGGCTGCAGCGTCGTCCGGACTAAACAGGAAAGACACCAGCTAGCTTGTTATTTGTGCTCAGTTCAAAAGCCTGCATCTCTTAAATGGAGGTAAAGTTATTCTCTATTAATCAGTGATGAAAAGTATGTACGGGTATATACAGATACTACCATCCAGACAATGTGGGGTCAAGGGTATAACTGACCATTTTGACTATTTCACCTTTAAAAACTGTTTACATTAAGATGCAGCCTCTGTGGTTTTTGCACAACTATTTGCAGATCAATCAGGAATCACTCCTGTCAAGACAGAAGTACATCACATGTCTGACAAACACGAGGGCGCATCACTCCTGTGTCTACCTGAAGGAAGTGTTTACACTGCAGTCTGCTTTTGTCGTATTATTGCGTTGACACACAAA
The DNA here is from genome assembly GCF_964374335.1 of Astatotilapia calliptera. Classification (NCBI taxonomy): domain Eukaryota; kingdom Metazoa; phylum Chordata; class Actinopteri; order Cichliformes; family Cichlidae; genus Astatotilapia; species Astatotilapia calliptera. The sequence continues at coordinate 31,098,576 of NC_137429.1, forward strand.
AATGACTACACAACATTCCAAACGTGCCAAATGTCTTAAATTTCTAAAATCTCAAAACTTGCTGCTGATATTGCCACTCTTACTTTTGCCATCGCTCCCACAACTTCTCCCTTTTTCTCAGTAACCAAATGCTTCGTGACGTGGTGCATTTTTCCACCAATAGGAAAGGGACAGCGTCCACAGTATAAAGCATTAACACTAGCGAGCCATGGTACTGATTATGTTGAGGACGTTTGTATATGTTCAGATAACTCCATCATCAGCTGTTTTTAGGTCATTCTTTCTAATACTTCCTGAAAATGAAGTGCAAGCTCAGGAATAACAGTTTTGACAGACCGTAGAACATCGAGCAGTCATCAGAGACACGGACAACTGAGCATGATGAGACTTGTACACAGAGATAAAACCACAGCTGTACTGAAAATTGTGAGGAGGTGAAGAAGAAGAAGGTCTTTACTTTTATTCAGGTCATGCTTTTGATTATTTTAAAGGCTGTTCCTGGAACTTCCTGACCACAATTCATATATAGTCTCCAAGAAGGCTTTGGAACCTAAAACTAAAGCAGCTGTTGTTCTTACCAATTTCATAAAGATGCTGTATTGTAGTAAGAAATATACACATTGTAACTTAAGATGTAAGAAGCCAGAAAACAGTCAGTGTGCACTTAAACACAATCATCTATTAAACATCAGAACATCCATCCATCTTCATCCACTTTATCCGAGACCGGGTCGCGGGGGCAGCAGCCTAAGCAAAGAGGCCCAGACCTCCCTCTCCCCAGCCACCTCCTCCAGCTTATCCGGGGGAACACCAAGGCGTTCCCAGGCCAGCCGAGAGATATTATCTCTCCAGCGTGTCCTGGGTCTGCCCCGGGGCCTCCTCCCGGTGGGACATGCCTGGAACACCTCACCCAGGAGGCGCCCAGGGGGCATCCTTGTCAGATGCCCGAACCACCTCAGCTGGCTCCTTTCGATGTGGAGCAGCAGCTGCTCTACTCTGAGCCCCTCCCGGATGGCCGAACTTCTCACCCCATCTCTAAGGGAGAGGCCAGCCACCCTTCGGAGGAAGCTCATTTCTGCCGCTTGTATCCGCGATCTCGTTCTTTCGGTCACTACCCACAGCTCGTGGCCATAGGTGAGGGTAGGGACGTAGATCGACCGGTAAATTGAGAGCTTCGCTTTTACACTCAGCTCCCTCTTCACCACGACGGACCGGTGCAGCTTCCGCATTACTGCAGCTGCAGCCCCAATCCGTCTGTCGATCTCCGGCTCCCTTCTCCCATCACTCGTGAACAAGACCCCGAGATACTTGAACTCCTCCACTTGGGGCAGGAACTCATCCCCGACCAAGAGTGGGCACTCCACCCTTTTCCGGCTGAGAACCATGGCCTCAGATTTGGAGGTGCTGATCCTCATTCCCGCTGCTTCACACTCGGCTGCGAACCGTTCCAGTGCGAGCTGGAGGCCCTCACCCGATAGAGCCAACAGAACCACATCATCCGCAAAAATCAGAGATGAGATTCTGAGGCCACCAAAGCGAAAGCCCTCCGCCACTTGGCTGCGCCTAGAAATCCTGTCCATAAAAATTATGAACAGAACCGGAGACAAAGGGCAGCCCTGGCGGAGCCCATCACCCACTGGGAACGAGTCCGACTTATTGCAGGCAATGCGAACCAAGCTCTTGCAACGGTTGTATAGGGATCTAATGGCCCGTAGCAATGGGCCAGACACCCAATACTCCCGCAACACCTCCCACAGGACACCCCAAGGGACACGGTCGAATGCCTTCTCCAAGTCCACAAAACACATGTAGACTGGTTGGGCAAACTCCCATGCACCCTCAAGTATCCTCGAGAGGATAAAGAGCTGGTCCAGTGTTCCGCGACCAGGACGAAAACCGCATTGTTCCTCCTGTATCCGAGGTTCGACTAGCGGACAAACTCTCCTTTCCAGCACCCTGGCATAGACTTTTCCAGGGAGGCTGAGGAGTGTGATCCCCCTGTAGTTGGAACACACCCTCCGGTCCCCCTTCTTAAAGATGGGGACCACCACCCCGGTCTGCCAGTCCACAGGTACTGCCCCTGATCTCCACGCAACATTGCAGAGGCGTGTCAACCAGGACAGCCCTACAACTCGGGGCAGACCTCATCAACAGCAGGGGCTCTGCCACCAAGGAGTTGTTTAACTGCCTCAGTGACCTCGCCCCCGGAAATTGGCGGGTCATTCCCCTCATCCCCAGACTCTGCTTCCTCCTCGGAAGACGTGTCAGTGGGATTAAGGAGGTCCTCGAAGTATTCCTTCCACCGCCTGACAATTTTCTCAGTCGACGTCAGCAGCGCTCCGCCAGCACTATACACAGTGCAGGTAGAGCACCGCTTTCCCCTCCTGAGACGCCTGGCGGTTTGCCAGAATCTCTTCGAGGCAGTCCGAAAGTCTTTTTCCATGGCCTCTCCGAACTCCTCCCACACCCGAGTTTTTGCTTCAGCCACTGCCCCAGCCGCATTCCGCTTGGCCTGTCGATACCTGTCGGCTGCCTCCGGAGTCCCACAGGCTAACCAAGCCCGATAGGACTCCTTCTTCAGCCTGGTGGCTCCCTTCACCTCTGATGTCCACCATTTGGTTCGGGGATTACCACCACGGCAGGCACCAACCACCTTGCGGCCGCAGCTCAATGCAGCAGCTTCGGCAATGGAGACGCTGAACATGGTCCATTCGGACTCAATGTCCCCAGTCTCCCTCGGAATGCTGTTGAAGCTCTGCCGGAGGTGTGCATTGAAGATCTCGCGGACTGGGGCCTCTGCTAGACGTTCCCAGCACACCCTCACTACGCGTTTAGGTGCACCAGGTCTGTCCAGCGTCCTCCCCCGCCACCTGATCCAACTCACCACCAGGTGGTGATCAGTTGACAGCTCAGCCCCTCTCTTTACCCGAGTGTCCAGAACATATGGTCGCAGGACTGGTGATACGATTACAAAATCGATCATCGACCTACGGCCTAGAGCATCCTGGTGCCACGTGCACTTATGGACACTCTTATGTTCGAACCGGGTGTTCGTTATGGCCAAACTGTGATTAGCACAGAAGTCCAATAACAAAGCACCGCTTGGGTTCACGCCCCTCCAGGTCTCGCTGTCGTTACCCACGTGAGCATTGAAGTCTCCCAGCAGGACAACAGAGTCTCCAGGTGGAGCACCTTCCAGCACCCCCCCCAGGGACTCTAAGAAGGCTGGGTACTCCGAACTGCCACTCGGCGCATAAGCGCAGATGACAGTCAGGACCCGTTCCCCGTCCCTAAGGCGCAGAGAACAAACCCTCTCGTCCACCGGGAAAAACCCCAACGTACCGGCAGCAAGCCGAGGGGATATTAGAATACCCACCCCAGCCCGCTGCCTCTCACCAGGTGCAACTCCAGACTGAGACAGAGTCCAGCCCCTCTCCAGGAGACTGGTTCTAGAGCCCAAGCCATGCGTAGAGGTGAGCCCGACTATATCTAGCCGGTACCTCTCAACCTCACGCACTAACTCAGGCTCCTTCCCCACCAGAGAGGTGACATTCCATGTCCCTATTGCCAGTCTTGGCAGCCGGGGGTCAGTCCGCCAGGGCCTCCGCTCCTGGCCGCCACCCGGCACACATCAGAACATTAGATTAACATTAATGAAAAAAGACAAACCGACAGGAAAGAAGCTAAAGTTCTGCAACCCAAACACACATGTAGACAAGAAAATCTGAGGGCTTCTCCTCAGCCGTATTAGAAAAGACTGAAGTTTAATAAACACGACCCAGGGTCTAGATCTGAGCTGTGGAGATGTGTTTGTATAAAAACTAAACAACATCAGCACAAGTTTACACAAAATATATGAGGGAAATGTAGGGACAAAGGTTCCAGTAGTAACACACCATCATTTTTCTTGTAGCCAACACGTACCTTTAGCTGGCTAGCATAGTGACCTAGCTTGATCTTGAGCAGAAAGCCGTCCTCTCCTCCCTGGACCTGGGCTTTCTTTTGGAGCTCGGCCACCAGATTATCCAACAGACGCTTGGCTTTGGTTTCCTCTGCTGGGTTATCCAACTCCACTGAGTCCCTGTGAACGGTACCATTGTTTTTAAACTGTTAATAGAATGCACAGCCTTCACCAACACCACTCACTGATCCAGGTCTGGTTTGTTATATAAACACACACAGAAACACACTGATTACAGTTAGTTTTTATTTATTTATTTACTGAGTATCGTGTGTGTGACCCTATTTTATGTACATGACGTTGGTTAATATTGCCGTTTTAAATGTGCCATCTAAATAAAGTTGGGCAGGACTGGAAAGAGACTGGTGTAATTCTGCATACCAGAGTTGGCTTTCAATCCACTGGGCCAGGTAGTGCCGCACCTCAATGGGGAAGTGCTGGCCGTACAAGGCCTGCATCTGGTGCAAGGCATCACCCTGCAGCTGCTGGGCCTGGATCCACATTGCCATGGTTATCCTGTGAATCCAGGAACACAGGAGGAAAAAAGGCCAGGTCAGCAGATTAGACAGAGTGAAAAGAACAGCAATTAGCAACTAGAAAAAGTTGCATTTCCTGCGAAAATGCAGTGTGAATGCCGTGTAGTGGAATCTGCTGAAAACAGCTGAAAAGCAGAATTATCTGCTGAAAAGAGGTGTAGAAGCAGAAATGCTTGCTGAAGATGGCTGTATGTGAAAGGGTACAATGAAGAGTGTCAAGAAAGCAGATTACATGCAAGCAGGGAAGATGTGCAGCATCTGTCACATGTAGGACTCGAACCCTTGCTACCAGATCTCACGGCAGCTGCGCATCCGACTGCGCCAAACCAGTTCTGGTCTCAACCAAAGACATGATGAGAGAAAAAAAATGTGCACTGTGCAGAAGAAGCTAAATTATGCTGAAAAGAGGTGAAAATGCTGAATGTTCAGCAAAAAGATAAGGAGATAAGGAACCTGAAAATCGTGTTGAAAAGAGCAGAAGAGACTAAATATTGTGCTAAAAAGAGGTGAAAAAAAGCTAAAAATTGTTCTGAAAAGAGGTGAACCAGCAGAATTTTTTTGCTGAAAAGAGGTAAAGAACCTGAAGTTTGTGCTGAGAACAGTTGAAGAAGCTGGAACTTTTGAAAATTTTGCTAAAAAGAGGTGAAAAAGCTGAAAAATGTGTGGAAAAGAGTTTAAACAGTTGAAGTGTTAACTGATAATGTGGTCCCATTCAGCAAAATGGGCCAAAAAAATGGCATAAAAAGCTTAATATCTCAAAAAGTATAAAAGTTATGAGCACCAAAAGATATAGCAGGCATTAGCAGAAGGAGCAGAACAGTTTAAAGTTTGAATGGTGAATATCGGCTGAAAACTGAGGGAGGAGTTAACCAGCAAAGGTTGGAACAACTAGAATATGGTAGAAGAACAAAGAACTAGAAAAAGTTGCATTTCCTGCGAAAACTGCTGTGTGAATGCCGTGTAGTGGAATCTGAAAACAGCAGAAGGAGAACCTGCTGAAAAAACACTGTGTAGAAGCTGGAGTCTTTGCTGAAAATGGCTGTCTTTGAAAGGGTACACCAAGCAGCGTCAATAAAGCAGAGTACATGCAAGCAGGGAAGATGTGCAGCAAATGTCACATGTAGGATTCGAACCTTTGCCACCAAATCTCACGGCGGCTGCTCAACCCATTGAGCCAAACCAGTTCTAGTCTCAAACAAAGATATGATGAGAGAAAAAATGTGCACTGTGCGGAAGAAGCTAAATGGTGCTCAGAAGAGGTGAAGAAGCAGAATGTTCAGCAAAAAAAAGAGATGAAGAACCTGAAAATTATACTGAAAAGAGAAGAAGAGGCTGAGATTTCTGCTGAAAAGAGGTGAAGTTGTTGAACTTTATGCTGAATAGAGGTGAAGAAGCTGAAAACTGCTGAAAAGAGAAGAAGTGACTGAAATTTGTGCTGAAAAAGAGTTGAACATTTAAACTTTCGGCTGTAAAGAGCTCAAGGAAATCAAACTTCTGAAAAGAGCTGAAGAAACTGAAAAGAGGTAAAGAATCTGACGTTTGTGCTGATATTAGCTGAATAATCTGGAATTTGTGCTGAAAAGAGGTGAAAACACTGAAAATTATGCTGAAAAGTGGTGAAGAAGCTGACATTCTCGTTGAAAAGATCTGAAAAGGTTGAACTATTAACTGAAAAAAATGTTGCCATAAGCGGGATTTGAACCCCGGCCTCCCACTCTGAGAACAGCTGCTCATCTCACTGAGCTAAAACATGGCTCAGCCCGGGAAGCAAAACTGGTGATCACGGCATTCACACAATAATGACAGAAGAGGACCGGGCGAGCAACACTAGGCAAACAATATCAGCTGATGCCATATGACAGATACGTTACTGATTTTCACACAATGAAATGCAAAAAATATATCCTACAAATAATATGAGTTAAGTCCATAAGTTGGACAATAATACATTCCATGTTATTTTGCCTCTGTACACTGTAGCAGTGGACTTTAAATCAAACAATTATGACGTGACTCAAGTGCAGACTGAAAGACTGCACTTGAGTCACTCAAGGGGGTTTGACAAAAGTATTTTTATAAGAGTTCCAACTTCCAGAGGATAAAAAGTAAAACACTTTGACAAACAAGCACGCTAATACTGAAGATGAGGTTCATTACTTGGGTGAACAAGCAGTCAGTGACTACCCTAAGCCCCATGGACATCAAGTGCTTAGTCTCTGAGATGCTCTGTCAGGCCTGCAGCCACTTCCAGTCTGTGCTTGTCTGTAGGTCTCTCTGCCCTCACTTTGGACCACAGTAACTGAAAAGTATGCGCTACTGGGTTGAGATCAGGTGGCTGACTTGGCCATGGGAGAATATCACATTTCTTAGACACCCTTACGTTGCTGTTGTGGTATGCTTTGCTATGCTTATCCATTTGCATTATACAAGTAATCTAGTAGCATCCACCCTTCCTGTTCTTGAGTGTAACCAGTGGTTTGCACCTTGTTGTAAATGTTCTGTATTCACATTCATGCCAGTGTCTAGACCTGGGTGATAAAACCAAATAATTATTCAGAAAACATGGTCAATATATATAGTCAATAGAGCCCATCCCATCCCTATTTTGACAGACAACATGAAAGCCCAACGACAATAGTGCTGCACAAATCATTCATGTGTTTGAAGTAGAATTGGAGCCCTGTGAGAGTGCAGGAGGAGCAACCGGCAGCTAATGTTCCTAATGTTTGGGCTGCTACACAGTGGTATGTTAGGACTGAAGTTTGTTTCCCCAAAGCCAGGTAACGCCGTTATAAGACAAGAATCGCAAACATCGGCTTTATGCAGCTCATTAAAGTAACTGACCTGCGTAGCTCTGTGATCATTAACATTTCTCTCACTGGGCTTTTCCCCACACACATGGAGGCTAGAGACGCTGCTGAACAGCTGTTTTCACTACAACATTGGATCCATATGAGAGTCTCACTGCCCACGTCATTAACCACACTTTATGTTCTCTCTGTTCCCCTTGGAGAATAACTGGAGTTAGAGCAGGGCGATATGGCCAAAAATATTTATCACGATATATATTTGAAAATTTGCGATAACGATATAACTGACGATATAATTGATGCGAGACAAAATACAACTCCACAACATTACTAGCGCAAAAAGACAACCTTCCATTTATTTTCACTTAAACAAGAAGCTGGTTTTTATGTACATTAAAGCTTTATAAAAATGTAACAGTGCAAATGCAAATTCCTTGCTGAAAGTTTAACCAAAAGGCATTTCCAGTAGAAATGGGCTGACATATCCTGAGCATAACCATGTATAATATCCACTGAAGTTAAAAAGAGGTGCTTTGCAACATTAAACTGCAGTGTGCAGTACGTATTTTTTGGACCATAAGGTGCACGGGATTATATGGCACATTAAGCGAAACAAAGCAGTCAGATAAATCAAACTTTATTAAACTCATTCTTCTTGCTTCCTCCACTTCTGTACCATTGATTCATTAATGTTGAATTCTCTGGCAGCTGCTCTATTCCCATGTTGTTGCAGTATATTAATGACTAACCTCGTATTGTGGATGGATTATCTCAGTTGTTCTCCTGACTGAAGTTTGGTCCGTTTACAGCATCCTGCCATGCGATTGCATTTGTCTCTAACTATTAGGAACTTTAACGTTAATTTTTATAAGTGGAAAAGTGTTAGTGTTCATCCTCCAGCTTCACTGTTTATGCTAACATAGCTGTGTCGCTAGCGATCACGTAGCACATCATTATATAGCAGCTAGCCCAACTTCAGTAACCCTACAAACGTCACTGCTGTTTAGTTTCCTGTCTTCATTTATGTTGGAAGTGATAGCAGAGCTGTACGTTTGATTTTTTTCAGAAATCTCTCAGTCAGAACATGCTATATCATGCTTAGGCAACTAGCGAAACTAGCGAGCTAACTTCTGCTAGCTTCCTGCTAACTTCTAACTCCGTTAAATGTAATAACTTTTGTTTTCATGGATGCCTGGAAGTTAAACTTCATAGTTACACCTGGTAAAGCAGCAATGCTGATCGTTTTATTAAAGATGAAAGAATTTAGACAGTTTTTAACTCTCAGTGATGCTGCAGTGTTGTTTGACCTGAAGTCAAATATACGGAGTTTAGGACCCAGATTACTCCCAGATTTAAGAGCATCTTAGTCCGACAAATACGACAATAACGACAGCCGCTTGCATGTTCTGCAAAAAAATGTGCTTTGTTGTGTATCTGACGGACAAACACCAAACCAGTTCCACATCACGGAAGTTGCACCATTTTTACAAACCAATTCTGGTTCATCAGTTTCACTCAACAATCGGCCATGTGCGTATGAAAACAAAGGCACTGCGCATGCGCGTTTTACTCATATTCTATCGCGATATTTCATTTTCCTATCGTTGCCTAACATTATACCGGTATTACCGTGAACGGTATAATATGGCCCAGCCCTAACTGGAGTGTCTGTTTTGTTTATGTTTAAAGAGTTATTGATCTTCTACTGAGGAGACAAAATATGTTCTTTTTCCTCCTTTATCTATTTGTGGAATTGTTCCCCGGCAACTTCAAACTAGCTGTTTTTACACCAAAAACAATACACTATCAGATTTTTTGTTTAATAGCTACTTTATTTTATTGGAACAGACCAAAATACTCCGTTTTCCGGTTCATTGGTGTTCTTCTGAAACACATGAAACTTTTGCCTTATCACAATAAATAATTTTGTTTATTATACATACACCGCTGTTATTTATTTAAAATACAGTAGTAATACATTACAGTTGATTTATGTATGTTCATGTTCAACCTCTGACAGAAAATAAATAATGTTTAAACCAAAATTAATCTTAGATCTTCCCATCTCAGGAGTAAAAAGGGACCTTTAAGTGTGACGGAAATGATGATTTTTTTTTTTTTAATGTATTAAAAAAAAAAAAATACATGATGATTTTCCACACAGGCCTTCCAGGCCATTCGCTGAGGTGCCAAATGCATTTATTTTTTTTAAGAATTTACCAGATCGCTGATTTGGCCACTCTTAAAGTTTTATCTGCCTTTCTCATAGGTTTATCTGTTCTTCATTCTCCCTAATGATGGGCTCCTTCACTTGCACTGACAAATGTTTGGACTTCAAATTAAAAGTACCAATGTAAAGATACGAAAAGCAAGTTCAAAAGTGCATTCAACTCCAGATATGGGTTACCTTATATAGCGACCAAATGAAGGTGTTGTGTCAAAAAGTGATCTACTGCCAAAAAATGATTCCCGGTAAGTGACTGCCCATATTTAAACTGCTAAAAATATTTTGTTGGCCTACAACATATGAAATATGTGTCAAATGTATCCCTCATGAATGATATGAAGTAGGCACAATCAGTTTTTGGCAGACTGGCTTTTATACATCCTTTATTTACTCAGTTAAAAAAATAAAAGTCTCATTGACATTAAAAATGACTTTTTCCAAGGTAGGTCTGTCAGAAATTGCAACAAATATAACAATACTTCTCTAAAGATATTTTAGATGGCCAAATGTATAATATGGGTGAAATAATACACAAAAACACTTAAAGAACAGGTAATTTTTCAATTTTATATATAACTACTTTGTAAATCCTGTTTACTTAAGTCTACTTACCAACATAAGTAAAGACATCACACATGGAAAAAAAAACGTTGGCAATCAGTTTTTGGCACAACAAAGGAACAGGCCTTATCTGACCATGAAACTGCTAATCAGACAGTTTTTATGAGCTATGCAGATGAGCTGTTAACAACTCTGGGGCATGCATTCCCGAAAAATAAGTAAAAACTACGATTCCAATTTTCCTCAAAGAAAATGACAACATTAAAAAAGAAAAACATCTTTGATGTAAACAATATGAGCTCACACCCCCAAATCAGTCTGACTGGAACTTTCTAAGAAACATATGACTAATTTATCACTGAGGCATTGCCTTGTATTACCAACCAATGTGACGTGGACGACAAGATAATGAACCAAAGCGTGTGTTTAAAAAATAAAAACAAGAGTCAAACTGAGCGGAGAACAGCGGTGGTATCGACAGAGCCATATGTTTACATCCTTGGCACTTGACTAGCGAGCGGAACAGGGAAGTTTAACAGATAGCTTAGCTTGCTAACTTAAGTGTACATTCAAAGCGGCTCGCTGAAGCCTGAAACCGTAAATATAGCGCGAGTGTTGCTGAACAGATGCGACTATAGTGAATGAAAAGGTGTTGAGTTTACGTTGGCTTCGTTATTTCGGTGTGGCCAACGCTCTATTACTTTAGCAGGCTAGAAAAGGTAAGCTACTAGCTAGCAAAGTAGGGAAGCTTGCAGCTCCACCAAAACTTCGCTCTCATGCGCTACAAGTAGTTAACTGCTCCGACTATAACTCACCTTTTACAAGACTGCAGCACTCCTTACCGCAGCACCATTTAAAACAGCGGACAACACACACTGAAAACTTTTCAACCGTACGCAGGTTGGCTGACATACATGTCACATCGCCAAATTACGTTACTTGATCACCTTCTGCTTTCTGGTAAAGCAGCAGTTGTTGACCCGTATAATAAACGAATACGCATTTAAAACAACTTCCGGTGTCGTCTTTCAAAATAAGAAAGTCCATAGTAATAAGTCTAATAAAAATTTCAGATTTCATTGTATTTCCTGCTGTAGTTTATCATTAATTAAACAATTTGTTTTAAGCCTAAATACAGCTACAACATTCATCATTTCCGGTTGTATTTACGCTAACTTCAAACATATTTGCCAACTCCTGCCATTTCCAAGAACAGTCCCACCTGCATCCCGCACGCGGTTAGGTACAAACACGGCTGCGCGAGCCTTAAAAATGGTTTTAAGGATTAAATCTGTAAACGGAAAAGAGGAAGGCGGCACTTTGGGGCAGTGGTGTGAATGTGCGTTAATATTCACCTTTATTTATTTCACCTACAATTTAAGGTGAGCTAATTGTACATAAATACCTCTTATAAGAAAGCTGCAGTTAGTCTATTAGTTCCATTACCGAGACTGGGACATGATATACAGAACATAAACAATCCTTGTTAGCCAGTAAGCTGAGGCACCTGGTTACGTGTATAAATGTTCAAAAGAAATGTTTTCCACCGCTGCTCGGGCTTTTGTGTGGCCATGTAGAGTCTGAAATTATTACCTTTCATGCTGTTATTTGATTAATGGCAGATTATGTAAATACCTAATTGTGATGTTTATTTTTACTCCGTGACCTTTAGTACTGAACGTCCTCTTCCTGGCGTCATTTTGACATGTAAAAATAAGTGTGTTTGACCAATTATGTCTTTGCTGTAACGATGCTTCTTGGCATTAAATCTTACACTGTTGGAAAGCCTGTTTATTTTATTAACAGGGACACATTTGTGGGTTGGTCCCATAAAAAAATTGCCAGCTCTTCTCTGCCACTACAAAACAGCAAATTTTTGGCTCATGTTTTGAGCTTCTAGTACCTCATGGGCTGACAATCAGGTGCCTGACTGTCAGGATCTATGAGCATGGACCCTGCTACAGCGGTCAGGTGGTGTCTGCCACGTTTGACTGATGTGGATAGGGCGAATGCCACAGGGCAACTTCAATATTTTCTTCCAACAAATAAGTTGCTGCATTATTTGGAGTGAGCCCTAGTACCATCTACAAATTAAAGGTCAAGTTCCAATGGGAGATGTCAGGGACAGGCTGTGACGTTTGCGTCCCAAGAAGATAATTTCCTCCCTGTGTCAGTACTTGGGACCTGTAGGCAGTCTTCTACAGATTTGCAGTCAAGGATTGCAGGACAATATGGCCCACAGTCAGACAATCCAGAACAGACTACACTGAGCCAATCTTTGGCCTCACAGGGCTGCCAGGAGGCCTGCCATGACTGCCCTTCCTACTCAGGCCTGTTTGCACTGGTGTCAGCAACATGCCACTGGAAGCTGAAAAAGTGGAGGGATGTTATGTTCAGCACTGAGTCCAGATTCTGCCTACAGCAGTTGGATCACAGGGTCAAGGAGTACAGATGTAGAGACCGCTATGCTGAGCGCTGCATGGACACTTGTGGGACCAGTTTGTGTGTGCTGTTTGTGCCAGAGCGACCAACACAACCACATTGGCTGAGTCGAGACAAATAATGGATGAAGAATGGGATGATTAAAGGCTGACCGGCCTGCACTCAAAAAAGTCAACTAAGGCACGTGTTTGGATATAAAAACGATTGTTTAACATTCTTTCTCATTGCTTGTATTTGAATGAAAGAAATTAAGATCAGCTCTATCTCTGTGTTCACCCAATGAGAAGCAAGTACTTCCAAACAATGACTCTTCTATTGCTAACTATTGCGCACTCTCCACACAACAGCGGAAGGTCAAATCAAAGCAAGCAGGAACAAACATTCAAGGTTGTTAAGCTAACAAATCTTTAGAGATATTCAGAACTACTCTTTTTTTGCATCCCTAATATCCAGGTGTGGAGGTATGTAAGGACGACGCAAGAGCTCGTCACATTTCTCTCCAACTTTATTCTCAGCTTACTAAACTGATTTCACAAGGAGGCAAAACATCCCTTAGAACCCAGAAACATCATTCTTCCCATTTCCCTTCTCGCTGGGTGTGAGTGGAGTCCCCTGGTGGTCCGCTACACAGATTAAGCAATACATGTGTGTAAATATAGACCAGAATGTATTTATTTTTGTAGAAGTGATGAGTAAATCTAGTTATTAAACTTTTATAAGTTTATTCTTTTTTCTTTTTTTTTTGGCCTGTCCCGTTTGGCTCTTTTGCATCAGAATTGTTGTCTAAAGGCAAAGAAAGATGCCCAACGGATTTACTTTACCAAATTGACCATCCCAGCCTTGCCGTAATGGTCCATTTGATTCACCTTTTATTGTTTATTTTATTTTCACTTACTGAATACGGGACAGACTTGACTGGAGGAAAGAAGGGGAGAAAGAAAGAGGGAAAGAGAAACAGCTGAGAAGAGGGACGGGGGAGAAGGGCAAAAGACAAAAACCAACAGAATGAGCAGAAAAAAAAAATGCATATATCAATCACCTGGATCACCTGCTGAGAAAGAAAAAAGAAAGCAAGCAGAAGAGAACAAGAGTAATAGAATAAACAACATCACAATGATATATGGGAATATGACAGTAAATACTAAATATTAAACATTATTGTGCAGCACATAAGATCAACAGAACACAGTGTGCTTTGAGGTAGGAGCCAAAAAGGGTGTAGTTTGTGGGTGTGATCACCCGTGTGTACACCTGTGAGCATGGACGCGCTTGTTTTTTGTTTTTTAAAAGGTTCCTTCATGTAATGATCTGCTAGAGGGTGTGGGGGGGGCCACAGCCCCGTCCTCCATATAAGTTTATTCTTAACAAAGCTGTCTCAACCCTGTGCTGTGCTTTTGTTTTCTAGAATTCTTCAGGTAAATTTTGCTGTCTCAAAGTGAGCGTGCAGAGAGGGTCTGACTATGTGTGGAAATCTGCCTATTGTTAGCCAGGCTACTGTTAGCCTCTGTGCTATAACTAAGCTAGACTATTACTGTGATATTCTGGATTAGGCTCTTAAAAGGATCAGGACAGAAGGACGTGGATAGGTGCCTTTTATTGAACAGCAGGACATCACACACTAACTTGTTGTTTCTTAGCGGTGCAGAAAACTACCCCTTTTTTGTTGTTATATATTGGTCAACCAAGAACTAGCCCTGTAACAGGCACTTCTGTATTTTACCACTGGGGGGCAACAATTCACTCTATTACATTCCTCCCCTTTTAGATTTGTAATTGAAGTAAGCAACCTTTTAACGAATGTATTTCACTGCCCCCACCAAAAAGAAATATTCTGTGGCCCTTATGAACAATGAACAAATGTAGCCATTACTTCCATTATTAACTCTTCACTTCTAAAATAACTGGCAGTAAATAACTAAAACATAACTCTACATTTTCAAAGATTCAGTCTCTTTGGGGGAACTCTGCGTCTCTCTGGGTATCTGCGTTCCACAGATGGGCTTTGGGTGGTTTCTGGGTTGGATACTGGTGGTTCATCGGTTGTCTGTTTAGGTGGTTCAGGAGGTAAGGAGTGTGATGTTAAAATCCCAGGTGGACTTGGTGGTATCTCTGGAACAACACTGTCCATAATCACTTCTGGCCGTCCCTCTGAAACCGGTGAAAATATAACTGGGGGTTTCTCCACAGTCTGTCTCCATGGTAACAGGTGATCCACATGTATTGTGCGTGTTCTCTGTCCCTCTTGTATCAGGTAAGTAACACTTCCCATTTTCTTCAGAACTGTTCCCTGAGTCCATTTTGTTTCCCCCCCCCTGAAGTTTCGGATACGCACAGCGTCTCCCTCCGAAAAAACACGAACAGGTTGGGTTTTGTAATCATGGTGTCGCTTCTGCTCAGACTGTTTCTGTTCAATGTGTCTGCTTAGTTCAGGTTTCAGCAGGCTGAAGCGAGTCCGGATCTGACGTTTCAGGAACAACTCTGCTGGTGTACGACCCGTTACAGTGTGCGGTGTACTGCGATACATGATAAGGAAGTTTGCCAAACGATGACTGAGTGGCAATGTGGCCTTACCATCTGCTTCCAGCACATTTTTCATCAGGGATCGTTTCAGGATTTGTACTGACCTCTCTGCTGCCCCGTTTGATGCAGGATGATAGGCAGGAACAGCTGTGTGTCTGATCCCATTTAACTCCAGAAACTGATTGAATTCCTTTGACACAAGTTGAGGTCCATTGTCTGAAACAAGCTCTTCTGGAAGTCCATATGAAGCAAATAACCCTCTCAAAACCTCAATGGTGTTGTGTGAGGTAATGGATGGCATAGGGAACACTTCCAACCATTTTGAATGACTGTCAATGACAACTAAAAAGTACTGCTTGCCTTTTTCAGCGAAATCAATGTGAATCCGTTGCCAAACTCTCTCAGGCCACTTCCACGGATGGAGCGGTGCAACGGGTGGTGACTTCTGTACAGCCTGACAGACTGAGCAGCTTTGAACCAGTTCTTGTATATCACCATCACAGCCTGGCCACCACAGGTAACTGCGAGCGAGTGCTTTCATACGACAGATACCTGGATGTTCATGATGCAGGTCTTCCAGCACTTTCTGTTGGTAAACCGGTGGAATGATGACCCGTTGTCCCCAAAGAACACATCCTTGTTCTGCTGACAGCTCGTGTCTGCGTGTAAAGTAAGGCTTAAGTGATTCGTCTTGCATATAACTTGGCCACCCATTCATGGTGTAGCTCCAGACCTTGCTGAGGATTGGATCCTTCATGGTTGCTCTCTCAATGTCTTTAGCTACTATTGGTAGCTCTTCCACATGTGAGAAATAGAAGATACTTCCCTCAGCGGCAATGTTGTCTGGCGTATTCCGAGGTAGACGTGACAATGCATCTGCATTAGCATGTTCAGCTGATCTTCTATATTCAATGTCATAATTGTATGCCATTAGAATAAGAGCCCAGCGTTGCATTCTTAGTGCAGCAAGTGTTGGGACAGCTGACTTTGGCCCTAGTATAGCCAGCAGTGGCTTATGATCTGTTATGAGGGTGAATTTCCTTCCATACAGATATTTATGGAATTTCTTTACTCCAAAAATTATGGCAAGGGCCTCTTTTTCTATCTGGGCATACTTTCGCTCAGCTTCAGTTAATGTTCTTGATGCGAAAGCCACAGGCCTTTCCTCTCCATTTTCCATGACATGAGAGATGACTGCGCCCAATCCATAAGGTGATGCATCGCAGGCTAACTTCAATGGCAGATTTGTGCTGTAGTGCACCAACACTTTGTTCTGCAGCAGTAGACTTTTTGCATCCCTGAATGCTTTTGCACATTCCATGGTCCAAATCCATTTAGCATCTTTTCTCAACAGGTTATGCAAAGGCTGAAGAATGGTGGATGGATTTTCCAAAAATCGACTGTAGTAATTTAGAAGACCAAGAAAGGACTTCAGTTCAGTGACGTTTGTTGGTTCTGGTGCATTTGCTATGGCTGCTACCTTTTCCTCTAAAGGATGCAGACCATCCCTGTCAATACGATGTCCCAGGTACTCCACACTGCTCTGAAGAAAGTGGCACTTGGAAAGCTTCACTCTGACACCATGCTTCTCCAGACGTGTGAGTACTTCCTCCAACCTCTTCAAATGATCCCTTTCAGATGAAGCAGTGATGAGGATGTCATCCAAAAAGCAGGTGACATGCTCCATCCCCTGAAGGATTTGATCCATCACAGACTGGAAAAGAGCCGGAGCACTGGAAACACCATAGCTGAGGCGATTGTACTTATAGAGACCTTTGTGTGTGTTGATGACCAGATACTTCTCTGATTCTTCATCTAACTGTAGCTGCTGATAGGCATGAGAAAGGTCAAGTTTACTGAAGGATGTTCCTCCAGCTAAAGTGGCAAACAAATCTTCAGTATTTGGAAGTGGATATCTTTCCTCTTCAACACACTGGTTGACACTGACTTTGTAGTCACCACATATCCTAATTGTTTTGTCTGCCTTTGGCACAGTAACAATAGGGGATGCCCACTCACTTTTCTCAACCTTTGAAATAACCTTCACCTTTTCCAATCTGTCCAGCTCCTTTTCCACAGCTTCTTTTAGTGCATAAGGAACTGGGCGAGCTTTACAGAAAATTGGTGTGGTGTTTGGTTTAGTGTGGATTCTAGCTTTAAATCCCTTTATGCAGCCTTGGTCATCCGAAAACACTGCCTGATGGCGCTGAATCACTTCTAGTACTCCTGGCTTTGCTTCTTTCTGCACCAGTACTTTGTGTACTGTGAAAATCTGTTTCCAGTTCAGCTGTAGTTTCTTTAACCAGTTTCGTCCAATCAGAGCTGGTCTGTCTCCCTGAACAACGATCAGTGGTAGGGTGATGTTTTGAGTCCCATACTGTACTGGTAACATAATATATCCACGCACAGCAATGTGTTGGCCTGAGTAGGACTTGAGCTTTAGCCCACTGGCTGGTTTTATAGGGAAATGAGTGAGATGCATCTGATAATACTTGTCTGATACTACCGACACTGCTGATCCTGTATCCAGCAGCATGGTGGTGTTCTTGCTCCCAAGCGCAACATCCACTGTGTATCCCTTCTCACTGGAGGTGATGGAGTACATTGAATAAACTCCAAAAAGTTCAGCTTCATCATTCCTACTTGAGCATTCATCCTCAGTTTCCAAATACTGAGTTTGCTGACTGAATTTTTTATTCCTGCAAGCACGTGCAATGTGTCCTATTTTTGCACAAACATGACACTTTTCGCTCCTAAATTTGCACTCACGTGCTGAATGCTTTCCACCACAACGATAACATGGTTGCTTCATTCCTGTGTCTTTTTTAGGTCCCTTCCAGTTCTTTGGCTTGTTATTGCCCTCTTGCCTGTTCTGTCCTTTCCATCCTTTGTTGAAAAAATTTGGAGCATTTGTCAAGGCATTTACGTGGTGAGGGTCCTGGCGTCCTGAGAACTCCATCGTATTTTTCGAAGCGAGTTCCATGGATACGGCAATCTCACATGCACGTGGAAATGTAAGATCCTTTTCCGATAGTAGCTTGCGCTGCACAGCATCAGAACGCAGCCCACTAACAAAACGATCCCTCAGGGCCTCATCCAAATATTGTCCAAAATCACATGTGGCTGACAACTGCCTCAGGGCGACAACATAGTCAGAAACTGCCTCCCCTTCTTTCTGGTTACGTTTCTGAAAACGAAAACGCTCAGCTATCACCACTGGAGTCGGCTTATAATGCGCACTTAACGCCCCAGTCAGCGCTGCATATCCCATGGTACTCGGTACCCTCGGAGACACAAGATTCTTTAGCAGCCTGTATGTATCTGCTCCGATCACAGAGAGAAACGTGCACACTTTCTTCTCATCGGAAACATCATTTGCCAACATCCATTGCTCCAACCGCTCCAAATATGACTCAAAATCTTCCTTCGATTCATTATACTCTTCAACACGACCCACATGCATCGCCATGTTAGCTCACCAAAAGCTGTTCCGCTGCAGCCGTGAAGAAAACGTCTTGATTTGTCTTTTTCTTTACATGTGAACACAACCCTCCTACAGCCTCTGTCACGCTGTGGAAATCTTTAGAATCCTCGTCGCCAGTTGTGATATTCTGGATTAGGCTCTTAAAAGGATCAGGACAGAAGGACGTGGATAGGTGCCTTTTATTGAACAGCAGGACATCACACACTAACTTGTTGTTTCTTAGCGGTGCAGAAAACTACCCCTTTTTTGTTGTTATATATTGGTCAACCAAGAACTAGCCCTGTAACAGGCACTTCTGTATTTTACCACTGGGGGGCAACAATTCACTCTATTACAATTACACTCCCCATGAGTGTTATATTCTAAATTCATTTAGCAGATGTTAGCCAGTTCTCAGTGCCCACAGACAACTGTGTCACCTGATAGACAGCTTATTTCATCATTTCAGAAGGTGGAGCAAACTGCAGTTCTCAGAAAGCAAAGAGTCCTGTAATTCCTGTCTAACTTATCTGCCACACCAGGGCTCTAGACTAACCTTTTGCTGTGGTTGCACTGGTGCGTCTTTCTTTTTTTCTGAGACGCACCAGCACCAGTTAGGCGCACCCAAATTTTTCAACCACATTGCTTAAAACCACAGTTTTACATGTGCACTTTTTGGGGGGAAATTGCTGTCCATACAGACACTATTAATTTGTAAATGGTTAACTAACAATCTTGTCAACACAAAGTTCTTTGTTTGGAGCACATTTCTACAAGAAAGATAAGTTACTGAAAAAGTGCTTGTGCTTAAAGAGCGTTGGCACTCTTTGGCAATATTGTAGACAATGTCAAACTTAATCATCACATCGGCCTCTGACGACCTGTTTGCTGCTGCCTGCTGCTGAAAGGCAGTGTTAGAGGGGACACTTGGGCAGTGCATTTATCGCAGCATATACTGTAATGTGTTTTCTGGATACACTGTGCTTTTTCAACGCTCAGAGATTGATGGCTCCGTGTCAGAGCTGGCTATGAACTTCAGACAGATCAGGCCTTAACAAAAAGTTATCAATAGTTCTTTTCATCTTTACTATTACCCACAGCTACCTCCACTTCTGCCGGGCCTAGGCTGCTCACTAGGGCTGGGTATCGTCACTGATTTCTATAATCCATTTGATTCCAATTCACGAGGTCCCGATTTGATTGGATTTAGCCTCAGACAGTCAGAAATATTATAGTTCTGATCATTTATCAGTACTGACACTGTGAGACTTCATCAGAGGTGTGAGCATCACAGCACATGCCTTTGTGTGAAAGTAACTGAGGATAAAACAGAAAAACATGAAAGAGATTTTCCAGTCCTGGCTTTTTATAGCAGGTAACCTTAAAAATATTCTGCAAGTTTGCATAATTTTAAAAAGTTTAAATTTCATCAGTATTGAACGGCAGAAATTAGGATTTCTTGTCCGAGGTCATTTAAGTAAAGTTTTTAAAAAAAAGACAGCGGCCGACAGCGCTGTAAACAACGGTAGACTGACGGGTACGCATATGTATCGAACAATACAAAATTTGTAATTTATTTTATCAACTTATTATACTTTAATGTATAATATTGTAACAGAAACAAAACATCAATCAAAAAATTGCTCTCTTTTTTATTCGGGCTACTTACATTTATTTTGGGCTACCAAAAACTGATAAGTCCCTGCCCGAAGGGCTACCAGGGATTTTGAGAGCCCTGAGATATGTTTATTTTTTTTAATTACTTTTGTTTCAGCAACATTAAATTGAAAAACTGTACTTTTGAGTTAAAATATATATTTATAATTTCAATAAATGACAAATTAAAAAGGCATGAAAATTTTTTTTGTATCGAAAATATATCGAACCGTGAATTTTGTGTATCGTTGCACCCCTAGTAATAAGCGAATGATTAATGCAGAAAACAGAGATTTGAGATGAGAAACTGTTCTTGAAGTACAGAGAGAGAGAGCTGTGCATGAAGTGTGAATTTTATCGTGCTGGAAGTAGAGCAGTGAAAGTCAGAGGGAGTTCATGACGATGTTTATCAAATGTGAAGCGTAGTTTGGATCTTCTTTTGCTGCTGGTTCAGTGAGTTTTGGTAGGAGAGAGATAAAAACTGCACTATAAGAAATGTGCATAAAAATTACAGTTAATAACTGTAAAATGGCAACGGTAAATTACCATTGTTCCCGGGATCTGCTGGAGCCACTCGCCTAGCTTGGGAGTCACCGCACCTAGTGCTCCGATTACCACGGGGACCACCGTTACCTTCACCCTCCACACCCTCTCGAGCTCTTCTCTGAGCCCTTGGTATTTCTCCAGCTTCTCGTGTTCCTTCTTCCTGATATTGCTGTCATTCGGAACCGCTACATCGATCACTACGGCCGTCTTCTTCTGTTTGTCTACCACCACTATGTCCGGTTGGTTAGCCACCACCATTTTGTCCGTCTGTATCTGGAAGTCCCACAGGATCTGAGCTCGGTCATTCTCCACCACCCTTGGGGGCATCTCCCATTTTGACCTCGGGACTTCCAGGTTATACTCGGCACAGATGTTCCTGTACACTATGCCGACCACTTGGTTATGGCGTTCCATGTATGCCTTGCCTGCTAGCATCTTGCACCCTGCTGTTATGTGCTGGATTGTCTCTGGGGCATCTTTACACAGCCTGCACCTGGGGTCTTGCCTGGTGGTAGTGGTGGTAGACAAACAGAAGAAGACGGCCGTAGTGATCGATGTAGCGGTTCCGAATGACAGCAATATCAGGAAGAAGGAACACGAGAAGCTGGAGAAATACCAAGGGCTCAGAGAAGAGCTCGAGAGGATGTGGAGGGTGAAGGTAACGGTGGTCCCCGTGGTAATCGGAGCACTAGGTGCGGTGACTCCCAAGCTAGGCGAGTGGCTCCAGCAGATCCCGGGAACAACATCGGAGATCTCTGTCCAGAAGAGCGCAGTCCTGGGAACAGCTAAGATACTGCGCAGGACCCTCAAGCTCCCAGGCCTCTGGTAGAGGACCCGAGCTTGAAGGATAAACCGCCCGCAGGGGCGTGCTGGGTGTTTTTTTTCACCCCCCCCCCAATTGTTTTGCACATGTCGAGGAGCGTGTCAGGCTACATTTCACTGTGTGTTATACTTGTATAACTATGCATGTGACAAATAAAGAACCTTGAACCTTAAGATAAGATGGGGCCTGATTATTTAAGACCTTGAAGGAGCAGGATTTTGGATTCATGTTCCAGTTGATGCATCAGAGTCAATCTGGGATCCAGTGTGGCGCACATGGACACGTTTAAGGCTTAAAGAACAAACCGATGATTCGATTAGATACTCGGCTCCATCTCTGGAGTCACGGCCACCAAAGCTTTGTTTCTGCTAACACTGTAAACATATACAAATGCACATTAATAGTTGTTACAGCAGAAAGAGAAAAAGAAGCGTCAAAGACAGGAAGGAGATCTGCTCCACTGTGGAGAGAGCTGCACAACTTTGTTCCTGCAGAATTGTCACACAGTCAAACTGATAATTCTTCATTTTTCATTGATAGTTAAACAGACTGGTTCTTATAGCTCTGAACGTGCTTCACAGCACAGCAATTGTGTGTTTCAGGAAGAAACAACGTTACAATAGAGCAGACTCTCCTGACACTGACAGAAAACACCGCGTCTTTACATCAGTGCTGACCACGTCCTTCCAGTTTCATCTACATGAAGTATATATAAATAAAACAGCGCTGACTTCATGTCTTGTTCTAGGACCGGGACACCGACCTATTCTTGATGCTGATATTGAATAAGTGGTTGACTGGTGTGTGTGTGTACCTCTAAAGATGTCTCTATAGATGACAAATACATGACTGTATACATGAAACTGACAGCAAGACGTGGGAAGGACACGGAGAGTGAGAGTTACCCTCTGAGCACTGATGAAGAGTCTGTGGATTATACTGCCAGCCAGGCCCTGGCCTGCTCCTGTCACTACCACCTCTGGTTCCTCCAGCAGGGAGCTCACAAACCTAGAGACAACACACAATGTGGGAAATGTTACAATATTCCCACAAAACAAAACACTTAAATAAGAACATGTAAAACCTGAAGACACCAAAACTATAAATAAGACCACCAACATGAGCGAGAAAGAAACATCATCATCATCATCGTTTATTTGTATAGCACTTTAAGAACACACCAGGCAGACCAAAGTGCTGAACAACACAGATCATAACAACAACCAAATTAAAAATACCATAAAATCATTACATACAATAAAATAAATAAGAAGGTGTCAGTTTCCTACAGTTAAAAGCCAGGGAATAAAAATAGGTTTTCAATCTGGACTGAAAGACCTGCACTGATGACGCTTGTCTAATTTGGAGGGGAAGGTTATTCCAGAGCATCGGAGCCGCAATTGAAAAGGCACGGTCTCCTCTGCATTTCAGCCGCGACTTAGGGACCGACAGCAGCAGCTGCTCAGCTTAGACTTTTACACCTACAGTGTAGGAAGGAGCGCTATCGGCAGCTGTCAGACTCTATAACACAGTTAAACATAGTCTAAGGTGCTTGAAGACGTTTCACCTCTCATCCGAGAAGCTTCTTCAGTTCTAAGGTCAAATGGTGGAGAGTCCCAGATTTAAACCCAGTGGGAGTTTCCCCCCCAAAGAGGGACAAAGGACCCCCTGATGATCCTCTACCTAATCACATGAGCCAAGGTGTGAAACTGGGTGTGGGTCCCAATCAGCCAGGGTTTCAGGTGAGCTCATTGTGAAACCTGGCCCCACCCTATCATGCGAATTCCTGAGATCAGATGGCCCAGGATGTGAGTGGGCGTTAAGGCGTCTGTGGAGGGATCTCAAAACTGGATTATAGATGGCAGACAGTTGGTGTCGTAAACCCCGCCTCTGTTCAAAGATGGTCGCTCACAGTGGACATAGATGCTTCTTTCACTCCTCTTTCAAACCATCTGTCCTCTCTGTCCAAAATGTGAACATTGGCATCCTCGAAAGAGTGTCCTTTATCCTTTAGATGCAGATGGACTGCTGAGTCTTGTCCTGTGGAGGTGGCTCTTCTGTGTTGTGCCATGCGCTTGTGAAGTGGCTGTTTGGTTTCTCCGATGTAGAGGTCTGAGCATTCCTCACTGCACTGTACAGCATACACCACATTGTTACTGTACATGGTTTTTCCTACGTGGAACGTTATAGGCTGAGTCTCGGGGTGTAAAAGGCGTGTTTGGAGTCACAGTGGATACATGGCATACTTAAATGTACTTTGAGAAAGCCAAGAATACTTTTACACAACAAGACTGTCCAATCAAGCAAAAATAACATGGTGGGGTTTAGCTGTGCAGCTGTACAGTGTTATTCAAAGAAAAGGGGCTGTATGGATACTGAGTGCTAGTGAGAAGAACATTTTTATATGTGAAGAAGTGATGATTGTTCTCAGACTTTAGGACAGTATTAAAGCAGGTGTTTAATGCACCTAACGTGTGATCAAACTCAATAATAACAATCTCAGTCTCTGTTTTCGATCACTGATAAACACATCCGATATCAGCAGAGTATAAAAGCTTTGAGCCCAGGTGGGAACAGCCGAAGGAATTACCTAGGTTTAGAAAAAAGTTAGCCATCACTGAGGAAGCACTGGAGTTTATTACTCCAGCTCCCACTACAATCCCACTGCACCACACCCCTGTTTTCATGGTTCAGCCATCAATGGCCATAATAATTATCAGCCAAGTTCTCAGCCATGGTGCACACTGTCCAATCACCTCATGTACAGCACATACTCAACTACAACTAGGGATGGGTATCGTTTAGGTTTTATCCAATACCGGTGCCAAACCGGTACTTTTGAAACGGTGCCGGTGCTCAAACGGTGCTTAAAGAATGGAGAACACAAAATTGGCCCAAAAACCTCTCGTGTTCAGCTGTTTTTTTGTAAAAAGATAACAATGTTAGCCTTTTCTGCAGCTATGTGGCATATACAGTGGGGCAAAAAAGTATTTAGTCAGCCACCGATTGTGCAAGTTCCCCCACTTAAAATGATGACAGAGGTCAGTAATTTGCACCAGAGGTACACTTCAACTGTGAGAGACAGAATGTGAAAAAAAATCCATGATTTCACATGGTAGGATTTGTAAAGAATTTATTCGTAAAGTAGGGTGGAAAATAAGTATTTGGTCACCTCAAACAAGGAAAATCTCTGGCTCTCACAGACCTGTAACGTCTTCTGTAAGAAGCTTTTCTGTCCCCCACTCGTTACCTGTATGAATGGCACCTGTTTGAACTCATCATCTGTATAAAAGACACCTGTCCACAGCCTCAAACAGTCACAGTCCAAACGCCGCCATGGCCAAGACCAAAGAGCTTTCGAAGGACACCAGGAAAAGTATTGTAGACCTGCACCAGACTGGGAAGAGTGAATCTACAATAGGCAAGCAGCTTGGTGTGAAAAAATCAACTGTGGGAGCAATCATCAGAAAATGGAAGACATACAAGACCACTGATAATCTCCCTCCATCTGGGGCTCCACGCAAGATCTCATCCCGTGGGGTCAAAATGATCATGAGAACGGTGAGCAAAGATCCCAGAACCACACGGGGGGACCTGGTGAATGACCTGCAGAGAGCTGGGACCAAAGTAACAAAGGTCACCATCAGTAACACACTACAACGGCAGGGAATCAAATCCCGCAGTGCCAGACGTGTCCCGCTGCTGAAGCCAGTGCATGTCCAGGCCCGTCTGAAGTTTGCCAGAGAGCACATGGATGATACAGCAGAGGATTGGGAGAATGTCATGTGGTCAGATGAAACCAAAGTAGAACTTTTTGCTATAAACTCAACTCGTCGTGTTTGGAGGAAGAAGAATACTGAGTTGCATCCCAAGAACACCATACCTACTGTGAAGCATGGGGGTGGAAACATCATGCTATGGGGCTGTTTTTCTGCCAAGGGGACAGGACGACTGATCCGTGTTAAGGACAGAATGAATGGGGCCATGTATCGTGAGATTTTGAGCCAAAACCTCCTTCCATCAGTGAGAACTTTGAAGATGAAACGAGGTTGGGTCTTCCAACATGACAATGATCCAAAACACACCGCCCGGGCAACAAAGGAGTGGCTCCGTAAGAAGCATTTGAAAGTCCTGGAGTGGCCTAGCCAGTCTCCAGACCTCAACCCCATAGAAAATCTGTGGCGGGAGTTGAAAGTCCGTGTTGCTCGGCGACAGCCCCAAAACATCACTGCTCTCGAGAAGATCTGCATGGAGGAATGGGCCAAAATACCAGCTACTGTGTGTGCAAACCTGGTAAAGACCTATAGTAAACGTTTGACCTCTGTTATTGCCAACAAAGGTTATGTTACAAAGTATTGAGTTGTATTTTTGTTATTGACCAAATACTTATTTTCCACCCTGATTTACGAATAAATCCTTTACAAATCCTACCATGTGGATTCATGGATTTTTTTTTCACATTCTGTCTCTCACAGTTGAAGTGTACCTCTGGTGCAAATTACTGACCTCTGTCATCATTTTAGGTGGGGGAACTTGCACAATCGGTGGCTGACTAAATACTTTTTTGCCCCACTGTATGGTATCACTCTTGGCTGGAAGCAGTGCTTAAACAATGGAAAAACACAAACTTTGTCCAAAAACCTCTCATGTTTAACTGTTTTCCACTTTTTCTTTGGTCATTTTAGCCTTTTTGGCCAGGGTGAAGGGAGCATCTGCCATCAAACAAGAAGACAGCCGCATGTAGCTATGATGATGTTTGCTAGTTCACCTTACATGCATTAATGTAATAACGTGGTTAGCCTACTCACGCAGAGAAGAACGGCTGCTGCTGCATCATCATCCTCATCATTTCTGCTACACTGGCAGGGCTAGGGGCCAGGACTCTCCTCTTCGGGTTCTCGGGGGATGTTGCTAACTCCGGGTCCGATAACTGGCAACCCACCCACAG
This sequence comes from Astatotilapia calliptera, assembly GCF_964374335.1. Classification (NCBI taxonomy): domain Eukaryota; kingdom Metazoa; phylum Chordata; class Actinopteri; order Cichliformes; family Cichlidae; genus Astatotilapia; species Astatotilapia calliptera. The sequence continues at coordinate 31,125,069 of NC_137429.1, forward strand.
TAGATGTGCTCGGTGTGAGGTCTCGCAGCAAGCTATCATACGGCGCATTTCTCGGCTTTTAAAAAAAACGCTATGCGTCGTCAGGTGTTTCATCGGATTCGAGGAGTTACCTCCTTTGACAGTATCACAGTATCAGCTTAAAGCACTTGTTGCTGCTGAGTTTGCATCTTTTGCTGTGAAGTACAGCCAGACTTTGACCGCTTCGCCTTGGGCATTTTGAATCTGTAGCTCTGCTCTAAAAGAACGTACGTACCTGGCCCCGCCTACTATCCTCGGAAACGTAAAATGATTGGCTAGAATCTAAAGTGTATCACAGCTCAGGAAAAAAAAAAGCACCGAAATAAAGCACCGAAATGTGCGCTGCTTTTCAGTCTGGTTACTACCGTTTATGTCAGAACCGGTGCCATCATGGCACCGGACACCGGTACCCATCCCTAACTACAACACAAACACAGTTAACAATCAATTAATAATTTATTTAAAAACAAAACTTTTTTGGGTGAATCTAATGATACTTTCTTTTAAACTGAATTATTTGTGGAAAGTCCGGTCGAGTTTTCACTGACCTCTAACTTCTTGTAGTCCTGGTTGGGGGACTGCAGGAGCTTGCTCGCTTGAACTGTAGCTTCCTGAATGGTTTTTTGCACTGATGGAATATCTTCAGCAGACTCTGAAAGAGAAGAAATGACAGTGTTTCCAGAGTGACAAAAAGCTGTGATTAAAAGAAAGACCTGCCACGTTTGTAACCTCAATTACTGTTAACATGAGAAAAAGCCTAAAATCGAGTAAACCTGCAAACTATTATCTTACTAATACAGATCCTTTTGAAATAAACAAAACCTTCACAACATTTTATAATAATCTTTACAGAGATTAAAACATATCCACAAAGTCTTGATGGATTACTATTGGAGTTAATTATAATAATAATAACAATTATTATTATTATTATTATTATTATTATTACACAGTAACAGCAAACAAAGTAAGTCTTCCTCAGACCCACAGATAAGGATGATGATGAAGAGGCTCCGAGACCACGTGATAAGCAACAAAGCCGTCACACCGACTGCTCAGTGTGCAGAAAACATGTGACTGTAATTTTTAGAAAGTATCATCAGTTTTTACCTTATTGGCTCCTCACAGGCACCGAATGGAAACTTCCCAAACTCCACCCCCCCCACCTCGCCACCAAGGAGCGCATCAAAACTGCCAGAAAAAACACAAAAAAACTGAATAATCGTCCAAACAGCAGAGCAGGCAGTCTGTCACCAGAGCCCACCCAGGGCGTCCTCACAGTCAGGGAGTTCAGTAACACAACCAACCTCTGTTTGTGACACACACACACACGTAAAACATATTGAACGCATCACCAATTGTCTACATATATTTCTAAAGGTGATGTTCACATGAAATTCTCACTAGATGTTGGTAACAACCCATCCAATCCACACATGCAGAGAAACAACTTTAAATCAAACAATATAACAAATAAACTCGATGTATTGTGAGTCTTTCTACGTACGATGGTGAAAATTCAAAATCCTGCTCCTCACATACAAGGTCTTAAATAAGGCTTTGCCAACTCCAGGCCTCGAGGGCTGGTGTCCTGCAGGTTTTAGATCTCACCCTGGGTCTATACACCTGAATCAAAGGATTAGTTCATTACCAGGCCTCTGGAGAACTTCAAGACATGTTGAGGAGGTGATTTAGCCGTTTAAATCATCTGTGTTGGATCAAGGACACATCTAAAACCTGCAGGACACCGGCCCTCGAGGCCTGGAGTTCGATGCCTGTGTCTTAAATAATCAGGCCCCATCTTATCTTAATGACCTTGTAGTACCATATCACCCTATTAGAGCACTTCGCTCTCGCTCTGCAGGCCTACTTGTTGTTCCTAGAGTATTTAAAAGTAGAATGGGAGGCAGAGCCTTCAGTTTTCAGGCCCCTCTTCTGTGGAACCAGCTTCCAGTTTGGATTCAGGAGACAGACACTATCTCTACTTTCAAGATTAGGCTTCAAACTTTCCTTTTTGCTAAAGCATATAGTTAGGGCTGGACCAGGTGACCCTGAACCCTCCCTTAGTTATGCTGCAATAGACGTAGGCTGCCGGGGGATTCCCATGATGCACTGGGTGTTTCTTCTTCACTCACTATGTGTTAACAGACCTCTCTGCATTGAATCATACCTGTTATTAACCTCTGTCTCTCTTCCACAGCAGGTCTTTATCCTGTCTTCCTTCTCTCACCCCAACCAATCACAGCAGATGGCCCCGCCCCTCCCTGAGCCTGGTTCTGCTGGAGGTTTCTTCCTGTTAAAAGGGAGTTTTTCCTTCCCACTGTCCCCAAAGTGCTTGCTGATCGGGGGTAAAATGATTGTTGGGTTTTTCTCTGTATCTATTATTGTACGATACTGTGCAATATAAAGCACCTTGAGGCGACTGTTGTGATTTGGTGCTGTATAAATAAAATGGAATTGAACAGGTAAAAATATGGCGACATCAGGAGTTTCAGACGGTGAGAGAATGAATCTCGCTGCAAAAGTAACGATGTTTTAAACCCTGCATGTCAACGTCTCCCTGCACACCAAGCAAACATTAAATAAACTGTTTTATAGTCACTGTCTCGACTTGTTTCTGTAATTTGATGTCATCCATTTTTTTTATTTTTGTCATTTTTATAGGAACAACAGAGCAGCTTTTTCATTTCAGTCGTTTTATTTTGACTCATGATTCTTTTCTTGACGTCGTTTTTTGTTGCTGTGATCTTTTGATGTTAAAGTCTAGTGTTGACCACAGAAAGAGACTTACTGTGATTATACTGTAATCTGTGAAAATCCTCTGTGTGCAGCTGATGGTTAAAAGAAAACATTTCAGTTCATTCAGATCATTTTTATGTTGACAATAGAAAACCATCCTGAATGGTCGGTTTGAATAAGTGCAAATTTATATGGTTTCACACAAGAAGCGTCTCATGATGGGTAAAACCAACAAGCTCTCTCAAGACCTTTGCACACTTAAGACTGATGGCATTGGCTACAGAAGAATTTCTAAGTTACTGAAGGTTCCAGTCAGCACTGTTGGGGCCATAAACCTGGCGTTGCCCCTGCAGGGTTTTTATTTATTTACGATAAACCAGCCACGACCAAGCGCTCCCCACACGATTTCAGACAGACGAGTGAAAAGACTTATCAGAAGAACGACCTGGAACCAGCAGGTACAATCGTTCCACAGGAAACAACAACATGACCTGCATCACACATACGCCTCCTAAAAGCCACTGGCAGGGTTTCTGGATGTCAGCCACTTGCTGACATGTATTTAAAAAAATTTAATAATTTCTTAATAATAATATTACATTTTTTTTATTTGTGTATTAATACCATAACATGTACTGCCTACCTGGAGGCTGCTGTGGCCATGAATACTGCTGCCAGTCTTGGAGCACGTAGGTGAAGCGAATGGCGATGTTGACTGGAGGCAGAGGGAACAGGGAACAACCCTGATGACAACAGGAAGACATCAGCTCATGTTTATGGTAACAAGCTGCAGCATTAATCTCTCTGTACAGGCGTGGATTACACCTCGTCATTGTCGGCTGTTTCTGGGAACATACTGAACACATTTAACCCTCATGTGTGGATGATGACAACATCAATCAGGATTTTTATTCTTCTTTAGGAATGAATATAAGATTTTTGAACTTCATTTTTTAAATGTCCACTTAGGTGGACAACATAGGTTCTCTTTCAAACATTCGTTTCGGTGTCTCACTATGGGGAACGCTCTCTCAGCGTTGTCCTCAGAAGCCTCTATATCATTACTCCAGCCAGTATTGGCTGGCAGTCGTGACGCTTGCGTCAGGGAGGGGCCACCCTCCTCCCTATAAAAGGGTGTGACGCAGCGTCACCCGTCATTCAATTTCCTCTTCTCGCTTCTTAGAAACCTCATCTCTCCTGACTGTGAACGTGAGTGCTAGCTTAACTGTCCACACGAGCAAGCTACACCTTGGTCACCGGGCGCTAGCACGGCTCGCGTTTCGAGTCGCCTGCTCTTCACCACAGAGCCAGGTCGGAGAGTGTGTTAGCTGCCACCACGCATCTAGCACAATAGTTAGCTGACCAAGCTAACTGTCTTTGCTACACACGGTCACCAAGCCAAGTAGCACAAGCGCTAGCCACCACACTAGCCAGGTCATACTAGCTCACCATAGCTACCCGACCGAAAAAAAAAAAAAAAAAGATCAGCGTTAGCCGTCCAGCCATTCCAAGCTAGCTACACCAAGCTTCCTTAATATGGCAGACTGCAAACCGCTGCCCAGAATTTGCCCCTGCGGTTGCAAAATCTCAGGTTCAGATACACATGACGTGTGTGTGATGTGCCTCGGGCTGCAACACGCCCAAGCGGCTATTTCCACACCGGGTATATGCGAACACTGCGCTCGCTTCACCCTAAAAAGCCTTCGCCGAAGGCTAGCCCGCCAGGCTAGCCTTTCGAAGGAGGACCCAATGCTGTCTCCAATCGGCCCACCGATGGAGCACACTGAGTCCGCCACACCAGGCACCAGCTGGGGCGACGACATGGATATCGTCCTCCCGCTGGTGGATGATGCCGAGGTCAGCTGCGAAGCTATGCTTGATTCCCTCGAGGCTAATGACGAGCTACTCAGCGAATCCTCTGAGGGAGCGTCGGAACATCTCGTCTCGGACGAGGATGACGACGTTTTCTTTGCCCCCTCTGGTCGGAATTCTGCGACACAAGGGGCCGATTGTGATAACCCCGGCACACAGTCCCGCGGCATGGAGCTATTTGACGTTGCAAAACGGGCAGCTGAAAAGCTGGCAATCCCATGGCCCGCGGTGACAACGGAGACCTCCACCTCACGATACGAGGGTAAAAGGCTCCCCAAAGCAAAGCGCACTACTAAGCAGGTACTGCCGCTTTTCCCCGAATGCGTGGACGAGGTCACACGCTGCTGGACAAAGCCATTTTCGTCACCCAACCCCGTGCAGGGAGCGGCGGCGTTTGACTGCGCTGGAATGAAAGAGAAGGGCATCTACCAAATTCCCACAGTGGAGAATCTGGTGGCTTCTCATCTCCACCCAAACCAGAAACTTTCCATGTCATCTGGTCCGTCCCTGCCCTCCAAGGCTGAACGCCTGCAGTCCTCCCTGGCTGACAAGGCGTATAAATCGGTTGCCACCACCACGAGGGCATTGAACGCCTCATCGTTCCTGCTAGCCTACTCGGCGGAGCTCCAGGACCAGGCTGCTGCGAACCCGGATGCTAGCGAGTTGTGGGAAGAGCTGGGCGTAGTTACGGATCAGTGTCTCCACCTCACTAGAGCAGCAGTACAAGCGGCGGGCAGAGCCCTCAGCATCATCGTCCTACAGGAGAGGGCAAGATGGCTGAACTTGTCGGGGCTTTCGGACAGAGAAAAACGTGACATTCTGGACGAAAGCATCGACCCCGCTGGGCTTTTCGGGACCGCCGTTGCCACCATGCAAAGACGGTGCGAGGAGAAGAAGAAAGAGGGAGAGGCCCTGCAGCTGTGTCTCCCTAGGAAGACCCAGGCTGCGCCTCCACCCGGTCGCCGCACGTTCGCTCAGGTCACCAGCCATCCAGCCGGCGTGCCGACGTTTAAAATCCCTCGCCGCCCAGCCCCGCAGGTCGCGGCCCAGGGTCCTCTAGGATCGCAGAACCCTAAGACCCACTGGCCCAAGAAACACGTCCCGCCTGCTGCCGCTCAGGGTGCCCCACCACCAGCCAAGCAGTCGGACCGCAAGAAGAAGCGGACTGCCTAACATCCCCCACGGGGAGATCGGAGCCGGACCAGCCCGGGCTCCAAGTTCACTCCAGGGCTCAGTTCCGGAGCCCGTTCGGAGAAGTGTGTTCTGCCTCCACCTTTCAGCGCTTGGGACTCGAGTTGGATCCCACAGAGCGGATTTCAAAAAAGAGACGACGAAACGCTGTTCAGCTGAATCAAGCATGTCTGTCTCACAAAACACACTGTTTATTAAAAACTCACCTGTTGCATCCAGGCATGTTGCCAAGGGCACGGGAAAAATGTGTGAAAAACACAGAAAGTATGTTGAAAAACATAATGCCCCCACACACCCAGACACCACCGGGGTTGATTCCCTCAGTGGTGTCCGGCCCCATAATCGCTGGTCAAGCGCGGGCCGCCCGCGCATGCGCAGTCGGGTCTGGTCCGAAGGACCAGTTTCCGCCACAAGAGGGAGCCAGAGCTCCGTCTACTGTGGAGTGCCTGTCTCTGGGGCCGCTGTCAGCAAGAATAGAGAGATGGCGAGCTCTCGCTGCGCCAGAATGGGTTGTGAGGACATTAGAGCGAGGCTATCGTTTGCAATTCGCAACCACCCCTCCCAGATTTCACAAAGTGATTTTCTCTCTTGCAAAAGGCGAATCAGCCAGGATCCTGCAAGAAGAAATAACTACCTTGCTGTCAAAGGGAGCAATACGAGAAATACCCCAGGAGCAGAGCCAATGCGGCTTTTACTCAAGGTATTTTCTCGTGCCCAAGAAGGGAGGGGGACTACGTCCGATACTGGACCTACGGGCTCTGAATCAGCATCTGAGGTCATACAAATTCAGGATGTTGACGACCACCACTCTGCTGCATGTAGTGCGCCCAGGCGATTGGTTTACATCAATAGACCTGAAGGACGCATATTTTCACATCCCTATTTACCCGCCTCACAGAAAATTCCTGCGCTTTGCGTTTCAGGGCAGAATGTACGAGTACCAGGTCCTGCCGTTTGGTCTCTCACTGAGCCCTCGGGTATTTGTGAAATGCACAGAGGCGGCCATAGCCCCACTGAAGAGGCGGGGCATCCGCATAGCAACATACATAGACGATTGGCTGCTGCTATCAGAGTCAGAAATAATGGGAAGAGAGCACACCAGGTTGACAGTGGATCATCTGATGGCTCTGGGTTTCACCATAAACTACCAAAAGAGTGTCCTGCAGCCAGCTCAGGCCATCTCTTTCATAGGAATAGCTCTAAACTCCGCCTCGTACAGAGCGTGTCTCTCTGTGGACAGAGTAAAAAAAATGCTATCACATGCCGGCATTTTTCAGTTGGGAAGATATCTCCCATTCAGAAAATGCCTGCAGATGCTGGGATTAATGGCGTCTTCACTGGCAGTCATTCCACTAGGCAGACTGCATATGAGGGAATTTCAGCGATGGGTTGCATCACTGAGACTGAGTCGAAAGCGCCATACCCACCGCTATATCAGAGTGACAGCAGACTGCGCTGCAGCACTCCACTGTTGGAGAAATCCCACATTTCTCACTCAGGGGGTGTCACTGGGAGCTGTCACAGCCAGAAAGGTGGTGACCACGGACGCGAGTCTCACGGGTTGGGGTGCCACTCACGAGGGCAGAGCAGTGAGCGGCAGCTGGGACTCACAACAGAGGGGTGCTCATATAAATTGGCTAGAATTGCTAGCAGCTTTTCTAGCACTGAGACACTTCCTTCCCCTGTTGAGAAACCACCATGTTCTGATCAGAACAGACAACACCACTGTTGTGGCATACATCAACAGACAGGGCGGGTTACGTTCCCGTCCTTTGCACATGCTGGCTCGCAGACTGATCATGTGGAGCAGCATCAATCTGTTGTCACTGAGAGCCACTCACATTCCAGGAGCCCTGAACTTGGGAGCAGACTTAATGTCCAGGGGAAACCCGCAGTACGGGGACTGGACCCTACACCCACATGTGGTGACCCAAATCTGGACCCGCTTTGGCCAGCCACAGGTCGATCTGTTTGCCTCGAGGGAGAACGCTCAGTGTCCACTGTATTTCTCCCTGAGGGACCAGGAGGCTCCGCTAGGGGTAGACGCATTAGCTCACAACTGGCCACATGCTCTGCTTTATGCGTTCCCTCCACTGGCCTTAATTTCTCCCACTCTAACCAGAGTGAGACAGAGAGGGCTAACAATGATATTGATCGCCCCAAGGTGGATGAGGTCCCATTGGTTAGCGGAGATCATGCCCCTCTTGTGGAGCGAACCTTGGCCTCTCCCTCTCCGACGAGACCTAGTCTCCCAAGCCAGGGGGGAGATTTTTCACCCTCACCCCGAGCGCCTCGCCCTGTGGGCTTGGCCCGTGAGAGGTTGAATCTGAGTACAGCAGGACTCCCCCAGGGTGTTATAGCCACTATTCAGAGTGCTAGAGCCCCCTCCACAATCATTGTATCATTGTATGAGAACAAGTGGAGGGTATTTGAGGAATGGTGTGGAAAGTCTCACACTCTCTCCTTTCAGTGCTCTGTGACAACAATTCTCTCCTTTCTCCAAGAACTGTTAGATAAAGGAAAGGCCTTTTCCACAATTAAAGTATATCTAGCAGCCATTTCAGCCTGCCATGTGGGCTTCGTGGATGGCCCGGTGAGCCATCACCCGCTAGTCTGCCGTTTCATGAAAGGGGCACGGCGGCTCCACCCAGTGTCTAAACCTCTCGTTCCCACGTGGGATTTATCCCTGGTGCTGGGGGCAGTTTCACAGCCACCATTTGAACCACTAAACCAGGTGGAAATAAAAATCCTGTCTTTGAAGACTGCATTGCTCCTGGCTCTCGCATCTGCGAAGCGTGTCAGTGATATTCATGCGCTGTCAATACACAAAGAGTGCACCCGATTCACGCGGGATAACTCTAGAGTCACACTCAGGCCAAATCCGGCCTTTGTGCCCAAAAATCCTTATCTTCAATGCACCCCATTGGAGCTGGAAGCTTTTTGCCCTCCTCCTTTCTCCTCCCCTGAACAGGAGCGCCTACATGCTCTCTGTCCAGTTAGGGCTTTATGTACCTATATAGAGAGGACGAAGGCTTTCAGGAGGTCGGATCAGCTGCTTGTTTCCTGGGCTAAACAACATCTTGGCAAGCCCGTTAGCAAACAACGCATTTCCCACTGGATTGTCGAGGCGATCCAATTGGCTTATTCCAGCACGGGTCTGCCCCCCCCGGAGGGACTTCGTGCCCATTCTGCCAGAGGGATGGCAACCTCTTGGGCCCTTTTTAGGGGTGTCTCTATAGAAGAGATATGTGCAGCTGCGAGCTGGGCTTCACCTTTGACCTTTGCAAGGTTTTACAGGTTGGATGTCACTGCACCGTCTCTAGCCCACGCTGTGTTAAGTGTGGGTCCCCACGAGACCTCCTAAATTGGCAGTCAGTCGTTCAGATGGGCTTATCTGGCAATACGGGAGTCTGCATATCCCCATAGTGAGACACCGAAACGAATGTTTGAAAGAGAACTTGAGGTTACTCTATTCCGTAACCCCTGTTCTCTGATAACATGAGTGAGGTGTCTCACCAGATCACCCTCCTTGCACGAAGCGAGGAAGAGGTGAGCTTATCTTGAATGACGGGTGACGCTGCGTCACACCCTTTTATAGGGAGGAGGGTGGCCCCTCCCTGACGCAAGCGTCACGACTGCCAGCCAATACTGGCTGGAGTAATGATATAGAGGCTTCTGAGGACAACGCTGAGAGAGCGTTCCCCATAGTGAGACACCTCACTCATGTTATCAGAGAACAGGGGTTACGGAATAGAGTAACCTCAAGTTTTGACTTATGAAGGGTATGGAGACATCAGTGTGTAGTGTTTCTGTGCAAGTTTACCATCAACACCAACACAAATACAAGAAAACAGCCTTTGAATAGCTGCAGACCACTGTGCATGAAAGGGTTAAATCATTAAAACCTTTATTCTGAAAGAGCTCGTCCTCCATCACAGCAGGAAAGCTACAGAAGTCAGGCTACATTCAAATATGTTGATGAACTATTCATTTAGTCTGATACCATGTTTACATGTCACAGCCTGCAACCGTCGCATTTTACCTGCAGCAAACAGGGGTGAGTCTAAAGGGGGGGCATGGGGTGGATGAGACCATGTTAATTTAAAGGCTTTTTAACATTTTTCAGATTGATAGTGAAATAACATAAAAAATAAAAGCCAATCTAAATGTAAAACTCTTCTTCCAGTAGAATAACAATAATAATAATAAATTGTATTTATAAAGCGCCCTTCAAGACACCAAAGGACACTGTACAATAGATAAAAACACATAACAGAACACTGACACAATGAAGAGCAATAAAAAAATAGTAAGAGATAAAATGAACAAACAGTGGATTCACAGTGAACATGCAGATTTGAACAGATGGGTTTTGAGTTGAGATTTGAACTGGGGGAGAACCAGTGTTTCTTATATGTGGGAGCAGAGAGCTCCACAGCCTGGGAGCAGAGCAGCTATAAGCTCTGCTTCCCATGGTGGTGAGGCGGAAGGGAAGCACAGAAAGCTGGATAGAAGAAGAAGATCGAAGTGAGCGGGCAGAACAGGTAGTGCTGAACAGGTCAGAAAGGTAAGGAGGAGCGAGGTTATGAATGGCCTTGAAGGTGAGCAGAAGTTTGTATATTATCTGGAACTTCACTGGGAGCCAGTGAAGTTCCTGAAGAACAGGTGATGTGCTGGTAGGAGGGGGTTCTGGTGATAATGCGAGCAGCAGAGTTCTGAACCAGTTGAAGCTTATGGAGGGATTTATGGGGGAGACCATGCAAAAGAGAATTGCAGTAGTCAATACAGGAGGTAACGAGACTGTGGACAAGAATGGACGAAGACTGGGTGGAGAGAGAAGGACGTAATCTGTTAACGCTGCATACCCCACCTCTCAACTTTAAATCCATGTAGACATTGAGGGTTCTCGGGAGGGGCCGTGCTAACACCTGCTGCTCTCTGGCAACAGCACCATGCTCTCCCATGTTTTAAATGCACCTTAGAACAACACGCAGCAACACTACACATGAGCGAGAGGAGGGAGGTTTGGGGTCTTCACACACCCCCGTTCTCTGCTGGCCATCGGGGCCTCTTCCTGGGCAAAGGGGGCCCTCGGGCCTGCGGCTCGGTTCACTCTGGCACAGCTGGCTGCCGGCAGAGCCGGTGGGCACGCCACTGCAGCCCCCTCTGGCTTCTGCTCCGTGGCTACTGGGGTGACCCCTCGTCTGGGGCTCTCCTCAGCTCTTCCCAGGAGGGTGGCACGGATGCCCCTCCGGTGGTCCTCCTTGGGCTCTCACACTCTGGGGCCTCTGGATGTCTGGGGCCTGGATCTCCTCCATGCCTGCTTCATGCCCTGGAGAATGGGCTATGGCTCTCTACATCCTCTTGCAGACCGTTACATGGGGAAACCTTTTGAATACAAGCGCGCTGATCCACACAGGTGTGCACACGGGTGTTCACTGTTCATAGACATAAACTACACCTTTATTGGTGCTATTTCCAAGCACATTGTGCGCTGTCTGTCCTGCGTGCTGCACAACAACATTCAATATTTAGTATTTACTGCTGTTTACACTTAGCTAGATTAATGCGATGGTGTTGTGTTTAGTATGTTGCTTTGTTTTTTTTGCTTGTTTTCTATTCTTTTTCTCTCAACAGGTGATCCAGAAGATTTTTTTCTCTTCTTTCTCTTTTTAAGTGCCCTCTCTCACTGTCCCTCTCCCCTTCTGTTTTTCTTTTCCTTCCTCTTTCTTTCTCCCTTTCCTATCCCTCAGTCATGTCTGTCCCGTCTGTAACAACTGAAAATAAAATAAAATAAATAATAACAACAACAAAGGTCGATCAAATGGACCAGTACGGCAATGCCACGATGATCCATTTGGCAAAGTAAATCCATTGGGTCTCCTTGTTGGTCTTCAGACAACAATTCTGACGGCTAAAGAACCAAATGGGACAGGCAAAAAAAAAAATGCTGCATAGATGGAAACAGGCAGAACAGGTGAAATTATTGATGTGAGATTTATAGGAAAGTGAACTGTCTAGGATGACACCAAAGCTCTTAACCTGAGGAGAAGGGAAAACTGTGGCGTTATCGATAGTGAGAGAGAAATGGTTCGCCTTCAAAGGGTGAACCATCACTCCTTCAGTTGCACACTTAAAACTCAAACATGAACACACATCACACCGTCAGGAGGCACTAATGTGCTCACAAAACCTTCCACGCAGTGCGATGACCGTAACTTACCAGCCACTGTTGGCCAGAGAGATGGAGATGGAGCTTAGAAGCAGGTTGCATTTCGACTCACTGATGACGGCCTCACAGTTCGTTCCAGGGCTGATGACCACAAACTCTCGTATGCCAAACCTACCAAGACATACAGCATCACAGCAGACATTTATCCACATAGGATGGAAGAAACATTTGCTTCATTCTGTATGCTGTTAGATCCCTTGGTAACAATAAAGACCATCACTAATCAATGGGATATTATTTTACTATTTCACTCTGAAGAAAAATAAAATATTCAGAAATTGTCTGAATTACCTCTTTGTAGACGCATCTATGATTCTCTGCTTATATTTACGAAGTCTTTCTGGCAACTCAAAGCCAGAAACACTTGCACTTTCTGGACTTGCTCTCTTAAATGAAAGACACACTTAAACTATATGTTCATGTTGCACTTTATGCTATACACTGTATCTAGCTCACATATCCATTTAACCTGTGGGATTATAATATTATTTTATGCCATGTTAGACCCCTAATTAAAGATTGTGAATTATTATGTAGTTTTAGTTTGCATTATTCTCCTGAATTAGACGAAGCTGATAACTATTGCATTTGTTAAACTGATTTGCATTACATTAGACTGCTGATTTATTGTGAATGAATGATATTGTTTTATGATGCATTATACTGCTGAGTTATAAGAAATAGTGTTCGCAGAAAGTCATCGCCTTATTTGTCTGATTAGAAGAGAACAGAACATACTGGAGAGGTTTTCTGCCCCATCTCAGCAGGAGCAGATAAACAGGGAGCCAAGGTCGTAGCTTAGGCGCCGTGTGAGGGAAAGAATGTGAATGTTTAGGCTTTATGATTAGGTGGGGGCCACTAGAGGCTATAAGAGTTTGATCAATGCTCCACCATTTTGAGATCTGATGCTGTCTGCGTACGGTGTCCATCTCCCACGCGTGTGATCATTAAAATCATCGTTTGACTCAACCCGGCTGGACCAGTGTTGTTATTTTGGTTTTTCCTCTTGTATCCATCCCCAATATTTGAATCCGTAACAAACCTAACATGCACATCTTTGCACTGTGGAGGAAACCTGCGCAGGCACAGTTACAGGATGCATCTCCACACAGATTTGATCCGGGACCTTCTCGCTGTGAGGCGTGCAGATAAATGACTCCACTCCACTTTGAGTGAAGCAGTTTTTTAGCATAAAAAGTAAAGACTAAACTTACCATCTGACCAGGCAGTGGGCTCGTGGAGGGAAATCATTGTTCATACAGAGAAGATCCTGCATTGCCAACGGTATAGCATCTGCCAATAGAAGAACTGTGTCAAAAACATTGTTCATTTTAAACACCATCTGAGGTGCATATGATTATTAAAGTGGGACATCTACCAAAATAACTGTACTGGGTTGACTTTCACAGATGCTCATTTCTGTTGCGGCCACAAGGTGGCAGTAATTTACTGTCCTGTACATCACTGGTGTCTCTAGTGATGTACAGGACAGACCCAGCTGACTTACAGGCCAATCTCCAACCTTCCTTTCATATCAAACATCCTTGAAAGAGTAGTTGTCAAACAGCTAACAGATCATCTGCAGAGGCTTATTTGAAGAGTTTCAGTCAGGTTTCAGAGCTCATCACAGCACAGAAACAGCTTTAGTGAAGGTTACAAATGATCTTCTTATGGCCTCTGACAGTGGACTCATCTCTGTGCTTGTCCTGCTAGACCTCAGTGCAGCGTTCAATTTCAAAGATGGAGCCTTGCTACCCTCCTCAGTGGACGCCCACTGCCATTCACAACCAAATAAGCAAGTATCCAGGTAACATTTCTGCTTTGCCTGCTTTTATTTGTACAAAGAAAAAAGGTGTTTATTCCTTTTTTTAAGCGGATACATCCAAACCTCGTGCTTTTTCCAAGGTTTACTTCATCAGTGTTTCAACAGTGGTGTGGGAGCAGGCTGTGGTACAAGCCAGAGTCAAAGCATGAAAACCAGAGGATGGAGGCCCACAGCTGTGCCCTGGGATGATGTTAATAATAATAATAAATATTTCTGCAAACCTGCAGGATAATAAAAACTAAAGCTACATAATAAAGGGTGTGGAGTCTGGATGTCAGCTTGTCATCGTTCTGATAACAAAATTCTGAAAACGTGACGGTCCTTCCACCACAGCCTGCATGTGCACTGAGCAGGACTGTCCAACACTGTCGACATCATTCACAACAAACAGTCAATGAAAAGCTGATGTTGATAATAGTGCAGACAAAGTGACTCTACCTTCCTCGAGGTTGTCCTTCCCATCATCCTCTTCACACTCTTGTTTCAGAAAGTAGTGGCTTATGTAGAACTTGAAGTCAGCAAAATTAATTTCCTGCGACTTCTCCGCCCAGGTTCCACTGGTGTATTCCCCCTGTGTTCAGATAATGCAGCATCATACGATGAAGGTGAGATACTTCCTTTCTGCATACTTCACACGCATGTAAAGATTTGATGAGTAAAAAATACCTTCTCTGAAGAAACCTTCCGTGCAGTGTTCCCTGTCAGCTTCCAATCATTAAGCACTTCCTCCACTCTGGACACAAAACTTCAGGCAGATGAACAGATTAGCCCAGCATACATGCACAGTGTCTGGTTCATGCTAAATAACCACTGAAACTAATCTTCAGAAATGAATTTCCCTCCAAGCACACTGTGCTTTAAATATTACATCTACAGTAAGCAATGAATATGACTGAATGCAAATGTTAACTGTGATTCGTTAAAGAGGCTGCAGCCATTTGAACTGCCTCTGCACACACGAGCTGCACCAACCAATGGATCAACATATTAGGACATGACAACGCAGTAATTTGCCGAGACAGTGCTTTGGTACAAACAACCATTTAGCCCCCCCCCCTCCCCCCTCCTCGTGACCTTTGGTTAGTGGCATTGTGATTTTGGAAGGAACCACTAAAACAAGAATCAATCTGATGCTAACATTGGCCAACCAGATCAGCTGCCTCAGTGTCTCAGAGTCCCTTGTTTTTTTTTCAGTGTGCGCTCGTGTTTCTCGTCATTTAATATATTTATTTAAGGGCTGGCTGTAGCTCAGGAGGTAGAGCAGGTCAGCTGCTGATCAGAGGGTTGGTGGTTCGATCCCCGGCTCCCCCAGTTTGCATGCCAAATATCCTTGAGCAAGATACTAACCCCGACTTGCTCTCCGATGCATCCATCAGAGTATAAATGCATATGTATGATAGTTAGAAAGCGCTCACCGTATAGATAATAGTGAGTGTGGCATGTTGTATAGACCACTTTGAGTACTCCAGGAGAGCAGGCAAGCGCTGTATAAGAACCAGTCCATTAATTTTATTACTGATTTTGAGGTTGAAAATTCCGACTTTTGACAGAGTGACTCTAATCTGTACCATCTAGCTATATTTAGTTTATTGTCACCTGACAAACACAAGGAGCCACAGCCTACTGGTTTACTGCTGTTTTGTTTAAAAAACAAAAACAAACAAACAACAAAAAAACCCCAGCCTCCAACAGCACTGTAAACAACGGTAGACGGGTGCATAATAAGCAGCGAATAATGCAGAAAACAGACTTGAGATGGGAAACTTTTCTTGAAGCACACACAGAGAGAGAGCTGTACAGGAAGTGTGATTTTATTGTGGTGGAAGCAAACCAGCCAAAGTATAAGAGATTTAATGACGATGAGTATCAAACGTGAAGCCTAGTCTGGATCTTCTTTTGCTGCTGGTTCAGTCAATTTTGGTCAGAGTGACAAAACCTGCAGCTCATACGTCTGTGTACGTGCCGTCGGGTGAACGGTCCATGCTCTGTGTTTACGTCTTTGTGTGGAACCCGTGCAGCTGCTCTCATTTACTGTTTCAGCTGTTTGGTGATTGTTGAAATCGTTTTGTGAGGTTTAACCTGAGATTCTGGAGTTTCTGGCAAAATACATTTATATTTAAAATCGATTCAGGATTTAATGAATCAATATCACTTTATTCAAGCTAAAATCGATTTTAATTGGAATATCGATTATGGAAACCCACTCCTAGTTCAAACTTCTGGCTCAAGCCCTAACAAGCAGGTGAGTTCCTTATTGACAAATGTGTCTAATTACAGGTCAGTTCTTGGAAAATGCATTTTATTTAACGCACATTTTGTAATAATACATTTTAGTTGGCTATAGTTTGTTTGGTAATCAATATCCAGAAGATTATTTAAAAATGGCTCACACATATGGCACCAGTCTTCCTATTCATCTACACCGGAAGCACATCTATATCTGTGCAGTGTTATAGTTTTAGTGATGCTGGTGTGCGATATCAGAGTGGTGGTAAATGTATATGCACAGATACACAGCCTCACTCTTTAGCTTGACTATTTGAGGTTAGGTTCGCTGTAATATACAATCATGTTGTTATGTTTAGGCCTGAAGAAATAAATGCAGGTTCGTGTCTCCCGAGGGCGAGCTGTGCGGAACACGTAAAGCTGTGGACTAATCCTAGTTTTCAGAGTAATGACCAGCTGGCTTACCGCTCCCACTCGGACGCAGTGGTGAAGTCGGTGATCTCGAAAACCTCCGACTCGGGCTGCAAAGCACAAACGTAAACGTAAAATCAGCTGTCGTATTGTTACAGCGCGCTTAACAACCACACTGACATGTTACAAAACAAACTCACATCGCTATCAGCAGCCATGTTGTTGCCTTTGGCTGCCTGATCGGTTCCGGAAACTAGGATGTTTTTCTACGCATGTGCGAAAAGGTGGTCGCTTCCTCTATAGTTCTTTCACAATAAAAGAAAACAAACAAATTCTAAATTCAGTTAAATTTTATTTGTGTAGCGCCAAATCACAACAACAGTCGTTGTGCAAAACTCATTCAGGCATTTAATGACAGGTTTCAAGATGTGAAGAATATCCAAAAGGAACTGGAGATGTTTGCTACGCCGTTTAATGTGCAACCATCTGTGCCAGACACTTTCCAAGTGGAAATAATTGGGCTGCAAAACAACTACGAGCTCAAAGCTAAGTATAACAGCCTCTCTCTGCTGGACTTTCACCAACTGTACTTTCATGCTGAGGCTTTTCCCATCCTGGCGAGACATGCCCTGAAATTTGCATCTCTGTTTGGGACAACGTACCACTTTGAACAGGTCTTTTCAAAACTGACTCTTGCAAAGAGGCGCTTCCACTCAAGACTAACTGAATCAAACTTGAAAAAGCAGCTTCGAGTGGCATCATCATCATCACTGCCAGCTGACATCAGACACCTCGCCAAAAAGAAACAGTTCCAGCCATCTCATTAGGTGAGTCTGATGAGCAGAAATGCAGCAGTAACACAGCAGCAGCCCAAGCAGAGAAGCCTCCTCCAGCTTGTCCGGGGAACGCCAACCCATTCTCAGACCAGCCAAGAGATGTTAATATAAGCAATTAGCAGGGTGTGTCAAAGAGTGAACAGAACATCGCCGAGTCAGCTGACAGCTCCATAAAACGTGTTTCCTACAGCAGCAAACAGGCTTCAAGAAGTGACAGTAAGGAGAGGTGTCAAGATCTGTGGGCCAGTCGGCCTCTTGTGTAAAGGACACAGTGATGCTGAAGTCATAGAGGCTGTGGTCAGGTCAGTCAGCCCAGGTTTCAGTATTCCTGACATGCCTGAGATAAAAGGACCTCACTCCCCGTTAGTTAAAGGAAATATTGAAAGCTCATCAAAAAACTGCTGACTTAACTCTTTGTGCTTGCATTTGCTCTCAGGAAGGCATCAGTGCAGCACCGTACCAGTGACAGTGAGGAAAGGTTATGGCTCAAGAACTGCTCCAAAATCGAATTACCACCTCATTCCTGAAAAAGCAGGCAGTTTATGAAAGATTTTGAGAATATATCAGTGATTCTTGAGATAAGGGACAAAACATGTCCAAAGTTTCTGTCAACACCATCAGATTTTTTAAAAAGTACAAAAAAATCAGGAATTATTGTGGGTAACTTACACTGTGAGGACCCCTTTACCACTTCCTGTTTGATACACATGCCATGAGGTCACTGCTCTGGTGAGTTTTTTTAATTTTTATTTCATTTATTGCATACCTTTCTGATAAAAAAAAAACTCTGTGTCACACCCATAGTGCATCAACACCACAGTAGAGGCCATAAGCAACTGATGAACAACAAGATGGCGTCTGTCAGAAAAACGTGCTATGAGAGAAAGTAGGGTATTTTGTCAGCACCATCAGGATTTCTGCCTGACGGTGTTGACCCTTTTTCTAATGATTTTGGCAAATGTCACAAAAGTGTCCTATTCACTAATTATATTAAGTTATTTTTATTACTATTTCAGTCATATTACTTCCTGTGTATTTTACTGATATTTCTGCTTTACAGATGTGTTGAATATTATGGAATTTGCCTGATCTTGAATCTCATAGTTAATGTATACTTTATTAATCCTGTAGGAAAATGCTTAGTCCTCTGCATTTAACCCATTTACTCAGTGAAGCAGTGGGCAGCTACCAATCCATGACCCGGGGAGCAGTGTGTAGAGACGGTAGCTTGCTCAAGGGTATCTCAGGATAGCCGCTGTTCAGTGGATTTGAACCCCCAACGATCATGGGGCAAACACTCTATCTACTGAGCTATCTCTGCCCCGAGAGCTGGTCTTTTAAGTGATGATGTATGAACCCTGCTTTCGGGTCCAAACTACTCTGTGTTTATTAAGGCTGTTGTGTTTTAACATGTTTTTATTCTTTTTTTATCTTGTTCTATTTAATCTGAACAAGCCCCTAAAAACAGTCAGTGATCACTGTCAGCCTAACCATCGGGAACCCTCACGTTAACTTTTATCAAGTGGAAAAAAGTTTCACTGTGTTTATGTTACGCTAACATAGCTGTGTCGCTAGCAATCACGTAGCACATCATTATATACCAGCTAGTCCAACATCAGTAACCCTACAAACGCCACTGCTGTTTAGTTTTGTCTTCATTTATGTTGGAAGTGATAGCAGAGCTGGTGTTAAGGTGGAAACCGGCGAGCTAACTTCTAACTCTGTTAAATTTCATATATTCTGTTTTCATGGATGCCTGGATGTTACACCTGGTAAAACAGCCACACTGATCATTTTATTAAAGATGAAAGAATTTAGACAGTTTGTAACTCTCAGTGATGCCGCAGAGTTCCTTTGACTTTGGGATCTGCAGCGGAGTTTGGACCTGGAAACGGCTAATGACATCAGACTTAAAGACCGGATAGCATTTCTGTTGCTTAATACATATTTGTGTTGTGAATATTCATCCTTAATATGTGTAAATGCATATGCTTCAGAAAAATTATAGCAATTACAAAATGGTACATTTCAGGCTAGAATAGCAAAGGGGAAGCTGTCAGTAGAGGAACAAAAGAGAAGGAACAGGGAGGATCAAAAAATAAGTAGAGAAAAAATTAACAGCCAGCCTGAGTTTCTCATAAAGGGAAAGATGGACAAATAGAGTGAAAGAGGGAAAAATAAAGAACATCAGTGATCTGAAAGGAAGAGAAAAAAGGCAGAAGAGAAGGTTTTGGAAACTAGCACAGAGAGTCAAAAGTAGAGAAAGTCCAGCAGGGTCTAAACACACAACCACAGAGTACTTTAGGAATCAAGGAGTAGTAGGCAGCTACTTGCTGGTGAACTATTAAGATGTAGAACTTGACATGTGCAAAAACAGAATTGTTATGATGTGTCTTGTGATATTACAAAGGTTGTTAAGGTTTAATGGTCATTTTGAAAGAAATAATATCTTGCTTTCTACTCGTGTGTCACCACTTGTCAACTCCATAATATGGATTTTTTGTTTATTTTTCTGTTTTGAAGAACCATATATTTTCCTCCCTCATGATCTTCCAATAAAAATACGTAATTTTCTAAATAAATATGTAATTTTCATGCTGCTAAATATGATTGTTTCTTATGGAGATTAAATACAAGCTTCTGAAAATATGTATGACTGTAACTCTAATAATCCATCCATCCATTCATTCGCTTCCACTTATCCTTCTCAGGGTCGCGGGGAGCGCTGGAGCCTATCCCAGCTGTCATAGAGAGAGAGATGTTTCTCACCACATATCCAAACCGACATCATGACCAGCAGCTTTACAGCTGTGGCTCCAGCAAACATCAGCTGATACTAGAAAGTAATATTAAATAAATTCTAACAACAGCTGATCAAGCTTAAACGTGCTGCTGTTTTTTAGCGCGACAACCGCTGGCTTTCTCTTTCTGGCGCAAAGTGGGCGATAAACTAACGAGAGAGACGATCAGCTGATCATTGATCAGTTTCATGATTGAAGTAGCAACAGGAGAGGGAGGGTGAGAGAATGAGAGAAGAAGAGACAGCTGACAGTGTAAAGACACAGAATAACTCCAGCTTTGTGTCTTTTTCCATTGTAGCTGAAGTCCGGGACAAACTGTGCTCCTTTTCACCTCAATACGAAACGAGTAATATTTTCTCTGAATGCGGGACAATTCCATTTTTTAGGGGATGGTTGGCAACTCTACTAACTAACCTTATGAATAAAATGAAGTTCACTATCAGTAACATCATAGCACCACCCAGCTGTAGAAACTCCATCATGCTGGCTAGTACGCAGTACGAGTTATTGTAACTGACTGTAAAAAGTCAGCACAACGAAAATAAACTCCACCTAAACTTGGTTTATATCTGACCCAGATAGACTGCAGGTCATAACTTCTTACCTGAAGTTCAGTTCACCTGACACTCGGACCGGCGGCCGCCTCGGGCCTCTGCTCCTCCTGCCTCACCTTTCCCTCATCCACCTGCTGGCCTCTGTGGAAGCTCCGCCATAGCCACCACCAAACAACTGTGAAAACGTAAAGTGGGCAGCATCTGACTGCATTTCAATGGAAGACTGCAAAGCTGAGTGCAGACTTGTTTTTATTTTCTGCTATTTTCCATTGTTTCAAACTTGTCCAGGCCTTAGACCTCAGGTGTGTTCTCCCAAGTAGTACTTAATGCATAAAAATACTATTTTCATGAAAACACTGAATAAAATGTTGCTTTGTTGAAAAAGAATATGTACATTTGAAAAATAACATAAAATCAAGTTATACAAAGTGTCTTTGAATGGCAGAGATGTGTGCACATACCACAGAGCCATGGCTCACTGTCTGAGTGTCTAAATGAGTTTCACAGGCCTGAACGCTCGCTTGAAGTCGTTAATAATTCTTAACTTGTTGGATCTGCTGCTCACCACAAAGAAGCACAAGCATGAAATTTGGACTTTTAACCGTGTTTTTATACGTTTTACAGCTTTTCCTAGTGATAAAAACCTCCTTTATTGCCATTCATGCTACACAAAGACATCAAGCAAATAACAATTAAATGACAGAAAAGTTTGTTTTTCACTTTTTACTACAGAAATCTCTGTTTTATATGACTACTGACAGGGGATTTTTAAAAATCACCCCGCAGTTCTTCAGCTGAGACACCTGAGTTAGAAAACACAAACACTGCAGTTGTGTTTACTCGTGAGGACGGTCACAGAGCGCTCGCACAGGAGACATTCATGGACTCGCGCTCTGTCACCGTCTGCTTTCTTTCTTTATACAACAGGAATTAATACATTCGTTCAGTGACATGAGCATGTGCATGTGTGCGTGTGTGTGTGTGTGTGTGTGCGATGTCAGAACTGCTTGTTCAACTTCTTACTATCGCTGTGGAAAGATTCAGATACGAATATCAGAACACGTTTCATAAAGAACAATCAGTTCTGAGCAATGAAGAGATCATCATGCAGCATTCTATCACGAATAAACTTATATCATTAAAAGCTTATACTGACTAAACAAATACAATTTTCTATTGACATTCCCTCCTGTTGTCAGTATAACCTTTATACGGTTAATTTATGCGGTTAATCAATTTTCTATTGACAACTACAGTTTAAAAAACGAAAGGAAAAACTGTGCAGTTTGGGCAATGAGCTGTCAGGGCTTTTTTCTGTAATCTTACACGTTTATTTCTTACGATTTAAGTACAAAGAGCCGTGCCGACAGATTTCTGTCTTTGTCACATCAGCTTTTTCTTTATCATGTAGAAAAACAGTTAAATATGTCATCTTTACACTGACAGAAAGGAGAATTTCACTGGTCCAGCATACAGGGAGTGCAGAATTATTAGGCAAATGAGTATTTTGTCCACATCATCCTCTTCATGCATGTTGTCTTACTCCAAGCTGTATAGGCTCGAAAGCCTACTACCAATTAAGCATATTAGGTGATGTGCATCTCTGTAATGAGAAGGGGTGTGGTCTAATGACATCAACACCCTATATCAGGTGTGCATAATTATTAGGCAACATCCTTTCCTTTGGCAAAATGGGTCAAAAGAAGGACTTGACAGGCTCAGAAAAGTCAAAAATAGTGAGATATCTTGCAGAGGGATGCAGCAGTCTCAAAATTGCAAAGCTTCTGAAGCGTGATCATCGAACAATCAAGCGTTTCATTCAAAATAGTCAACAGGGTCGCAAGAAGCATGTGGAAAAACCAAGGCACAAAATAACTGCCCATGAACTGAGAAAAGTCAAGCGTGCAGCTGCCAAGATGCCACTTACCACCAGTTTGGCCATATTTCAGAGCTGCAACATCACTGGAGTGCCCAAAAGCACAAGGTGTGCAATACTCAGAGACATGGCCAAGGTAAGAAAGGCTGAAAGACGACCACCACTGAACAAGACACACAAGCTGAAACGTCAAGACTGGGCCAAGAAATATCTCAAGACTGGTTTTTCTAAGGTTTTATGAACTGATGAAATGAGAGTGAGTCTTGATGGGCCAGATGGATGGGCCCGTGGCTGGATTGGTAAAGGGCAGAGAGCTCCAGTCCCACTCAGACGCCAGCAAGGTGGAGGTGGAGTACTGGTTTGGGCTGGTATCATCAAAGATGAGCTTGTGGGGCCTTTTCGGGTTGAGGATGGAGTCAAGCTCAACTCCCAGTCCTACTGCCAGTTTCTGGAAGACACCTTCTTCAAGCAGTGGTACAGGAAGAAGATTTAGATTAGATTAGATTAGATTAGATAGAACTTTATTAATCCCTCGGGTGGGTTCCTCTGGGAAATTCGATTTCCAAAAAAGCACAGCACCGACAGAAGTTACAGAGTTACAGAATATTATATATATATATATATATATATATATATATATATATACACATATATAGAATAAATAGGAATAAAAATAAAAATACAAGTGAATTGCACATTTCAAGTATTGAGTCTATTGCACTGTTGACTATTTACAAAAAGTATTGCACAAGGTATTGTACAGTGAGGTGAAGAGGCACTACAGCTTAGTTGTTCCCCCCTCCTTTGTCCTCCTGTTTCCCCTCCCTCTCCCCTCCAGAGAGGAGTTAAACAGTCTGATGGCGTGTGGGACAAAGGAGTTTTTAAGTCTGTTAGTTCTTGTCTTGGGGAGAAGCAACCTGTCACTGAACAGACTCTTCTGGTTGTTAATGGCCGTGTGCAGAGGATGCCCAGCATTGTCCATAATGTCCATCAGTTTCTTTAATGTCCTTTTCTCTGCCACTGTCACCAGAGTGTCCAGCTTCATGCCGACCACAGAGCTAGCCCTCCTGATCAGTTTCTCCAGCCTGGATGAGTCCTTCTTTGCTGTGCTGCTCCCCCAGCACACCACAGCATAGAAAAGTACTCCAGCAACCACAGACTGGTAAAACATCCTCAGGAGCTTCCTGCAGATGTTAAAAGACCTCAGCCTCCTGAGGAAGTACAGTCGGCTTTGGGCTTTTTTATACAGGTGCTCTGTGTTGCATGACCAGTCCAGTTTATTGTCCACCCACAGCCCGAGGTACTTGTACTTGTTGACCACCTCCACCCCCTCTATCTGAACCGGTAGTGGACCTTCTCTGGACCTCCCGAAGTCCACAACCAGTTCCTTAGTCTTTGAGGTGTTGAGTTGCAGGTGGTTTGTGTGACTCCATGCGACAAAGTTCCTCACCAGACTTCTGTACTCCTCTTCCTGATCATCCCAGATACACCCCATGATGGCCGTGTCGTCTGCAAACTTCTGAATATGGCATAATTCAGAGTTGTAGCAGAAGTCAGAGGTGTACAGGGTGAAGAGAAGAGGGGACAGCACAGTTCCCTGTGGTGCTCCTGTGCTGCTGACCACTGTGTCAGACGTGATGTCCTTCAGCCTGACGTACTGTGGTCTGTCGGTGAGGTAGTCGGAGATCCAAGCCACCAGGCAGGGGTCCACCTCCATCCTGTTCAGTTTTTCCTGAAGCATACAGGGCCGGATGGTATTAAAGGCACTGGAAAAGTCAAGAAACAGGATCCTGACCGTGCCTTTTCCCCCATCCAGGTGTGAGTGGGCTCTGTGTAGGAGGTACAGGATGGCATCCTCCACTCCGACACCCGCCTTGTATGCAAACTGTAGTGGGTCCTGGGCATGTTGTACCTGTGGTCGGAGGAGGTTGAGGAAGAGCCGCTCTAGAGTCTTCATAAGATGTGACGTCAGTGCCACCGGTCGGAAGTCATTCAGCTCATTGGGCCGGTTCTTTTTGGGGACCGGGACGATGCAGGATGTCTTCCATAGGGCGGGCACTCTCCCCAGTCGCAGACTGAGGTTGAAGACTCGTTGTAGCGGCTCCCCAAGTTCAGCAGCACACGCCTTTAGCATCCTAGGACACACCTTGTCTGGGCCTGCTGCCTTTCTGGGGCGAAGCTTCCTCAGTTGTCTCCTGACCTGATCCACTGTGACACTGGGAGATGTTTGGGAGGAGGGGAGGGGGGGAGATGTCTTGCTGCTGAGAGAGGGATTGGAGGAGGGGGGTGTCATGGTGTCAGGAAGGGGGGGAAGCGAGGGAGGCAGGAGAGTGGGGATTGGACTCCGTAGTAAAGGTGAGGGTGGGGGGGTTGTGGGCTGGTCAAACCTGTTGAAGAAGTTGTTGAGTTCGTTTGCCTTCTCCACAGTCCCCCTCACTGTGCTTTTCTTGGTGTTGTGGCCTGTGATGGTTTTCACACCATTCCAGACCTCCCTCATATTGTTCCTCTCCAACTTCTGCTCCACCTTCCTCCTGTAGGTGTCCTTTGCTTCCCTCAGGCAGCGTTTCACCTCCCGCTGTGCTGCTTTCATCTCCTCCTTCACTTTGCTCCTGAAAGCCTTCTTCTTCATGTTGAGGACAGCTTTGACTTCCTGTGTTACCCACGGTTTGTTATTAGGATAACACCGTACCGTCTTAGCAGGGGCGACCGTGTCCACACAAAAGTTGAGGTAGTCTGTAAGACAGTGTGTCGCCCCCTCTATGTCCTCACCATGTGGGCTCAGGAGCACATCCCAGTCTGTGGTGTCATAGCAGTCCCTCAGAGCATCCTCCTTTTCTGGGGTCCATCTCCGGATGGAGCGCGTTGTGACAGGCTGCCTTTGGACGAGGGGTGTGTATTGTGGCTGTAGGTAAACCAGGTTGTGGTCTGACTTCCCTAGTGGGGGGAGGGGGGTGGCTCTGTATGCATCTCTCACATTAGCATACAGTAGGTCAATTGTCCTGTTGCTCCTTGTGGGACAATTCACAAACTGGTGAAAAGCAGCCAGAGTAGAGTCCAGTGTGGCATGGTTAAAGTCTCCAGATATAATAATGAAAGCCTCGGGGTTTTGTGTCTGAAGTCTTGCTGTGACTGTGTGTATTTTCTCACAGGCAGCTGTTGCGTCGGCCCTCGGAGGGATGTAAACACACACACAGATCACATGACTGAACTCCCGAGGTAGATAATATGGCCGCAAGCTAACAGCTAGCAGCTCCAGGTCCGGACGGCATACCGAAACTTTAACGGAGACGTGTCCAGGGTTACAGTATCTGTTGTTAACGTAGACAATGAGTCCCCCACCTCTGCTTTTTCCGCTGGCCTGCGTGTCCCTATCGGCTCTCACGGATGTGAAACCACATAGGTCTACGTTAGCCTGCGGCGTTAGCTCGGTTAGCCACGTCTCCGTGAAGATAAACAAGCTGCACTCACGGTATAGTCTGTGGTTGTTCAGAGCGCACAGTTCATCAATCTTATTCTGTAACGAGTTCACGTTGCCCATGATCACTGTCGGGATTGATGGTTTGAATCACCTCCGGTGATCCGCTCTCCTCACTCCAGCTTTGCAGCCTCTGTAGCTCCTCTTTAGCTCGGCCGGGATGTTGTGTCGCATGCCGGTCTGTCCCTTTGTTTTTAGTGCCAGCAGCTCCGCTCTCGAATAGATGAAGGAACTGGTTCCAGAAGTTTTTAAAAGTGCATTATCCATCTTGTATCGCTATATCTAAGAGGTATAAGTAGAGGAAGGTGAAAAAAAGTTTGAAAAGCCTAGTCTAAAAAAGTTAAAGTTAATAAAAAAGGTGCGGTGTTGCAGAGCTACTTGGAAAGGCTGCCGTCACTCCAGCGCCATCTTAGATTCATCTAAGAAGTCTGCATCCTTCAAGAAAAACATGATTTTCATGCAGGACAATGCTCCATCACACGCGTCCAAGTACTCCACAGCGTGGCTGGCAAGAAAGGGTATAAAAGAAGAAAAACTAATGACATGGCCTCCTTGTTCACCTGATCTGAACCCCATTGAGAACCTGTGGTCCATCATCAAATGTGAGATTTACAAGGAGGGAAAACAGTACACCTCTCTGAACAGTGTCTGGGAGGCTGTGGTTGCTGCTGCACGCAATGTTGATGGTGAACAGATCAAAACACTGACAGAATCCATGGATGGCAGGCTTTTGAGTGTCCTTGCAAAGAAAGGTGGCTATATTGGTCGCTGATTTGTTTTTGTTTTGTTTTTGAATGTCAGAAATGTATATTTGTGAATGTGGAGATGTTATATTGGTTTCACTGGTAAAAATAAATCATTGAAATGGGTATATATTTGTTTTTTGTTAAGTTGCCTAATAATTATGCACAGTAATAGTCACCTGCACACACAGATATCCCCCTAAAATAGCTCAAACTAAAAACAAACTAAAAACTACTTCCAAAAACATTCAGCTTTGATATTAATGAGTTTTTTGGGTTCATTGAGAACATGGTTGTTGTTCAATAATAAAATTATTCCTCAAAAATACAACTTGCCTAATAATTCTGCACTCCCTGTACAGTGAGCCACAGCCGCCCTATTTTGAAACTTCTTACATTTTCTCGTTACTTTTGGTTCAACAAATTTACAGGGAGTTATTGTTTCTGTCACTCTGAGCCTTCATTTAAAATAATCACCAGGGGACGTCACATAAAAAGAGATGACGTGTGCCATAGTAAAGGGTCCAAGTGGGCCGCTGTGTGGTTTTGATTTTTTGGCACAGCTCTGGAACGACTGCAGGTGTCCATAAGTTGTGGCCGCGGTACTTCAGCATCTAATGAGCCCTACAGAAGACGATCAAGCATAAAGGGAGTAACATGTCGTGGCAGGTAATTTCAAATGCAACGTTTCTATCAGCTGTGGAGATCAGGGAAATTATTTCACTGCTATGGTTCATGGTCATCATCATTACCATTGCAGTAATGACATTAATAACATAATCTACAGCATTGATATTGTATTCAGATGTTTAAACATATTGGTAGCCAATTAGCCTTTATTACAGGTGCAGTTATAACCACGTTAAACTGTTGAGTTAAATCTATAATCTTAAATGCTTTTGAATGCTTGTTATAATCTTAAATGTGTATGTGCTGATTCTGTTGCATTATAAAAGAAAGGCCTAACTCTGAGTACACTGTGTTAAAGTTGGAGAAGCGAGAGTCAGAAGATGGACCTGGCATGGAGACGAGGCGATGTTCTTTTCAAACTGTGTTAAAAGTCATTGTGGTTTTGATTTGACGTATGCATGTATTGTATCTGATGACGCATGAGGGGGCGTTAACCCTGATGAATCAAAAGCAATCTGAAGTGTCTTTTTGGGCGGAGATCTACAGCTGATGTTTTGCAGTGTACATCTCACCACGCTGCGTGTGGTCATTAAAATCAATTGTTTGACCAAGCTCTTCTGGACCATGGTTGTTTTTACTCTCCTCCTAAATATTGAACCCTTAACACAGCTCAACAAACATCAGCAAACACACAAACTGTTTTTGTGCAGTTTGTTTCACAGTGTGTTGCAGCTAAAAGCTGCTGTATTTCACAGAGACAGAAACGAGTTTGAGATAACTTCACTCAGAGATGGAGAAAGAATACAGGACAGGAAGAGGAGAGCTTATATTTAAAGGTATGGACTGCTCAGGACTGCTTGATGCAAATTTAAAGCTTGCATGGATTTCCTCATGTTCTCATATTGTGAAACACGCTGCAAAGCAAACCAACTGTGTTATTTAAAGAGCACATGAAAATCCTCTGCAGGTTAGTGCAGGATAATCAGGTTAGTTTACAGTAAAGAACTGCGTGTGACTGATGCACAATGGCTGTGGTGCTCGTGGTCTGTTACATCAAGTGTAACAGAGATGGATATGAATTTCAGCTGGTGATGCTTAAATATAGAAAAAAAAGACTGTGTAAACAGCGTCCTGTCAGTGTAGAGGGTGGAAATCAGCCAGGACAGTTCATGAAATACCTGCTTGCATCTTGTTGATTTGTGTAAAGAGCCACTACAGCTGATTTTAGGGTTCCCCCACTCTAAGATGGAAACCCCTGCTGAGCAAAATGAACAAAGGCTGCTCTCAGTTTTGCCAGAAAACATCTCAATGATCCCCGAGACTTTTGGGAAAATACTCTGTGGCCTGTTGAACTATCTCTGCTGCTCGTCTGCAGAAGTGACGAGTATCTCAGCCTTCCACACAGTGAGCCTTGTCTCTTCCTTCAGATTGTATCATGGACTTAAGATCTGTGGTTTGATCTTTCCTGGTTTATTTCTCAATGATCTCACTTGCTACAGTGACTACAATAAAAACATCCCGTTTGTGGAACAGCACATATGTGTCTGATCACTCTGCACTGCACGCTCAATACAAATCCCACCGCCAGTAAGGACCTCAGTCACAAAGAGAAAACCTCAACACATGCACAATACATGAATCCCAGCTGTCATAATGTGCACCAAAAAGGGATTAATACTGTTTTTTCTGCCCTTGCAGCGCTTTCTGTCATCTAGAGCCAGTTAATGTTTCCAGACCAGCCCTAAAGAAGTGAAAATGAATCCACTGTGTGTGCACACATGTCATTGTTTTTAAGCCCCACAGATACAATCATAGTTTAACTGTACAATGCAATGTAGTCCAAATAATCCAGCACATATACAGCAGTGTTAGGGTTCAAATATCAAGGAGGGATACAGGAGGTAATCCAAAAAAATAACAACACTGATCCGGCCGGGTGAAGTCAAATGATGATTTTAATGACACGCGTGGAGAGACGACCGCTGTACGCAGACAGCATCGATCTCTAACTAACAATGCACAAGCAGATGTTTTATACCATTAGGGCTTAAATTTAATGACGCCCCTTCAACGTCAAACAGATACAATAGATACGTAGGTTTCACAACCAAAAAAGTTTCATTAACGATTTTAAAAAAAGTTCAAAAGAGCATCTTATTCGCCTCCGCGCCAGGTGTCTTCCGGTGGCTGTCTCCCCTCGCTTCTCCAAAACCTCGAACCATGCTCTGCAACAAACTAGCAATTCTGCACGCACAAAAATGCAGTGACCAGCAAATATTTTAACTCCTTGAACTCTTTCAAAATGCTATATTTTAGGTTTTACCTTTGGTAGAATCACACTTTTACTTTTCTGTGTTCGTGTATTTGAAGTGAAATTAAAGCTAATTATGGTTCAATGGCAAGAAAGTGAAAGTGGAAAGTGCTAAAAATAGAGAATTATCCTTTTAAGTGAATCTAAATATTTTCCTTCCTCTGTCTAAAAAAAAAGATTCATCTCCTCTCTCTGTTTATACCAACTCTACTGTCTGACTGGCTTTTGGAGACTCAGATTTGAAGCCAAACAGAAAAATCAATTTTGTTTTCACTGAATGTTTTCTAACAGTAAATATTTTTCTAACATTTGTTTCCAGTTTCTGTCTTTTCATGTGTTGTCCCTTAATCTGAACTGGAACCAAATGAAGCAGAGTGTAATCACCTACGAGCCATCCCGTCACAGTGAGTGGAAGCTACAGTATCATATACTGGCTCTTTGTGATTTACAATGTGAGCTATTCATGGTGGCCTAAAACAAACTGTGTGCATGCTCCTGTTGTTAAAGGGAATCCTCCTGCAAAGCCACAAGTCAGCGTCACCTCTGTTTCCAGGGCCCTATTTCAGGAAGCCGGTTTAGTGCAAACTCTGAGTAAGTATACCCTGAGTTAACGAAAACTCTGGGTTTTCGGTTTCACAAAGCGAGTTTAGATTAATTCTGAGTGAGTTACTATGACGACACACTCCGTGAAGCTAACCTGCCCCCTAGCAGGTTTACTACAACTAACCCTGACCTTCTCCGCCTCTTTGTCAGAAACCTGACTGTAGGAAGTGTCAGACATGGCGTGTCCCTTCCTTGAAGAGCCAGTAGATGTTGAAGCCCAAATTCTCCGCAGAGCTCTCCGCCGGGAGAGAGTGATTAGAGCGCGTTCGGACATTTTATCATTTCCTGATGATTTCCTGTGTGAACGTTACCGTTTTTCAGCACAATCTATAATTTATTTGAATAACATCCTCAGGCCCAATATTGCTCATGTGACACATCGCGGACATCCTCTCAGTTCTGTACATATTATTTGTATTGCACTTCGGTTTTTTGCAAACAGGAGCTTTCTGTATAATATTGGTTTCCAAGGCTACCGTCTGTCGGGCAGTCAGGAATGTTACAGTTGCACTGAAACGTCTCCTGTACTCGTTTGTGGTGTTCCCCGGTCACAGACCCACAAGATTTATCAAAGAGGGATGCCACAAAATTGCAGGTATCAGGATGAACGAAACTTAATACATGATGTGGTGATACTTGAACTACTACTTAAATTTTACATTTATTCTCACGGTTCCCAGGCGTGATTGGCTGTATAGATGGCACTCACATTCCAATCATTGCTCCTTCAGTAAATGAAGGAGACTATGTGAACAGGAAGTCTTTCCACAGCATTAATGTACAGGTACATAGTTCCCTGTAGCATTTCAAACTAACAAATTATTTCATCATAGTAATGGATGCTAATTTGTGTTCTCTGCACTGTGAAGATCATATGTGATGCTGCCAACATTATCACAAATGTGGAAGCCAAGTGGCCAGGCTCTGTGAGTGGTGGTGGTGGTGGACCCCCACCTGTTTTTCAGGCCTCCGCTTTTTTTTTCTTTCTGTTGGCTATAACGGGTCACATTTGAGCATACAGAGTAAGCAAATATGTACTTGTAATGTGCTCAGATAATTTCAATAAGTGCTTACAGACAGAAAATTAATGTAGCCTCTAACTGCAATTGATTTACATCGGACAAACAGACCAAGCACTATGGCTCATAATACAATTACACCTTACCTGTTTGGACTATATTTTTATATTTCATTTTTACTTGCTACCAGGAACGTTTGGGGCCTGTTGGGTTGCACCTGCGCTCACATCACATCACAAAATAAAATGTATGAAATAAAAAATAAAATAAAATATAATGAAATATAATAAGATAACGTGTTAAATGGGTGGAAATCCCTAGATCAATGTTTAAATTAACACTCACGCATTGACTCTGTCGGCTTTGTTTTGCCATGCATGCTCCCTTTCTTTTGCAGCTGAAGCTGTGTTACTTTTTTCCCGCAAAATTTGCATGTTATCAGCATATACTGCCATCAGAATTTCGGCCTCAAGCGCTGTAAAATACATTGACCGCGCCTTCTTTCCCTCCGTCTCCATGGTGACTCGCTTAATCTGTGCTCCACTAATCAGGGCTTTATGTATCCTCATGCGCGCGCTTAACTTGGGGTTAAAGCAACTCCGCGTTGACTGAACTAATTGTTATCAGCCTTTCTGAAACCGAATATTCCGAGTTGGACAGTTCGGGGTTACTCAACCCTGAGTATCGTTTTTCACTCTGAGTTTTCTAAACCGGCTTCCTGAAATAGGGCCCTGCTTGTCCAAAGTGAACCGTGATGAAAAGATCAATTCATACAGAAGTGAAGCAGGAGTATCAGTCATGGACGCACGAGTTTGTTTGTTTTGTGGAACCACAAGGGAGCCTGGAGTGACTGGAGCTCCACTGGATCATCACCAGTAGGAAGAAAAAAAAACCCACCACGTGGAACTTTTTTGTAGAATCGTTGCAAATTTTCCAGCACACAGTGGATGTGATCTGGGAATGCAGTTTCTTGCAACGTGTACTCAGATATTTATGCAATACTTATGTAAGAATGCTGTTTGTTGACTTCAGCTCAGCATTCAGTACAGGCATTCCCTCCAAGCTGATCACCAAACTTGTGGATTTTGGACTCAGCAACTCCAGGCGACCATGGTTCAGGGGATTGGGAAGCTCATCTATAACTGGAAGGTTGCCGGTTTGATCCCCCTGGTCGTTGTGTCCTTAGACAAGACGCTATATAAATGTAATCCATTATTATTATTATTATTATTATTATTATTATTATTATCTGTACCTGGATCATGGACTTTCTGACCAACAGACCCTGGCATGTAAGGTCAGGCTATAACTGCTCTACCACCATCACACTCAACACTGGCACTCCACAGGGCTGTGTGCTGAGCCCGTTCCTCTATGACTGCAGACCTCGGTCCGGATCCAACTCCATCATCCAGTCTGCAGATGACACCGCGGTGACTGTCTCATCAGAGACAATGATGAGTCTGCTACAGGGAAGAGTAAAGCACCTAGCTGTGTGGTGCTGACAATAACCTGCTCCTGAATACCAGCAAAACCAAAGAGCTCATTGTGGACTTCAGGAGGGAGAACAGAGACCCCCATGTCCCCATCTACATAAATGGCACAGCTGTTGAATGGGTCTCCAGCTTCAAGTTCTTGGGGACCCACATCTCTGAGAATCTGTCCTGGTCAACTGACACCTCCAGCCTGGTCAAGAAGGCCCATCAGCGCCTTTTTTTCCTTGAGGACACTGAAGAAGAACCACCTGTCTACTGACATACTGGTTAACTTCTACCACTATGTGATAGAGAGCATCCTGACCAACTGTGTCACACTCTGGTATGGGAACTGTTGCTGGCCACAAGGCACTGCAGCGGGTTGGGCAGTTTTCACCACAGGGCCTCCACTTCCTGCCATTGAGGATGTCCACAAGAAGAGATGTCTATGCCGAGCACGCATCATTCTCAGGGACTCCTCTCATCCTGCCAATAAACTCCTCCAGCTCCTCCCCCCCAGAAGGTGCTACAGGAGCCTTCAGACTAAAACCAGCAGGTTTAGGAACAGCTCCTCCCCCACAGCTGTCACCCTACTGAACTCAGCCCCCGCTGAACCTTTCGATCCACACTCACTGAACCCTTCTACACTCCTCCTCCCAGTGACCATGATTTCATTCTCAACATTGTTACGTTCTAAGTCTAGGCGTGTCTTGAACGCAACACAACATTGGCCCACCACACTCCACCCAAAACAAGAACCCAAACAATAGTATCTTTTAAAATGCTAAGCAGCCATTTATTTGCTTCAGCAGTGAGCAGTGCCGAAAATAAACAAAACTCCCTAATGGTCCCTACGCTTTCCTACCCAAAATGAAAAACCAAACAAAAGACAATTCACTTACCTAACTCGCTACATGAAAAACAGGAGAAAACTTAATCAACAAAAATGGCTTCTCACGCCTACTAGGCTGCTGCAGTGAACAATATATAAATCAAATTCAAATCAAATTCAAATTTTATTTGTCACACACACACAACCATACACAGTATGACATGGGGGTGAAATGCTTGTAGCTGTACAATGCCCGACCATTAAATGACAGAAGAAAAGTTTTACAATATTTACAATTTACTACAAAAATTTACAAATTAACTTAGGAATTTACAGTAAAGAATGTGCAAATAGCAGAAGAGATTATAAAGATAAGGATTATAAATTATAGGAATTATAGAATTATAGGAAATGTGTGGTGGTGCGTGTGGTGACGTGTGTGAGAGTCCAGTCTTATAGTGACGTGTTTGGGAGAGTGGTGGAAAAAAGGTGGAAAAAATACTCAATTGCTACTTTACAAATCTATTTACAGCTATATACAAAACTACGATACCAACACCACAATGATCACGACGCATGACAAACTGAAACACAGGGCTTAAATACATAGAGGGAGCAATCAGGGAACCGACAACAGGAGGGAAACACAGCTGGGGCAAATCAGAACTGACGAGACAAGGAAGCGTAACCTGAACACACTGAGATAAGACAGACCTTCAAAGTAAAACAGGAAACACATAACAGTCACGCCTAACACAAAACACTGACAACATTGGATCGTAACAACATTCACCACATGCTCACATTGGTTACTGCTATAGTTTTACGACACTGACAGTCTCTGTTATAGTGCCTACACTGTTCACTGTTACAGTCTGTTCAGAGAGCTACGCTTCCACTGCTGTAGATATATTCATAGCACTCTGTAGATCTGTTTACCTCACACCGATACATCTGCATATATGTAGCACATCTGTATATTTGTTCACAGTACACCTGTATATCTGCCCATCTGTACAGCAATACAGAACATCTGTATGCTACACCATCTGTATATCTGTACATATGTATACAACAGTACATCTGTATATCTGCTCTCTACTGAACTTATACATAATCTGCTCTTATTGCACTTACTGATTAGATGCAAACTGTATTTTGTTACCCTGTATTTAGACATGTGTAATGACAAACGTTGAATTCTAAATGCTATCCTAAACATTTAAACAGCTACAGGAGAAGTTTTTAGAAGACCAGTAAAGAGAGCATGGAGGCAGATGGAGGATGCCAAGTCCACTGTATCTACACACTTCCTGTTTCCACCTCATCCTTCCAGTGCTTTACTACTATGGGCTCAATTGTGGTCATAAATATTTTGTACTTGTAAATCAGTTTTGTACTTGTAAATCAGGATTTGTGTGTGTAAAAAAGATTTGTGTGTGGACTTATCCAAAAAATATGTGTGAAAGTCTGCACTAAACTTTCAAGTTACAAGTACGAATTTTGACCCTATTTTTCTTCCTCTCATCTGATTGGCCAATGTCATGTCAATCACAAATTTAACTATCCAATCAGAGAACACGATTGCGTGTCCCGCGAAAAATTGGCAACACAAAAAAAGAGAAATGAAATGACTATTTAGTGTATATCAATGTGTGTGTCTCCTATATGATATATGCAAGTGACATTTTTTACTGTAACAGCGATTCATACAGGAAAATAATGACCAATGACCGCAGCCGCGTTGTACATTTTTTTCAGTTTCAATATTTTTTTCGGTTTCATGTCAAGGTGGCATTGTTCTGATCCCATACACACACAAATCCTGATTTACAAGTACAAAATATTTATGACCACAATTTGAGCCCATATACTCTCTCTACCACAGCTGCCTTTGAACTTGCCTGGGCCAGGTCTGAGTCCAGCTTTGCTACTCCTGCCAGGTCACATGACACAGGGGTGTGGTCTGATGTCAGCAGGCAGGTCAGTGGAGCCGTCTGGTGATGGATATATGGCAGTGAAACAGGAGGAGGCCTGAGAACAGACAGCAGGCTTAACTAGCAGGACAAAGTAGCATGTAGTACTTGAAGGAGTCATCACAGCCAATCAGCTCTCAGGAAAATGGAACATCACATAAATATTTCTCTTCTTTGATTTTCATCAATGTATTTCCTTTGATAGATTTTCCGTCAACACTTCTGCTTGATTAGAAGCTCATAGGCAGTTCCTGTCACTCTACAATAAAACAATGTAAAGGCTGCGCTCTCTGCCCTCCCACTAGCTGACACAAGTAAACTGTGCTAAGATGCCCTACATGGACTAAGGTTCTTGGCCACACACATATAGATTTGGTTGGCTGTAGAAATCCATGCCATGAAGCTCCCAGCGCACATTTTTGATGCTTCTGTCTGTGGAAGAGCAGGTTTGGAGCTCTGCAGAGCCTTGGTGACTTTTACTGACTATGCACCCCTACCCATTTATTATGAACTAACAGCACAACGGTTTGTGCTTTTTTCTATAATACACATGTATGATTTAGATTTGTACTTATGTGGCAGCTATTCACTGACCTGACAAAGTTATTTTCCATAAAAACTAAAAGTGTTGAAATTCTCAGAAAATGAATGAGACGTGCATGCAATTTGACATATTTTATTGTTTTCTGTGTGTGTTTGTCTGTGTGAAGTTTTGATGTGTATGTGAAAAACACAATTTTGAAAACACAGGAAAAAGACCTCAAGACATGTTTTCCTTTACTTTCTATGAAACAAAAATTCCCACCAAGGCTTTTCAGTGTGAAATTTAGTGTATAGAAAATACCTGTGCCAGGTTGTCTCCATCTAGTGGTGAACATGGCCTCACCACTACATCAGGTGAGCTTTTCACTGTGCACAGTGACACAAAAGTCATTTAACAATTTTAAAAAAAAGCAATGTTACAGATTCAGTAAGAACTGAAGTTTATCATAATCCTTCAAGTTTCACTCAGTAACAGCAGCTTTTTAATATTATTGGCTATATTTTAGAGTCACATTTATATGAAATGTCAAACAATCACAGAGTGACACTGAACTAAACAATCAATGCCATGTGAGTTGTTCTTGTTTGTTCTTTATCTCGGATTTATTGTAAGCAGCGGGAGTAGAAGCTAAAGAAAAATAGTAAAGACATGAATAAATCTCTGCTCTTACAGCTTTTATTGTGCCATAATGTCTGCTTTGAAACTGTCCTCTTGCTCGTCTCTTGGATGCTCACCTCTTCTTCACCTGTTCCTTTGACCAAACTGCTGCACTCTCGTTCTCTGCTCTCGCCTCCTCTTCTGGTTATAATTAGGATGCAGTCAGCATGTGCCAAACAAACTCCCCCCAAATCGATCATGTTTGATATGATGATGACGTTTTTAACATCTTATTTATGCACTTGTTGGGTGGGAAAGAGTAAACAAAGATGGGGCATAGAAGCAGAACTGATACGTGTGGCGGGACAGTAACTGTGTGTGTATATGTAAGCATTTAAACACTGCAGAGAGTCAAATTAACAGTAACACTATTTTGTCTAAGTCCGCCATTGTAGAAATTCATTTCACCGAAACAATAACATGGCGCACAATGTGACAATAAACGTATAAAACACAAATTCTTACCTAGCAGGAGAATAAATAATCAGTATTTTAAGGCTACTGCATGTATAGATGTCACTGCTTGCTCACATAAGCTAGCTCTGAGACCCGCCAGAGTTTACGCCACAGTTGACTGTCGCGAAAGAGTCGTAAATCACCGGCATTGTAAAACTTAAAATGATTCCAGGGCATGTTATAAAACACCCAATAGATGTACTGGATATTAAACGGTATCAAACGACTAAATGAACACAGGGTTACAATTACATGCTCACGTCGTCACATCGAGAGTTTATTCATTAATCATCAGAGTTCAACAATGTTACATCCAGTTGAAAACAGCTTCACTAACGCCAGCAAAACAGGCTAACAGTATATAAGAGCACAGAAACAGCCGTGCTTATCGACAGCTCGACATATCCTCAACAACTCACCTCAGTATGTGTAACCCGTTCATGTGTTACGCCTGTTGTTCTTGCGTTGTGTTCTGGCGTGAAAGTAAGAGGCAGGAGACAGTACTGGGTCTTTGGCTCTTTACTGCACATCTGCAACACAGAAACATGTGTCTGATCTGTGTGTGTCACGCGACTGCCAGTACACCTCTCCTCCGGCCATGCTGAAAGCAGCTGTGTTTGCAGCTTCATTAACACTACAATAATATAATGAATCAAATACAACAAATTGTTTTAAAACATTAACTTAAGCTCTCAAAAACAAAAAGCACAAAATAAATAATATGTCACTGAAAAAAACATCAAAAACAACTTATAAGAACAATAAACAAAATAATTCAAAAACAAATAAACAGTCAGATAAATACAATTCAATAACCAGGACCCAATATTCTGGTACTTATAGTTCAAACATTATACTTCAGTACAATTATATTAATAACCGCCATCTAACAGGCAGTACAACACTGTACTTATAAAAACAATGAATGAAAGACTGCATCTCCAAAACATAAGAACATCTCCATACCTGCAACACAGAAATATGTGTCTGATCTGTGTGTGTCACGCGACTGCCAGTACACCTCTCCTGACGAAGGAAAAAAGAGTGCATGCTGTTAAAAAAAGACTGCCGCGAGTAGCCGCTAGCAATCAGGCTAACTTAGCATGCTAGCATTTTAGCTGCGTTCTCGGCTAAAACTCATAAGCGTATATTAGTGAACTCCGCCCTCCACAAAACTTATCCCGAATGAGTCTCTTAATGACAAACAAAAACGCGGCGGTTTGGCTGTATTCACATTGCAGCTTGGGATCTGAACAAACTTTAATTAGCTGAGAGCAACGTGGCAGTGACTTACCTCCGGCCATGCTGAAAGGAGCTGTGACCGGGGCACACATGCACGCGCCTACGTTACCACGCAGCGCACACACACACATGAACGCACTATACACATATGCAGCATATTTATTTTACTTGGTTTTAGAGTTGGAGTATTTACATATTGATCTGAAATATTTTGCTGCTGAGCAGCAGAGCTCCAAAGCGTCCCCCTGTAACCATGGTTACGCAGATGCATTCCGACTGTCACGTCACCGAGGAGAACCTGTTTCAAATGTATACCTGGATCAACCTGCAATCAGTTTGAAAAGTTTTCTGCTGAGATCCGCAGCTCGACTTCCTGGCACCCCGGGATAAGATGAGTTGCTGTGTTTTTCACGGAGAAAAAATAACGTCAGTGTTAGATGAAAAAAAAAAGATGCAAGCAGAAGAGGACAGCAGATTGAGAAGAGATTTATTCAAACGGTAAGGAGCTTCTAACAAGTGATATCTGATAAGCTTAAAACTTAAATCTTAAATCTAATGTCCAGATTCATGCTAAACTTTTCTGATTACTCCGTGTATCTGCACCGTTAGACTTTTCATCGCCACTTTACGGTAACATACTGGTGTCACTGCTGCCAGCGTCATATCGTGACGCCGTGTTACGCTAGCTTACCTTTCTGCAGGATGATACCGTTTTTTGCTGGTGTGGTATAATACTCTTGGACAAATTATGGTAACGCACCGTAGCCTTTTTTACGGTATCTCACTGGCGACAGTTATGTCAGTGAGATACCGTTATGTCGTTATGTCGTAAATTACGTCAACAAAGTAACATCATACTGTGATTAAGAAATTGGTATACTACCGTTTATTCACGGTATGTCACTGTAAGCCCGCTGCAAGGTAATGAACTGCAATATATTAACCAGTAACTTACCGTTGGTACGCATCATCAGTACCAAAAATATTCATCTCTGCTAGAGGACACCGTGTCCTAACAGGCGGTCATTTACTCTTTTAAAAGGTCGTAATTTACCGTAATTTCAGTTAACAGTAACATACTGTAAGAGACTGGAGGGTTCCAAAA
The DNA here is from genome assembly GCF_964374335.1 of Astatotilapia calliptera. Classification (NCBI taxonomy): domain Eukaryota; kingdom Metazoa; phylum Chordata; class Actinopteri; order Cichliformes; family Cichlidae; genus Astatotilapia; species Astatotilapia calliptera. The sequence goes on from NC_137429.1 coordinate 31,164,718, forward strand.
AAGTTGGATGGATGGATACACACACACACACACACAAAATATAATTCATGTGCTTTACACCACTTTATTTCAATTCTGATTCTTCCCTGCTGAAATACACATTTCCAAAATCAAAAACTGAAAAGAACTGAAAACATATTTTCATTGAGGAAGCACTTGTTTTTACTAAACCATGTAATCCATTATTTTCTCAGATGGTTGTACAAACAATAACAATATTATGTCATATCCATATCATGGCAGACAACACATGCTCAAGTGTTGGGTTTCCTTACTTATATTTTGTAGGGTCTCAAACCTACAATGTGAAGTGCCTTGGCATTCATTTTGTTGGCACCATACAAACAAACTGAATTGTAATGGATATAATATCAAGCCCCACACGTCTGCCTTTATATACACTTTGTCCAAAATACTGGCTCACACGACCAAATCATTGCACAAAACAGGGTCCACAAGGACATGGATGAGCGTGTGTGGTGTGAAGGAACTTGACTGACCTGCACTGAACCCTGATCTTGCTTTGTGGACTGAGTTCATTGATTTGTAGGGTGAGCCAATACATGTGACAATTAAAGTGTAAGTAGCTGAAATAATTTTTAACAAACGGGTAAAAGAAGGTTAGCACTGTTGCCACACAGCAAGAAGGTCCTGAGTTCAATTCCACCATCAGGTCTTTCTGTGTGGAGTTTGCATGTTCTCCCCGTGTTTGCGTGGGTTCTCTCCGGGTACTCCGGCTTCCTCCCACCGTCCAAAGACATGCAGCTTGTGGGGATAGGTTAATTGGATAATACAAATTGCCACTAGGTGTGAATGTGCGAGTGAATGTGAGTGTGAATGGTTGTCTGTCCCTGTGTGTTGGCCCTGCGACAGACTGGCGACCTGTCCAGGGTGTACCCCGCCTCTCGCCCTATGACAGCTGGGATAGGCTCCAGCGCCCCCCGCGACCCTGAAAAAGGATAAGCGGAAGTGAATGGATGGATGGATGGGTAAAAGAAGGGAAAAAAATCAAAACTGTTGCACTCAAAAAAACCTATTGGACAGAGACAGCGTCTTGCAAGATGGCGAGAGAGCTTGTCTTCATTGTTGCTCGTCTTGTGTAAATGTCCAGAAAGCATGGGCCATGGATCATCTGTGGAGACATGGGTAACAACACATTGGTCACTTAAATTATACAAGAAATTTACTAATTTCCCTAATTTGAAGTTCTCCACTCAAATTCAGTAAGCCACTGGAGGAAAGTTGTGACATGAGGGTTAATGTGAACAACCTTTCGCTTCACAGTGGTCCCAGTCCTTCTTGTCCCAACCTTGGAGGTACATTTTGTTCCCTCTTCAGGGTTTATCCTTACAAAAAACCTTGCACCCGCTGACTCCTGGTATTCCAGGTTCAATACATAGAATGAACCAAAGAAGACTGACATTGCATCAGCACAGGTGTTCTCTTTGTCCAGCTCAACAATTACACGCCCCTCTTCACTCACCATCCAGCAGGTGGCGGTCATTGAACTTTGTCCTTAAATGTATAGGGGCAACATGTTGTCATTATGCAACATAAAATAATTTCAATACTTCACTTCTTCACACTGTCTAGATAGTCATAAAGCAAATACCTACGTACAGTTAATTATTAATGGCCTTGTGTACATAGGTCCATTTTAACATATTATAATTGTATATAATTGGGAATTATTCTGCACATTAAACACACCTAACAAAGAGTCAGCCCAGTTAAAGTACCGGAGGTGAATCAACTGTATGGTTATTTTGGAGTTTATAGTTTGTGCTGCTGTTAAACTTTACAGTATTGACTTCAGTATTTCTGCTGTTGGTGTAGCTAGACTACTGTTGATCAGTAATATGTAATGTGAAATTTGATATTGTTACTTTGCTGGATTCACTGAGACACATGTCCAACAACCTTGGTTTATAAAGGAAATTACAGAAATTTGAGCTAACAAAACAGAGACTGGATACCTGTGTCCACGAAAAGCTCCTGTGCCAAACAGAAATTTTAATATGGTCTAATCAGCTCTATGTCATAAATGACTTCTTACCAAGCATAATCAGCCTTGGGGTGCTTGGCAGGCTTTTAACATGCAAACTGAACAATATAAATTTGTGTGCACTGAAGCCACAAAATTTAGAAATACACAGTTGCAAAAACTTCAGTGACCAATTACCTTTCCTGAATGACATATTCAATGCAAAAAATAAGAGTATTGTCAATAGGGACCAATTCCCAGTTTTTACATGATCAAAATTATTCACAAAAGGCTTCAATAAACAGAAAATGTGTGCCAACAAGAGAACAGTGCACAAAAATGAAAAGATATTTGAGCTCGACGCTTTAATGGGTTTAACATGACTTAGTCAGCACTCCGCACCGTACAGGTAGTACAAGCACACCTGAAAACACTGACCAGCTAACAGCTTTAAGCATTTGGGCGCAACCTCGGTAGTTCACCGATTCACCTGTTGCAAACGTCCAAGTTTCTATCAAGTCCCATAAATCCATCGGCAAATTACCTAACTAGTCTTTTGAGTCTCCACATTCAGAGATATTGACAATTTGTCTTTAAATGAAAATATCCTGGTAGGGTAGCTTAAAAGTCAAAACAAACAGTACTAAGAACGCATTTCGGACTTCTCTCGAATAAGTGAAAAAAACACTTACCTTCAGACTGATTAGCAGGTTCCGATCCAACTTTAATGTGTCCCATGTCAGTCCGTTTTAGGGAAAAAGTGTTAAGTGGTTTCATTTAATTTTGAGATACTCCCGCATGGACGAGCAGCAATTTGGAGTCTAGCAGAGTTACCACGAATAGCATACGATCTTCAGATATAATCCAATCAACCTTGCATTTAACCCGATTGAACATCCAGTTACCTCTGACTACTTCTAAGTTGCACATGTTAACGGTCTCATCATCACTCTGTGCTGCAGCGAACTGTATCTGTGGCACAGAATATTTGATGGCCATGTCGTTCTCCTGCTTTGCAGCTTTTTTTGAGTCTGAATTGCGGCTTAAACGTGCAAAACTAAGAGAAGCAGACCAATATTTTCTTCTTGTTGTTATTTAATGGTGGTTGGCAACCAGCGAAAGGAGCATTAACCACCTCGAGCACTATTTTCTATCCCCAGTGTTGTTTTGAAAGTGAATACCCAACGTGTGCGTCATACGTCACGTTGTACGTCAGGTGAAGGTGTGGTGTCGGCTATCGCACCTGTCGCATTACAAAGCTTTAAAAACGTAACAATCCAACACAACCCAACGCGCTAAACTGTGATAATGTGTTACATTATCACTGAAGGAAACGGCTTCCAGGGCCTAATCCGTGGATCGGCTTCCTCCGAGGCGTGGACGTCTATCAGCAGAGAATGTACCTTAGTCTGTAACACAGTCAAATATATTCTCAAGTAATATTCAAGCATGCCATTCAGCGTGTTAGTACGAGCTCGGGAGCAGCTTGGGAGAACAAGAAAACAGAGACTGCTTCAGGTTGTCTTCCCAAATTGACTCAACTTTATTCACAAGTACAACAGTTTATATAGAGGGACAAATTCATGAGTCAGCAGATTCTCAGTTTAAACCAGTACAGACCAAGATAAGGGAGCGTCTTTCTGCCCTTGGGTGAAGAAGCATCCTTTGTATAGTGTATCAGTTCAGCTACAATTGTGATTATCTCAGCGACATATTTTCAAGGCACGAAATAAAGAGTTCTTTCATTAGTGAATTCTGAAACAAACCATCTGGCCTTCAACAGGCGTCTCCTAAAAGATTAAGAAACTAATGTAGCTGAGGGAGTGATCTCTGTGGTATTTCAACCTTGTACCAGCCTGTGATTCTCACACATCAATTCTTGGGTCAAAGAGAAAAATAACTAAAACAAAGGGGCCTTATTGAATGACAGAGTTTTCCTGCATAATGTCACTATAAAACAATATCCAGTAAATGCTCCCATGGTACTAAAATACCTAACAATCACGTATATCAGGACATCTCTTCTGAACCAAGACGAAGTGGTGCTACAAAGGAATTATTTCTTTAGGAGAGCATTTAATAGCAGTCTGGCCTGCAACAAAATGCACCGCTAAAAATACAGTTTCTGCTTGTCCCAGAATTTATTAATTTTGAGAGTGAAGTTGTAGGACTGATGCTGGTTAGTGGTGTAGGTTTCATGGATGTGACACCTTGTGTAAAATGACGACCAGAGCATATTATTAGGTCAGTTCACTGTAGTTAGGCAGAGGTGTCTTAAAAAGTACCACCTTATACAAAACAAATGAAGGTCCAGTATAAGAAAGAATAAGAAGAGAAAAAAAGCAACATCCTGCTAAATGAAGTCATTTTTAAACATTACTCTAAATGTAGCCATTAGTTTTTGTTGCTGGCCATACAAAAATGAGTATACTTCAATTATATTTCCCAAGTATATCTTACCTAGTACGTATACTAATAATGCTTCTTGGGACTATATTGGCCCCCGTTTTAGTACATAACAGTATTCTTGAAATTAACTTTTAGATGTACTTTTTGTTCACCATAATTGTACTAGCATAATGTCATAATGTCTACAAGAGTATAATTAAATATACTCGACTCTATCACAATACTAACCTTACAAGTATACTATTAATTAATAGTATTACTAATGTTTCACATTGTTTGACTAAACAAATGCATTTATTAATATATGAGGTTCCATTCAGTTCAAGGAATTAAATTTTAGTGTGGCTGCAACTTACTCCTTAAGTTAAAAATTATGCTGTATATTGTAGTTTATATGTTATACTGCTTTCACAGTGAATCACATTTTATAGTAATACACTCTGAATGAGGATTTTTTTTCTCAAAGATATTTTTATTGAGTTGAAGCAACAAAGAAAAGCAAATACATGCAGAATTGTCAAACACCAAACAAGCAAGTTTCACAGTGACTGTTAAAACTGAAATATCAGAATACAGATTAATGACACACTCACATGTCTTATAGTTGCTTCCAGCAGTTTATCCCCTACCCACAACACTTAGAACCCCTATCCCTCAGACCAGGAAGGAAAAAACCCAACAAACAAAGCAAGAAAAAAGAAGCAAACAAATAAAAACAACTGAATGAGGATTTAAGTAATTACTCTTAGATCTACAGTAGAAAACAACAGAAATCCAGATGGTGTAATAGTATAATCTCAGTAACATCACCAATTGTTACATTTGCTGTATTTTACAGCTGTTTCCATGAGTACGGTGAGTTACCGTAAAAATAGTGTAATCTCATGGAATTTTCCCACAATTACATGCAAATTACAGTACTAAACTGCTAACATCCTTTAGAGTTTTTTACTGTTGATTTTGCAGTACTAAGCTATGGAAATTACTGCAAAGGCTAACAGTGTTCATGTTTTGAATCGGGTAATTTCATGGTGAGAAATGTCTTTGACAAAAAAAATGCAGGATTAATTAATAGCTGTATATGACTGCTAGGTTAGGACGTGGTTAGGTGCAAATACTTAAGAGAGAGAGATTTTGCTCTATTAATATTTAATGGAAATCTTTTTCTTCATAAGATTGTGGGCAAAGTCAATAAATTGTCTCCTGGCTTTCAGGTCCCCTTGAGCCAAATTTACAGTTTTTGCAATTAAGAAAAGAAAAATAGATTTAAGGTGAAACAAATTTTTTCAATTCATGGAATGATGACATTATCACTCATTCCATATTGTTCCTAAAGTTTGCAGTCTTTTTTTTTTTAGTTAAAAGTTAAAGCAGAGCTTGTTTTTTTAGCTTCTTTGATAATGTAACTCTGCATATGTGTACATGCATGTGCACTGATGTGTGCATGGGGGGTGATTTAACATTACAGTCCCTTGAAATAGCATTCATAGTCCTTGAACTTGTGCACATTTTGTCACCTTACAACCACAAACAAAAGATGTTTTTATTGACAGTTTCAATGGTAGATTAACACAAAGTAGCACATAATTGAGAAGTGGCATGAAAATAATACATGGTTGTCAAAATTCTAAGCAAATGAAATTTGGAAAAGTGTGTCATTCTTTTCTATTCACCCCCTGCTCTTCATAGAGCCACATTTTGCTCCAGTTACACCTGCAGGTCTTTTGGAGTACGTCTCTACCAGCTTTGCACATCTAGAGACTGAATTATTTGCCCATTCTTCACTGTAAAACAGCTCAAACTTAGACAGATTGGATGGAAAGCGTCTCTGAGTCTGTATGACTATGTTTACTGTTTTGTCTATTTCAAACAGATGCCTGTCCTCACCTCTGCAGTGCTGCCGTCTCCTCTAACCCGGCATGTTTCTAAGGTATGTTTTCTTTCTTTTGGATGTTGTTCTTGTGGTTTTTCTTCAGAGATGAGGTTTGCAGTGTCTGTGTGGTGCAGCCGGTCTAGTCTAGGGGTAATAACAGAGATTGAAACTTTACTGATAAATTGTCCAACTAAAAAAATACCGGGGTCCACAAATGTCATGTGACAACTAGGGATGGGTACCGGTATCCGGTGCCGTTATGGTACCGGTTCTGACATAAACGGTAGTAAACAGACCGAAAAGCAGCGCACATTTCGGTGCTTTATATCGGTGCTTTTTTTCCCCTGAGATATCATACACTTTGGATTCTAGCCAATCATTTTACCTTTCCGAGGATAGTAGGCGGGCCCAGGTACGTACGTTCTTTTAGAGCAGAGCTACAGATTAAAAATGCCCAAGGCGAAGCGGTCAAAGTCTGGCTGTATTTCACAGCAAAAGATGCAAACTCAGCAGCCTGCAACAAGTGCTTTAAGGTGATACTGTGCAAAGGAGGTAACATCTCGAATCTGACGACGAACCTGGCGACGCATAGCGTTTTTTTTAAAAGCCGAGAAATGCACCATATTTGATAGCTTGCTGCAAGACCTCACACCAAGCACATCTACTGCGGCTGTGGTGCCTGTTATCAGACCCGGAGTTAGCAACATCCCCCAAGAACCCGAAGACGAGAGTCCTGGCCCCTAGCCCTGCCAGTGTAGCGGAAATGATGACGGATGATGATGCAGCAGCAGCCGTTCTTCTCTGGGCGAGGAGCTTAATGTTGTTCGTGTGTAATTTACGTTGAGTAGGCTAACCACGTTATTACATTAATGCATGTAAGGTGAAGTAGCAAACACCGTCGTAGTTACATGCAGCTGTCTTCTTGTTTGATGGCAGATGCTCCCTTCATCCTGGCCAAAAAAGCTAAAATGACAAAAGAAAAAGTGGGAAACAGCTAAACATGAGAGGTTTTTGGACAAAGTTTGTGTTTTTTCCATTGTTTAAGCACTGCTAACCTAACCTAAACGATACCCATCCCTAGTGACAACCTAATTGGCTTATGGGATGATGACGTCCAGAGATGGGCAGTAACGCGTTACTGTAATCCGATTACTTTTTTTCAAATAACGAGTAAAGTAAGGGATTACTATTGCAAAAACGGTAATTAGATTACTGTTACTTTCCCGTAGGAACGCTGCGTTACTGCGTTACTAAAACCGTGATTTTTTTTTGCGAGAATGTCTCATGACAGTGACGTAAGCGAGTGCCACATTTGTGACAACAGCTGCGTGCAGATCAACAATGGATCATATATCGAGTGCGGGAGAGAGTATGAGCGTTTTCCTTTACTTTCTATGAAACAACAATTCCCACCAAGGCTTTTCAGTGTGAAATTTAGTGTATAGAAAATACCTGTGCCAGGTTGTCTCCATCTAGTGGTGAACATGGCCTCACCACTACATCAAGTGAGCTTTTCACTGTGCACAGTGACACAAAAGTCATTTAACAATTTTAAAAAAAAGCAATGTTACAGATTCAGTAAGAACTGAAGTTTATCATAATCCTTCAAGTTTCACTCAGTAACAGCAGCTTTTTAATATTATTGACTATATTTTAGAGTCACATTTATATGAAATGTCAAACAATCACAGAGTGACACTGAACTAAACAATCAATGCCATGTGAGTTGTTCTTGTTTGTTCTTTATCTCAGATTTATTGTAAGCAGCGGGAGTAGAAGCTAAAGAAAAATAGTAAAGATATGAATGAATCTCTGCTCTTACAGCTTTTATTGTGCCATAATGTCTGCTTTGAAACTGTCCTCTTGCTCGTCTCTTGGATGCTCACCTCTTCTTCACCTGTTCCTTTGACCAAACTGCTGCACTCTCGTTCTCTGCTCTCGCCTCCTCTTCTGGTTATAATTAGGATGCAGTCAGCATGTGCCAAACAAACTCCCCCCAAATCGATCATGTTTGATATGATGATGACGTTTTTAACATCTTATTTATGCACTTGTTGGGTGGGAAAGAGTAAACAAAGATGGGGCATAGAAGCAGAACTGATACGTGTGGCGGGACAGTAACTGTGTGTGTATATGTAAGCATTTAAACACTGCAGAGAGTCAAATTAACAGTAACACTATTTTGTCTAAGTCCGCCATTGTAGAAATTCATTTCACCGAAACAATAACATGGCGCACAATGTGACAATAAACGTATAAAACACAAATTCTTACCTAGCAGGAGAATAAATAATCAGTATTTTAAGGCTACTGCATGTATAGATGTCACTGCTTGCTCACATAAGCTAGCTCTGAGACCCGCCAGAGTTTACGCCACAGTTGACTGTCGCGAAAGAGTCGTAAATCACCGGCATTGTAAAACTTAAAATGATTCCAGGGCATGTTATAAAACACCCAATAGATGTACTGGATATTAAACGGTATCAAACGACTAAATGAACACAGGGTTACAATTACATGCTCACGTCGTCACATCGAGAGTTTATTCATTAATCATCAGAGTTCAACAATGTTACATCCAGTTGAAAACAGCTTCACTAACGCCAGCAAAACAGGCTAACAGTATATAAGAGCACAGAAACAGCCGTGCTTATCGACAGCTCGACATATCCTCAACAACTCACCTCAGTATGTGTAACCCGTTCATGTGTTACGCCTGTTGTTCTTGCGTTGTGTTCTGGCGTGAAAGTAAGAGGCAGGAGACAGTACTGGGTCTTTGGCTCTTTACTGCACATCTGCAACACAGAAATATGTGTCTGATCTGTGTGTGTCACGCGACTGCCAGTACACCTCTCCTCCGGCCATGCTGAAAGCAGCTGTGTTTGCAGCTTCATTAACACTACAATAATATAATGAATCAAATACAACAAATTGTTTTAAAACATTAACTTAAGCTCTCAAAAACAAAAAGCACAAAATAAATAATATGTCACTGAAAAAAACATCAAAAACAACTTATAAGAACAATAAACAAAATAATTCAAAAACAAATAAACAGTCAGATAAATACAATTCAATAACCAGGACCCAATATTCTGGTACTTATAGTTCAAACATTATACTTCAGTACAATTATATTAATAACCGCCATCTAACAGGCAGTACAACACTGTACTTATAAAAACAATGAATGAAAGACTGCATCTCCAAAACATAAGAACATCTCCATACCTGCAACACAGAAATATGTGTCTGATCTGTGTGTGTCACGCGACTGCCAGTACACCTCTCCTGACGAAGGAAAAAAGAGTGCATGCTGTTAAAAAAAGACTGCCGCGAGTAGCCGCTAGCAATCAGGCTAACTTAGCATGCTAGCATTTTAGCTGCGTTCTCGGCTAAAACTCATAAGCGTATATTAGTGAACTCCGCCCTCCACAAAACTTATCCCGAATGAGTCTCTTAATGACAAACAAAAACGCGGCGGTTTGGCTGTATTCACATTGCAGCTTGGGATCTGAACAAACTTTAATTAGCTGAGAGCAACGTGGCAGTGACTTACCTCCGGCCATGCTGAAAGGAGCTGTGACCGGGGCACACATGCACGCGCCTACGTCACCACGCAGCGCACACACACATGAACGCACTATACACATATGCAGCATATTTATTTTACTTGGTTTTAGAGTTGGAGTATTTACATATTGATCTGAAATATTTTGCTGCTGAGCAGCAGAGCTCCAAAGCGTCCCCCTGTAACCATGGTTACGCAGATGCATTCCGACTGTCACGTCACAGAGGAGAACCTGTTTCAAATGTATACCTGGATCAACCTGCAATCAGTTTGAAAAGTTTTCTGCTGAGATCCGCAGCTCGACTTCCTGGCACCCCGGGATAAGATGAGTTGCTGTGTTTTTCACGGAGAAAAAATAACGTCAGTGTTAGATGAAAAAAAAAAGATGCAAGCAGAAGAGGACAGCAGATTGAGAAGAGATTTATTCAAACGGTAAGGAGCTTCTAACAAGTGATATCTGATAAGCTTAAAACTTAAATCTTAAATCTAATGTCCAGATTCATGCTAAACTTTTCTGATTACTCCGTGTATCTGCACCGTTAGACTTTTCATCGCCACTTTACGGTAACATACTGGTGTCACTGCTGCCAGCGTCATATCGTGACGCCGTGTTACGGTAGCTTACCTTTCTGCAGGATGATACCGTTTTTTGCTGGTGTGGTATAATACTCTTGGACAAATTATGGTAACGCACCGTAGCCTTTTTTACGGTATCTCACTGGCGACAGTTATGTCAGTGAGATACCGTTATGTCGTTATGTCGTAAATTACGTCAACAAAGTAACATCATACTGTGATTAAGAAATTGGTATACTACCGTTTATTCACGGTATGTCACTGTAAGCCCGCTGCAAGGTAATGAACTGCAATATATTAACCAGTAACTTACCGTTGGTACGCATCATCAGTACCAAAAATATTCATCTCTGCTAGAGGACACCGTGTCCTAACAGGCGGTCATTTACTCTTTTAAAAGGTCGTAATTTACCGTAATTTCAGTTAACAGTAACATACTGTAAGAGACTGGAGGGTTCCAAAAAAGTTGGATGGATGGATACACACACACACACACACAAAATATAATTCATGTGCTTTACACCACTTTATTTCAATTCTGATTCTTCCCTGCTGAAATACACATTTCCAAAATCAAAAACTGAAAAGAACTGAAAACATATTTTCATTGAGGAAGCACTTGTTTTTACTAAACCATGTAATCCATTATTTTCTCAGATGGTTGTACAAACAATAACAATATTATGTCATATCCATATCATGGCAGACAACACATGCTCAAGTGTTGGGTTTCCTTACTTATATTTTGTAGGGTCTCAAACCTACAATGTGAAGTGCCTTGGCATTCATTTTGTTGGCACCATACAAACAAACTGAATTGTAATGGATATAATATCAAGCCCCACACGTCTGCCTTTATATACACTTTGTCCAAAATACTGGCTCACACGACCAAATCATTGCACAAAACAGGGTCCACAAGGACATGGATGAGCGTGTGTGGTGTGAAGGAACTTGACTGACCTGCACTGAACCCTGATCTTGCTTTGTGGACTGAGTTCATTGATTTGTAGGGTGAGCCAATACATGTGACAATTAAAGTGTAAGTAGCTGAAATAATTTTTAACAAACGGGTAAAAGAAGGTTAGCACTGTTGCCACACAGCAAGAAGGTCCTGAGTTCAATTCCACCATCAGGTCTTTCTGTGTGGAGTTTGCATGTTCTCCCCGTGTTTGCGTGGGTTCTCTCCGGGTACTCCGGCTTCCTCCCACCGTCCAAAGACATGCAGCTTGTGGGGATAGGTTAATTGGATAATACAAATTGCCACTAGGTGTGAATGTGCGAGTGAATGTGAGTGTGAATGGTTGTCTGTCCCTGTGTGTTGGCCCTGCGACAGACTGGCGACCTGTCCAGGGTGTACCCCGCCTCTCGCCCTATGACAGCTGGGATAGGCTCCAGCGCCCCCCGCGACCCTGAAAAAGGATAAGCGGAAGTGAATGGATGGATGGATGGGTAAAAGAAGGGAAAAAAATCAAAACTGTTGCACTCAAAAAAACCTATTGGACAGAGACAGCGTCTTGCAAGATGGCGAGAGAGCTTGTCTTCATTGTTGCTCGTCTTGTGTAAATGTCCAGAAAGCATGGGCCATGGATCATCTGTGGAGACATGGGTAACAACACATTGGTCACTTAAATTATACAAGAAATTTACTAATTTCCCTAATTTGAAGTTCTCCACTCAAATTCAGTAAGCCACTGGAGGAAAGTTGTGACATGAGGGTTAATGTGAACAACCTTTCGCTTCACAGTGGTCCCAGTCCTTCTTGTCCCAACCTTGGAGGTACATTTTGTTCCCTCTTCAGGGTTTATCCTTACAAAAAACCTTGCACCCGCTGACTCCTGGTATTCCAGGTTCAATACATAGAATGAACCAAAGAAGACTGACATTGCATCAGCACAGGTGTTCTCTTTGTCCAGCTCAACAATTACACGCCCCTCTTCACTCACCATCCAGCAGGTGGCGGTCATTGAACTTTGTCCTTAAATGTATAGGGGCAACATGTTGTCATTATGCAACATAAAATAATTTCAATACTTCACTTCTTCACACTGTCTAGATAGTCATAAAGCAAATACCTACGTACAGTTAATTATTAATGGCCTTGTGTACATAGGTCCATTTTAACATATTATAATTGTATATAATTGGGAATTATTCTGCACATTAAACACACCTAACAAAGAGTCAGCCCAGTTAAAGTACCGGAGGTGAATCAACTGTATGGTTATTTTGGAGTTTATAGTTTGTGCTGCTGTTAAACTTTACAGTATTGACTTCAGTATTTCTGCTGTTGGTGTAGCTAGACTACTGTTGATCAGTAATATGTAATGTGAAATTTGATATTGTTACTTTGCTGGATTCACTGAGACACATGTCCAACAACCTTGGTTTATAAAGGAAATTACAGAAATTTGAGCTAACAAAACAGAGACTGGATACCTGTGTCCACGAAAAGCTCCTGTGCCAAACAGAAATTTTAATATGGTCTAATCAGCTCTATGTCATAAATGACTTCTTACCAAGCATAATCAGCCTTGGGGTGCTTGGCAGGCTTTTAACATGCAAACTGAACAATATAAATTTGTGTGCACTGAAGCCACAAAATTTAGAAATACACAGTTGCAAAAACTTCAGTGACCAATTACCTTTCCTGAATGACATATTCAATGCAAAAAATAAGAGTATTGTCAATAGGGACCAATTCCCAGTTTTTACATGATCAAAATTATTCACAAAAGGCTTCAATAAACAGAAAATGTGTGCCAACAAGAGAACAGTGCACAAAAATGAAAAGATATTTGAGCTCGACGCTTTAATGGGTTTAACATGACTTAGTCAGCACTCCGCACCGTACAGGTAGTACAAGCACACCTGAAAACACTGACCAGCTAACAGCTTTAAGCATTTGGGCGCAACCTCGGTAGTTCACCGATTCACCTGTTGCAAACGTCCAAGTTTCTATCAAGTCCCATAAATCCATCGGCAAATTACCTAACTAGTCTTTTGAGTCTCCACATTCAGAGATATTGACAATTTGTCTTTAAATGAAAATATCCTGGTAGGGTAGCTTAAAAGTCAAAACAAACAGTACTAAGAACGCATTTCGGACTTCTCTCGAATAAGTGAAAAAAACACTTACCTTCAGACTGATTAGCAGGTTCCGATCCAACTTTAATGTGTCCCATGTCAGTCCGTTTTAGGGAAAAAGTGTTAAGTGGTTTCATTTAATTTTGAGATACTCCCGCATGGACGAGCAGCAATTTGGAGTCTAGCAGAGTTACCACGAATAGCATACGATCTTCAGATATAATCCAATCAACCTTGCATTTAACCCGATTGAACATCCAGTTACCTCTGACTACTTCTAAGTTGCATATGTTAACGGTCTCATCATCACTCTGTGCTGCAGCGAACTGTATCTGTGGCACAGAATATTTGATGGCCATGTCGTTCTCCTGCTTTGCAGCTTTTTTTGAGTCTGAATTGCGGCTTAAACGTGCAAAACTAAGAGAAGCAGACCAATATTTTCTTCTTGTTGTTATTTAATGGTGGTTGGCAACCAGCGAAAGGAGCATTAACCACCTCGAGCACTATTTTCTATCCCCAGTGTTGTTTTGAAAGTGAATACCCAACGTGTGCGTCATACGTCACGTTGTACGTCAGGTGAAGGTGTGGTGTCGGCTATCGCACCTGTCGCATTACAAAGCTTTAAAAACGTAACAATCCAACACAACCCAACGCGCTAAACTGTGATAATGTGTTACATTATCACTGAAGGAAACGGCTTCCAGGGCCTAATCCGTGGATCGGCTTCCTCCGAGGCGTGGACGTCTATCAGCAGAGAATGTACCTTAGTCTGTAACACAGTCAAATATATTCTCAAGTAATATTCAAGCATGCCATTCAGCGTGTTAGTACGAGCTCGGGAGCAGCTTGGGAGAACAAGAAAACAGAGACTGCTTCAGGTTGTCTTCCCAAATTGACTCAACTTTATTCACAAGTACAACAGTTTATATAGAGGGACAAATTCATGAGTCAGCAGATTCTCAGTTTAAACCAGTACAGACCAAGATAAGGGAGCGTCTTTCTGCCCTTGGGTGAAGAAGCATCCTTTGTATAGTGTATCAGTTCAGCTACAATTGTGATTATCTCAGCGACATATTTTCAAGGCACGAAATAAAGAGTTCTTTCATTAGTGAATTCTGAAACAAACCATCTGGCCTTCAACAGGCGTCTCCTAAAAGATTAAGAAACTAATGTAGCTGAGGGAGTGATCTCTGTGGTATTTCAACCTTGTACCAGCCTGTGATTCTCACACATCAATTCTTGGGTCAAAGAGAAAAATAACTAAAACAAAGGGGCCTTATTGAATGACAGAGTTTTCCTGCATAATGTCACTATAAAACAATATCCAGTAAATGCTCCCATGGTACTAAAATACCTAACAATCACGTATATCAGGACATCTCTTCTGAACCAAGACGAAGTGGTGCTACAAAGGAATTATTTCTTTAGGAGAGCATTTAATAGCAGTCTGGCCTGCAACAAAATGCACCGCTAAAAATACAGTTTCTGCTTGTCCCAGAATTTATTAATTTTGAGAGTGAAGTTGTAGGACTGATGCTGGTTAGTGGTGTAGGTTTCATGGATGTGACACCTTGTGTAAAATGACGACCAGAGCATATTATTAGGTCAGTTCACTGTAGTTAGGCAGAGGTGTCTTAAAAAGTACCACCTTATACAAAACAAATGAAGGTCCAGTATAAGAAAGAATAAGAAGAGAAAAAAAGCAACATCCTGCTAAATGAAGTCATTTTTAAACATTACTCTAAATGTAGCCATTAGTTTTTGTTGCTGGCCATACAAAAATGAGTATACTTCAATTATATTTCCCAAGTATATCTTACCTAGTACGTATACTAATAATGCTTCTTGGGACTATATTGGCCCCCGTTTTAGTACATAACAGTATTCTTGAAATTAACTTTTAGATGTACTTTTTGTTCACCATAATTGTACTAGCATAATGTCATAATGTCTACAAGAGTATAATTAAATATACTCGACTCTATCACAATACTAACCTTACAAGTATACTATTAATTAATAGTATTACTAATGTTTCACATTGTTTGACTAAACAAATGCATTTATTAATATATGAGGTTCCATTCAGTTCAAGGAATTAAATTTTAGTGTGGCTGCAACTTACTCCTTAAGTTAAAAATTATGCTGTATATTGTAGTTTATATGTTATACTGCTTTCACAGTGAATCACATTTTATAGTAATACACTCTGAATGAGGATTTTTTTTTCTCAAAGATATTTTTATTGAGTTGAAGCAACAAAGAAAAGCAAATACATGCAGAATTGTCAAACACCAAACAAGCAAGTTTCACAGTGACTGTTAAAACTGAAATATCAGAATACAGATTAATGACACACTCACATGTCTTATAGTTGCTTCCAGCAGTTTATCCCCTACCCACAACACTTAGAACCCCTATCCCTCAGACCAGGAAGGAAAAAACCCAACAAACAAAGCAAGAAAAAAGAAGCAAACAAATAAAAACAACTGAATGAGGATTTAAGTAATTACTCTTAGATCTACAGTAGAAAACAACAGAAATCCAGATGGTGTAATAGTATAATCTCAGTAACATCACCAATTGTTACATTTGCTGTATTTTACAGCTGTTTCCATGAGTACGGTGAGTTACCGTAAAAATAGTGTAATCTCATGGAATTTTCCCACAATTACATGCAAATTACAGTACTAAACTGCTAACATCCTTTAGAGTTTTTTACTGTTGATTTTGCAGTACTAAGCTATGGAAATTACTGCAAAGGCTAACAGTGTTCATGTTTTGAATCGGGTAATTTCATGGTGAGAAATGTCTTTGACAAAAAAAATGCAGGATTAATTAATAGCTGTATATGACTGCTAGGTTAGGACGTGGTTAGGTGCAAATACTTAAGAGAGAGAGATTTTGCTCTATTAATATTTAATGGAAATCTTTTTCTTCATAAGATTGTGGGCAAAGTCAATAAATTGTCTCCTGGCTTTCAGGTCCCCTTGAGCCAAATTTACAGTTTTTGCAATTAAGAAAAGAAAAATAGATTTAAGGTGAAACAAATTTTTTCAATTCATGGAATGATGACATTATCACTCATTCCATATTGTTCCTAAAGTTTGCAGTCTTTTTTTTTTTAGTTAAAAGTTAAAGCAGAGCTTGTTTTTTTAGCTTCTTTGATAATGTAACTCTGCATATGTGTACATGCATGTGCACTGATGTGTGCATGGGGGGTGATTTAACATTACAGTCCCTTGAAATAGCATTCATAGTCCTTGAACTTGTGCACATTTTGTCACCTTACAACCACAAACAAAAGATGTTTTTATTGACAGTTTCAATGGTAGATTAACACAAAGTAGCACATAATTGTGAAGTGGCATGAAAATAATACATGGTTGTCAAAATTCTAAGCAAATGAAATTTGGAAAAGTGTGTCATTCTTTTCTATTCACCCCCTGCTCTTCATAGAGCCACATTTTGCTCCAGTTACACCTGCAGGTCTTTTGGAGTACGTCTCTACCAGCTTTGCACATCTAGAGACTGAATTATTTGCCCATTCTTCACTGTAAAACAGCTCAAACTTAGACAGATTGGATGGAAAGCGTCTCTGAGTCTGTATGACTATGTTTACTGTTTTGTCTATTTCAAACAGATGCCTGTCCTCACCTCTGCAGTGCTGCCGTCTCCTCTAACCCGGCATGTTTCTAAGGTATGTTTTCTTTCTTTTGGATGTTGTTCTTGTGGTTTTTCTTCAGAGATGAGGTTTGCAGTGTCTGTGTGGTGCAGCCGGTCTAGTCTAGGGGTAATAACAGAGATTGAAACTTTACTGATAAATTGTCCAACTAAAAAAATACCGGGGTCCACAAATGTCATGTGACAACTAGGGATGGGTACCGGTATCCGGTGCCGTTATGGTACCGGTTCTGACATAAACGGTAGTAAACAGACCGAAAAGCAGCGCACATTTCGGTGCTTTATATCGGTGCTTTTTTTCCCCTGAGATATCATACACTTTGGATTCTAGCCAATCATTTTACCTTTCCGAGGATAGTAGGCGGGCCCAGGTACGTACGTTCTTTTAGAGCAGAGCTACAGATTAAAAATGCCCAAGGCGAAGCGGTCAAAGTCTGGCTGTATTTCACAGCAAAAGATGCAAACTCAGCAGCCTGCAACAAGTGCTTTAAGGTGATACTGTGCAAAGGAGGTAACATCTCGAATCTGACGACGAACCTGGCGACGCATAGCGTTTTTTTTAAAAGCCGAGAAATGCACCATATTTGATAGCTTGCTGCAAGACCTCACACCAAGCACATCTACTGCGGCTGTGGTGCCTGTTATCAGACCCGGAGTTAGCAACATCCCCCAAGAACCCGAAGACGAGAGTCCTGGCCCCTAGCCCTGCCAGTGTAGCGGAAATGATGACGGATGATGATGCAGCAGCAGCCGTTCTTCTCTGGGCGAGGAGCTTAATGTTGTTCGTGTGTAATTTACGTTGAGTAGGCTAACCACGTTATTACATTAATGCATGTAAGGTGAAGTAGCAAACACCGTCGTAGTTACATGCAGCTGTCTTCTTGTTTGATGGCAGATGCTCCCTTCATCCTGGCCAAAAAAGCTAAAATGACAAAAGAAAAAGTGGGAAACAGCTAAACATGAGAGGTTTTTGGACAAAGTTTGTGTTTTTTCCATTGTTTAAGCACTGCTAACCTAACCTAAACGATACCCATCCCTAGTGACAACCTAATTGGCTTATGGGATGATGACGTCCAGAGATGGGCAGTAACGCGTTACTGTAATCCGATTACTTTTTTTCAAATAACGAGTAAAGTAAGGGATTACTATTGCAAAAACGGTAATTAGATTACTGTTACTTTCCCGTAGGAACGCTGCGTTACTGCGTTACTAAAACCGTGATTTTTTTTTGCGAGAATGTCTCATGACAGTGACGTAAGCGAGTGCCACATTTGTGACAACAGCTGCGTGCAGATCAACAATGGATCATATATCGAGTGCGGGAGAGAGTATGAGCGTTTTCCTTTACTTTCTATGAAACAACAATTCCCACCAAGGCTTTTCAGTGTGAAATTTAGTGTATAGAAAATACCTGTGCCAGGTTGTCTCCATCTAGTGGTGAACATGGCCTCACCACTACATCAAGTGAGCTTTTCACTGTGCACAGTGACACAAAAGTCATTTAACAATTTTAAAAAAAAGCAATGTTACAGATTCAGTAAGAACTGAAGTTTATCATAATCCTTCAAGTTTCACTCAGTAACAGCAGCTTTTTAATATTATTGACTATATTTTAGAGTCACATTTATATGAAATGTCAAACAATCACAGAGTGACACTGAACTAAACAATCAATGCCATGTGAGTTGTTCTTGTTTGTTCTTTATCTCAGATTTATTGTAAGCAGCGGGAGTAGAAGCTAAAGAAAAATAGTAAAGATATGAATGAATCTCTGCTCTTACAGCTTTTATTGTGCCATAATGTCTGCTTTGAAACTGTCCTCTTGCTCGTCTCTTGGATGCTCACCTCTTCTTCACCTGTTCCTTTGACCAAACTGCTGCACTCTCGTTCTCTGCTCTCGCCTCCTCTTCTGGTTATAATTAGGATGCAGTCAGCATGTGCCAAACAAACTCCCCCCAAATCGATCATGTTTGATATGATGATGACGTTTTTAACATCTTATTTATGCACTTGTTGGGTGGGAAAGAGTAAACAAAGATGGGGCATAGAAGCAGAACTGATACGTGTGGCGGGACAGTAACTGTGTGTGTATATGTAAGCATTTAAACACTGCAGAGAGTCAAATTAACAGTAACACTATTTTGTCTAAGTCCGCCATTGTAGAAATTCATTTCACCGAAACAATAACATGGCGCACAATGTGACAATAAACGTATAAAACACAAATTCTTACCTAGCAGGAGAATAAATAATCAGTATTTTAAGGCTACTGCATGTATAGATGTCACTGCTTGCTCACATAAGCTAGCTCTGAGACCCGCCAGAGTTTACGCCACAGTTGACTGTCGCGAAAGAGTCGTAAATCACCGGCATTGTAAAACTTAAAATGATTCCAGGGCATGTTATAAAACACCCAATAGATGTACTGGATATTAAACGGTATCAAACGACTAAATGAACACAGGGTTACAATTACATGCTCACGTCGTCACATCGAGAGTTTATTCATTAATCATCAGAGTTCAACAATGTTACATCCAGTTGAAAACAGCTTCACTAACGCCAGCAAAACAGGCTAACAGTATATAAGAGCACAGAAACAGCCGTGCTTATCGACAGCTCGACATATCCTCAACAACTCACCTCAGTATGTGTAACCCGTTCATGTGTTACGCCTGTTGTTCTTGCGTTGTGTTCTGGCGTGAAAGTAAGAGGCAGGAGACAGTACTGGGTCTTTGGCTCTTTACTGCACATCTGCAACACAGAAATATGTGTCTGATCTGTGTGTGTCACGCGACTGCCAGTACACCTCTCCTCCGGCCATGCTGAAAGCAGCTGTGTTTGCAGCTTCATTAACACTACAATAATATAATGAATCAAATACAACAAATTGTTTTAAAACATTAACTTAAGCTCTCAAAAACAAAAAGCACAAAATAAATAATATGTCACTGAAAAAAACATCAAAAACAACTTATAAGAACAATAAACAAAATAATTCAAAAACAAATAAACAGTCAGATAAATACAATTCAATAACCAGGACCCAATATTCTGGTACTTATAGTTCAAACATTATACTTCAGTACAATTATATTAATAACCGCCATCTAACAGGCAGTACAACACTGTACTTATAAAAACAATGAATGAAAGACTGCATCTCCAAAACATAAGAACATCTCCATACCTGCAACACAGAAATATGTGTCTGATCTGTGTGTGTCACGCGACTGCCAGTACACCTCTCCTGACGAAGGAAAAAAGAGTGCATGCTGTTAAAAAAAGACTGCCGCGAGTAGCCGCTAGCAATCAGGCTAACTTAGCATGCTAGCATTTTAGCTGCGTTCTCGGCTAAAACTCATAAGCGTATATTAGTGAACTCCGCCCTCCACAAAACTTATCCCGAATGAGTCTCTTAATGACAAACAAAAACGCGGCGGTTTGGCTGTATTCACATTGCAGCTTGGGATCTGAACAAACTTTAATTAGCTGAGAGCAACGTGGCAGTGACTTACCTCCGGCCATGCTGAAAGGAGCTGTGACCGGGGCACACATGCACGCGCCTACGTCACCACGCAGCGCACACACACATGAACGCACTATACACATATGCAGCATATTTATTTTACTTGGTTTTAGAGTTGGAGTATTTACATATTGATCTGAAATATTTTGCTGCTGAGCAGCAGAGCTCCAAAGCGTCCCCCTGTAACCATGGTTACGCAGATGCATTCCGACTGTCACGTCACCGAGGAGAACCTGTTTCAAATGTATACCTGGATCAACCTGCAATCAGTTTGAAAAGTTTTCTGCTGAGATCCGCAGCTCGACTTCCTGGCACCCCGGGATAAGATGAGTTGCTGTGTTTTTCACGGAGAAAAAATAACGTCAGTGTTAGATGAAAAAAAAAAGATGCAAGCAGAAGAGGACAGCAGATTGAGAAGAGATTTATTCAAACGGTAAGGAGCTTCTAACAAGTGATATCTGATAAGCTTAAAACTTAAATCTTAAATCTAATGTCCAGATTCATGCTAAACTTTTCTGATTACTCCGTGTATCTGCACCGTTAGACTTTTCATCGCCACTTTACGGTAACATACTGGTGTCACTGCTGCCAGCGTCATATCGTGACGCCGTGTTACGGTAGCTTACCTTTCTGCAGGATGATACCGTTTTTTGCTGGTGTGGTATAATACTCTTGGACAAATTATGGTAACGCACCGTAGCCTTTTTTACGGTATCTCACTGGCGACAGTTATGTCAGTGAGATACCGTTATGTCGTTATGTCGTAAATTACGTCAACAAAGTAACATCATACTGTGATTAAGAAATTGGTATACTACCGTTTATTCACGGTATGTCACTGTAAGCCCGCTGCAAGGTAATGAACTGCAATATATTAACCAGTAACTTACCGTTGGTACGCATCATCAGTACCAAAAATATTCATCTCTGCTAGAGGACACCGTGTCCTAACAGGCGGTCATTTACTCTTTTAAAAGGTCGTAATTTACCGTAATTTCAGTTAACAGTAACATACTGTAAGAGACTGGAGGGTTCCAAAAAAGTTGGATGGATGGATACACACACACACACACACAAAATATAATTCATGTGCTTTACACCACTTTATTTCAATTCTGATTCTTCCCTGCTGAAATACACATTTCCAAAATCAAAAACTGAAAAGAACTGAAAACATATTTTCATTGAGGAAGCACTTGTTTTTACTAAACCATGTAATCCATTATTTTCTCAGATGGTTGTACAAACAATAACAATATTATGTCATATCCATATCATGGCAGACAACACATGCTCAAGTGTTGGGTTTCCTTACTTATATTTTGTAGGGTCTCAAACCTACAATGTGAAGTGCCTTGGCATTCATTTTGTTGGCACCATACAAACAAACTGAATTGTAATGGATATAATATCAAGCCCCACACGTCTGCCTTTATATACACTTTGTCCAAAATACTGGCTCACACGACCAAATCATTGCACAAAACAGGGTCCACAAGGACATGGATGAGCGTGTGTGGTGTGAAGGAACTTGACTGACCTGCACTGAACCCTGATCTTGCTTTGTGGACTGAGTTCATTGATTTGTAGGGTGAGCCAATACATGTGACAATTAAAGTGTAAGTA
The DNA here is from genome assembly GCF_964374335.1 of Astatotilapia calliptera. NCBI lineage: Eukaryota > Metazoa > Chordata > Actinopteri > Cichliformes > Cichlidae > Astatotilapia > Astatotilapia calliptera. The sequence goes on from NC_137429.1 coordinate 31,187,057, forward strand.
GCTGAAATAATTTTTAACAAACGGGTAAAAGAAGGTTAGCACTGTTGCCACACAGCAAGAAGGTCCTGAGTTCAATTCCACCATCAGGTCTTTCTGTGTGGAGTTTGCATGTTCTCCCCGTGTTTGCGTGGGTTCTCTCCGGGTACTCCGGCTTCCTCCCACCGTCCAAAGACATGCAGCTTGTGGGGATAGGTTAATTGGATAATACAAATTGCCACTAGGTGTGAATGTGCGAGTGAATGTGAGTGTGAATGGTTGTCTGTCCCTGTGTGTTGGCCCTGCGACAGACTGGCGACCTGTCCAGGGTGTACCCCGCCTCTCGCCCTATGACAGCTGGGATAGGCTCCAGCGCCCCCCGCGACCCTGAAAAAGGATAAGCGGAAGTGAATGGATGGATGGATGGGTAAAAGAAGGGAAAAAAATCAAAACTGTTGCACTCAAAAAAACCTATTGGACAGAGACAGCGTCTTGCAAGATGGCGAGAGAGCTTGTCTTCATTGTTGCTCGTCTTGTGTAAATGTCCAGAAAGCATGGGCCATGGATCATCTGTGGAGACATGGGTAACAACACATTGGTCACTTAAATTATACAAGAAATTTACTAATTTCCCTAATTTGAAGTTCTCCACTCAAATTCAGTAAGCCACTGGAGGAAAGTTGTGACATGAGGGTTAATGTGAACAACCTTTCGCTTCACAGTGGTCCCAGTCTTCCTGCTTGTCCCAACCTTGGAGGTACATTTTGTTCCCTCTTCAGGGTTTATCCTTACAAAAAACCTTGCACCCGCTGACTCCTGGTATTCCAGGTTCAATACATAGAATGAACCAAAGAAGACTGACATTGCATCAGCACAGGTGTTCTCTTTGTCCAGCTCAACAATTACACGCCCCTCTTCACTCACCATCCAGCAGGTGGCGGTCATTGAACTTTGTCCTTAAATGTATAGGGGCAACATGTTGTCATTATGCAACATAAAATAATTTCAATACTTCACTTTTTCACACTGTCTAGATAGTCATAAAGCAAATACCTACGTACAGTTAATTATTAATGGCCTTGTGTACATAGGTCCATTTTAACATATTATAATTGTATATAATTGGGAATTATTCTGCACATTAAACACACCTAACAAAGAGTCAGCCCAGTTAAAGTACCGGAGGTGAATCAACTGTATGGTTATTTTGGAGTTTATAGTTTGTGCTGCTGTTAAACTTTACAGTATTGACTTCAGTATTTCTGCTGTTGGTGTAGCTAGACTACTGTTGATCAGTAATATGTAATGTGAAATTTGATATTGTTACTTTGCTGGATTCACTGAGACACATGTCCAACAACCTTGGTTTATAAAGGAAATTACAGAAATTTGAGCTAACAAAACAGAGACTGGATACCTGTGTCCACGAAAAGCTCCTGTGCCAAACAGAAATTTTAATATGGTCTAATCAGCTCTATGTCATAAATGACTTCTTACCAAGCATAATCAGCCTTGGGGTGCTTGGCAGGCTTTTAACATGCAAACTGAACAATATAAATTTGTGTGCACTGAAGCCACAAAATTTAGAAATACACAGTTGCAAAAACTTCAGTGACCAATTACCTTTCCTGAATGACATATTCAATGCAAAAAATAAGAGTATTGTCAATAGGGACCAATTCCCAGTTTTTACATGATCAAAATTATTCACAAAAGGCTTCAATAAACAGAAAATGTGTGCCAACAAGAGAACAGTGCACAAAAATGAAAAGATATTTGAGCTCGACGCTTTAATGGGTTTAACATGACTTAGTCAGCACTCCGCACCGTACAGGTAGTACAAGCACACCTGAAAACACTGACCAGCTAACAGCTTTAAGCATTTGGGCGCAACCTCGGTAGTTCACCGATTCACCTGTTGCAAACGTCCAAGTTTCTATCAAGTCTCATAAATCCATCGGCAAATTACCTAACTAGTCTTTTGAGTCTCCACATTCAGAGATATTGACAATTTGTCTTTAAATGAAAATATCCTGGTAGGGTAGCTTAAAAGTCAAAACAAACAGTACTAAGAACGCATTTCGGACTTCTCTCGAATAAGTGAAAAAAACACTTACCTTCAGACTGATTAGCAGGTTCCGATCCAACTTTAATGTGTCCCATGTCAGTCCGTTTTAGGGAAAAAGTGTTAAGTGGTTTCATTTAATTTTGAGATACTCCCGCATGGACGAGCAGCAATTTGGAGTCTAGCAGAGTTACCACGAATAGCATACGATCTTCAGATATAATCCAATCAACCTTGCATTTAACCCGATTGAACATCCAGTTACCTCTGACTACTTCTAAGTTGCACATGTTAACGGTCTCATCATCACTCTGTGCTGCAGCGAACTGTATCTGTGGCACAGAATATTTGATGGCCATGTCGTTCTCCTGCTTTGCAGCTTTTTTTGAGTCTGAATTGCGGCTTAAACGTGCAAAACTAAGAGAAGCAGACCAATATTTTCTTCTTGTTGTTATTTAATGGTGGTTGGCAACCAGCGAAAGGAGCATTAACCACCTCGAGCACTATTTTCTATCCCCAGTGTTGTTTTGAAAGTGAATACCCAACGTGTGCGTCATACGTCACGTTGTACGTCAGGTGAAGGTGTGGTGTCGGCTATCGCACCTGTCGCATTACAAAGCTTTAAAAACGTAACAATCCAACACAACCCAACGCGCTAAACTGTGATAATGTGTTACATTATCACTGAAGGAAACGGCTTCCAGGGCCTAATCCGTGGATCGGCTTCCTCCGAGGCGTGGACGTCTATCAGCAGAGAATGTACCTTAGTCTGTAACACAGTCAAATATATTCTCAAGTAATATTCAAGCATGCCATTCAGCGTGTTAGTACGAGCTCGGGAGCAGCTTGGGAGAACAAGAAAACAGAGACTGCTTCAGGTTGTCTTCCCAAATTGACTCAACTTTATTCACAAGTACAACAGTTTATATAGAGGGACAAATTCATGAGTCAGCAGATTCTCAGTTTAAACCAGTACAGACCAAGATAAGGGAGCGTCTTTCTGCCCTTGGGTGAAGAAGCATCCTTTGTATAGTGTATCAGTTCAGCTACAATTGTGATTATCTCAGCGACATATTTTCAAGGCACGAAATAAAGAGTTCTTTCATTAGTGAATTCTGAAACAAACCATCTGGCCTTCAACAGGCGTCTCCTAAAAGATTAAGAAACTAATGTAGCTGAGGGAGTGATCTCTGTGGTATTTCAACCTTGTACCAGCCTGTGATTCTCACACATCAATTCTTGGGTCAAAGAGAAAAATAACTAAAACAAAGGGGCCTTATTGAATGACAGAGTTTTCCTGCATAATGTCACTATAAAACAATATCCAGTAAATGCTCCCATGGTACTAAAATACCTAACAGTTCCCCTCTTTTATTATTATTTTAAAATAATAACTCAAATAGAAAGGAAAAAGCACAAATGTAATAACATAATATAAAAAGCAAATCATAAAATGTAATAGTTCACAGCCTAATGTTCAATATACACACCAGGATCATCATTGGTAACATCTGGCACATCCTCAGGATCAATTTGTGCTAATTGCAAATACATTGAAGTAGCTGTACTAGGTGGGTGTCTTGCCAAGTGGAGCATGAGGTATTGTCAGCAAAAATGTGGCTTGTAGAAATGTGAACAGGGTTGCAGTTTACAATACAAAATAGTAAATAAAAATCCTAAGGTTAATGCAGTAGATATGATTAATAATCTAAATATATAAAAAAACACAGTTCTTAAGTCGTCTCCTGGCCTGGTCCCAGGTTCGAGAGACCTAAGCGTCGTGTGATGACAATGGGCATTTCATTTTTTCCATTATCAGGATGAAACGAGTCTATCTTTATCAGGTTAGACATTGTGTGGTACTCTAGGCTTTCTGTTCCTGCTGGATGTTCGAGTACCTTGTTGTTGTTCAGGTGGGAGATCAAAGGGCTTTCTGAGTCTTGGCTCTTTCAGGCGTTGTGTGTTAATCAGTGATTGTGCGTGTGTAGGTGTATTGAATCCGGGCGCTGGCTCGCCTGAGTCGTCATCTACTTGATCCGACGCCTTAGGTGGTTTGGTGGGGCTGGTCTTAACCCTGCTGGCATGAATCCACTGAGGTTGTCCGTCTGTTAGGATGCTGGTTCTCGTCACTGCAAGTACAGTCTGGGGGCTGGAACACGCGGCCTCCCTGAGTGCCCTTGGTTTTAGCGACTTCACCAACACCGCATCTCCTGGTTTCCACGGATGGGTTGGATCTGTGGAAGGGAGAGGCTGAGAGAGACAAACTTTCTGATAGTTATTATTCAGTGTTTCTACCAGGTTATGAACATAGTCAGACAATGCAGTGTCTATGTCCCCTTCCAATAGCGGTGCCCCTCTGGAGGCTGACCATGGTGTTGGAAACGGTCTTCCCATGATTATTTCAAATGGAGATAATTTGGTTGCTGCGGATGGAGTCATTCTAATCTCGCAGAGGATTTGAGGAAGTAGTTTGATCCAGGTCATTCCTGTTTCTATCATTGCTTTAGTCAGGCGATTTTTTATGGTCCTATTCATTCTTTCTACAACTCCTGAACTCTGAGGATGGTATGGCACATGATATTTCCAGTCTATTGCTAGAGTTTTAGCACACTTTTGAATTACTTCTGATGTGAATGAAGGTCCTCTATCACTGTTAATTTGGTGAGGTATTCCAAATCTGGGTATTATTTCATTGCACAACTTTTGACAGACTACTTCTGCAGTTTCTTTTGATGTTGGATAAGCTTCTACCCATTTACTAAATTGGTCCACTATTTACCAGTAAGTACTTGATGCTTCCTTGTGCTGGCATGTGTGTAAAATCAATTTGTAATGTATGAAATGGGAAATCTGGTTGTGGTAAATGCTGATGTTTTGCTTTTGAGCTACCTACATTAGTTCGTGCACATGTTAGACAGGTTGCTAATATGCGTTTTACTGCGTGTGATGTTTTCTCGATTACAAATCTTGATTTTATTGCTCCTATTACCCCTCTTTGTCCGACATGACTCACACCGTGAAAATGGCGGACAAGGATTGGCAGTAGTGAAGATGGGAGGGCAATCAAACCCTCAAGGTTTTTGTATAAGCCGTCTCTGTTATCTAAGGTACAATCATTACTTTCCCAGTAAGTGTAATCTAAGGCAGAGGCTTGCTCTTGTATGAATTTTAGGTCAACATTTGTTTCTAAATAGTCTGGGAGTGCGACAAGTGGCAGCTGTAAAGGCAAAGATAATACTTCCTTTCTGGGTGGTTGCTGTGAGGCAGCAGCTGCTTTCGCGGTTACGTCTGCAAGAGCATTTCCCACTGCTTCGTCTGTGTCAGCCGTGCTGTGCCCCTTCGTTTTAACAACTGCAATTGCCGATGGCAGCTGTATAGCCTGCAAAAGTCTTTGAACAAGATCAGAATTAGCGATCGATTTTCCATCAGCAGATGTGAAGCCTCTCTGTCTCCACAATGTGCCAAAGTCATGCACCACACCGAATGCATAACGGCTATCAGTGTAAATTGTTACCCGCTTATCCACATGTAACTCACAGGTGCGTATTAAAGCCATGAGCTCTGCTTTTTGTGCTGAGTGAAATGGTAATGAGTGAGCCTCTAGTATGATGTCAGGCAATGTCACCACCGAATAGCCACAAAGAAATGAGTTGTCATTTGGTTTTGAACAGGACCCGTCCACATAAACAATGACTGAGTCTGGTATTGGTGTCTGCTCTAAGTCTGGGCGTGGTGCTGTGGATTCCTGTATACGTGTCATACAATCATGATCGTCAGGGTCGTCTGAACCATCCTGTCGGTCAGAGGAACACAGCATACGAATGAGTAAGTGTGCTGGCGAATTGGGTGTGCTGTTTGCTTTTATAGTGAGATTTGCTGTTGAAGTCAGTGTAGCTTCATAACCTGAGCGACGTTGTGCGGTCATATGTTGTGTAGTTATGTTTGCTAGAATGGTCGTGACCTGGTGATTGGTGTGTAGAATAGTGTCATGTGAGAGTGTGAGCTTCTTGCAGTCCCTTATCATGATAGAGCAAGCTGCTACTGCTCTCAGGCAGGCCGGCATCCCCTGAACTACTGCTGGCAGCACCTTTGAGTAGAAGGCTACTGGACGGTAGCCACAGCCATGCTCTTGGGCCAATACACCTGCACAGGTTGTGCCGTTCTCTGTGACGTACAGGTGGAACGGTAAGTGGTAGTCAGGCAGACCCAAACAAGGGGCGGAGGTCAGCGCTCCCTGTAATGCATTGAAAGAGGCAGTCATTTCTGTTGACCACAGTATTCGAGGAGGCTTGTCTTTTTTGCAGCATTCACGCAGAATGTGGTCATGAAAAGAACAGTCTGGTATCCACTGTCTGCAATAGTTCACCATGCCTAGGAAAGACAGCATTTCCTTCTGTGTAGTGGGCTTAGGGACAGAGGTCACAGCTTTGACCCTGTCTGTAGTCATGGAACGTTGTCCGTGAGACAGTGTAAATCCCAAATATTGAACAGAAGTCTGACAGTACTGCATTTTCTTTGCTGATGCTTTGTGGCCAGTCTGTTGGAGGTGCTGGAGTAGCATATGTGTGGCAGTTTGACATAGTTTTTCACTTTCAGCACAGAGGAGGAGATCATCCACGTACTGGATCAAGGTACAGCCCTCTGGAGGAATGAAGCCGTCCAGGGTAGCACGTACCACCATTGAGAAAGCCGCAGGGCTGTCTACCATGCCTTGGGGTAAGCGAGTCCATGTGTACTGCTTATCTCTATGTGTAAAAGCAAATATCGGCTGTGTGTCCTCATGCACAGGTACTGAGAAAAAGGCGGAGCACAAATCCACCACAGTAAAATGTGTGGCTGTTGCTGGAATAGATGTCAGTATGCTGGGAACATCTGGGACAAGAGGTGGCAGAGGCATAATGACTGCATTAATTTGCCTTAAGTCTTGTGTGAAACGCCATACGCCAGGTTTGTTAGGCTTTGGCACAGGATTGACAGGAGTGTTATATGGAGATACTGTGGGCTTTATTACTCCAGCTGTCAATAAATCTCCTATGATGATGTCTAAGGCTGCGGCTTTTTCAGCGGAAATGGGATATTGCTTGACATATACCGGCTTGTTGTTTTTCAGCTGAGCATGATAAGGTGTACAGTCGATAAATCCTACATCATTCTCACCTCTTGACCATAATGTCATGTTTTGATATTCAGCTGGCAATGTGACAGCAAAGATAGTACAGTGTATGGGGTAGGTTAGATCTATGTGTCGACATGGTGCAGTAATGTCATAGCCTATGTCTGAGTTATGTGACAAAACCACTGTTTGGCCTTCACTGGTGTGAGCAGTTATCATGTTGTTGAACAGTGTGAGAGAAACAAATATGTGGCTTCCAGGCATGGGGTTACCTGGTAGTGGTGTCTGTACACGTGTTTGGCACAGTGTGTGACGTGGGGTACCAGTCAGATGGATATTGAGTTCATTCTCTGCTGAGGCGTCCAGCTGACACAGAGGCTGTTCCTTCTCCATGGTGTCGGTGCATAGGGCAGAGAAAACATAGCTGTTATCAGTGTCTGCAAACATTTCACCCTTTGTGTTAAATGAAATACACAAGTTCATTTTTGCCATTAAATCTCTGCCTAATAGATTCACAGGCGAGTTTGGAATAATTATGAATGGATGATATGTAATTTCGTCTGGTTTTGGGCCCCAGCGTGTTTTTAGAGAATGAGTTTTGGGGCATTGCACTAGAGTTCCGTTTATTCCCATGGTGTTGATGCACACAGAGGAAACAGGCCCACTATAGAATTTTCCAGACAGTGAACTTTTAGTGGCTCCACTGTCAACTAAAAAGGAATAAATCTTTTCACCTATTTCTATATCTAACGTGGGCAAGCTTTCTGTGTTACGGGACAATTGCAAATGCAGCATCGTGTGTAGTGCTTCACACTGTCCCTCGTCTTCACCTGGGCCTCCCTATTGTCGGTCCAGTCTTTCGTTATCATATGGGTGGGGATTAAAATGTGGATTATAAGGTTGCTGCCTAAGTGCAAAAGGGCCATTATTTTGATGTGATTCCTGTCTGCGTTGCCAGTTACCTTGTCTGGAAGAGCTCTGCTGACGCCTAGTGGCAGGAGCTGGTCCTGTGTTTTGTGGTTGAGACCTACGTGCTGCTGATTTGCATTCCCTCCTCCAGTGTCCTATTTTTCCACAATAAAAACATGCGTCTCCACCCCCATCTCTCCTTCTGAAATCTCCCTGCTGCGCTTGTTGAGGGGGCGGGGCCCCTGCATACATCATTTTTTCACTTTCCTCTGAGCCTTCAACATCAAAATTCAACATCATCTTAACACTTTTAGCCTTCGTGCTGTTGGGGAAAAGATCTGCACCAGCTTTTGTTTTGACAAGTGTGATAAAGTTCTTTATCTTCATGTCATAGAGATTATCAGTGGCAGTCAGCTTCAATAGTTGTGAACATTCTGGATGAATATTGTTTAAGAATGTTGTTATGAAAATCTGATCATTTCCTCCTTCAGGCGTGCATGCCTCATTAGTCCAGCAGTGTGTGAAACGTTTGATTTTATCTCTAGACATTGTGAGCAGAAATTTCTTTAGATTTTGAAAAAAGGCTGTGATTTTGTCATCGTTTATCCACAAAAACGAGGTGGTGTTGGCTGCTTGGTCATCTTTAGGGTCTAGTTCCTCTACTTCTTCAATAAGCTGAGATTCAGTCACACCTGGAATTCGTTGACATAATATATATCTATAATCAGGCCCACCCAAGTGGTGGTATCTGGTTTTACAGTTAATTTTGATTTTTTATCGGACCCGTCTAAGGTCTTTGAATTATTCTGACCCATGGTCAGTGATTTCCAGAGGGGTTTAGACGCTTGAAGGATTTAAGTTAGTTTTTATTTTGCTGTGGCACACCTGAGGTTACTTGATTTTTTGCTAGCAATTTTATCTTTTTAGTGAGCAACTTCTCACTTTTTAACGAGCAACTTCTCGTTTTATGACCCCAGGCAACTTCCTGTGTCCTTTCTGCTGGTGAGCAACTTCTTAGTTTATGACAACAGGCAACTTCCTGTGTCCTTTCTGCTTTAATTTACAAAACAACAGGCAACTTCCTGTGTTTCTATGTGGGCCACTAAAGAAGGCTCCTCAGCGTATCCCACTTGTTACTATGTGGGCCACTAAAGAAGGCCTCGTCAGCGTATCCCGTTTCTATGTGGATCACTGAGAAAGGCATAACACAGTCTTATAAAATAAAAGACGAGTGCCTACCTTCGTCAGGATCCCACTTCTGACACCAAAATTGAAGGAAACGGCTTCCAGGGCCTAATCCGTGGATCGGCTTCCTCCGAGGCGTGGACGTCTATCAGCAGAGAATGTACCTTAGTCTGTAACACAGTCAAATATATTCTCAAGTAATATTCAAGCATGCCATTCAGCGTGTTAGTACGAGCTCGGGAGCAGCTTGGGAGAACAAGAAAACAGAGACTGCTTCAGGTTGTCTTCCCAAATTGACTCAACTTTATTCACAAGTACAACAGTTTATATAGAGGGACAAATTCATGAGTCAGCAGATTCTCAGTTTAAACCAGTACAGACCAAGATAAGGGAGCGTCTTTCTGCCCTTGGGTGAAGAAGCATCCTTTGTATAGTGTATCAGTTCAGCTACAATTGTGATTATCTCAGCGACATATTTTCAAGGCACGAAATAAAGAGTTCTTTCATTAGTGAATTCTGAAACAAACCATCTGGCCTTCAACAGGCGTCTCCTAAAAGATTAAGAAACTAATGTAGCTGAGGGAGTGATCTCTGTGGTATTTCAACCTTGTACCAGCCTGTGATTCTCACACATCAATTCTTGGGTCAAAGAGAAAAATAACTAAAACAAAGGGGCCTTATTGAATGACAGAGTTTTCCTGCATAATGTCACTATAAAACAATATCCAGTAAATGCTCCCATGGTACTAAAATACCTAACAATCACGTATATCAGGACATCTCTTCTGAACCAAGACGAAGTGGTGCTACAAAGGAATTATTTCTTTAGGAGAGCATTTAATAGCAGTCTGGCCTGCAACAAAATGCACCGCTAAAAATACAGTTTCTGCTTGTCCCAGAATTTATTAATTTTGAGAGTGAAGTTGTAGGACTGATGCTGGTTAGTGGTGTAGGTTTCATGGATGTGACACCTTGTGTAAAATGACGACCAGAGCATATTATTAGGTCAGTTCACTGTAGTTAGGCAGAGGTGTCTTAAAAAGTACCACCTTATACAAAACAAATGAAGGTCCAGTATAAGAAAGAATAAGAAGAGAAAAAAAGCAACATCCTGCTAAATGAAGTCATTTTTAAACATTACTCTAAATGTAGCCATTAGTTTTTGTTGCTGGCCATACAAAAATGAGTATACTTCAATTATATTTCCCAAGTATATCTTACCTAGTACGTATACTAATAATGCTTCTTGGGACTATATTGGCCCCCGTTTTAGTACATAACAGTATTCTTGAAATTAACTTTTAGATGTACTTTTTGTTCACCATAATTGTACTAGCATAATGTCATAATGTCTACAAGAGTATAATTAAATATACTCGACTCTATCACAATACTAACCTTACAAGTATACTATTAATTAATAGTATTACTAATGTTTCACATTGTTTGACTAAACAAATGCATTTATTAATATATGAGGTTCCATTCAGTTCAAGGAATTAAATTTTAGTGTGGCTGCAACTTACTCCTTAAGTTAAAAATTATGCTGTATATTGTAGTTTATATGTTATACTGCTTTCACAGTGAATCACATTTTATAGTAATACACTCTGAATGAGGATTTTTTTTTCTCAAAGATATTTTTATTGAGTTGAAGCAACAAAGAAAAGCAAATACATGCAGAATTGTCAAACACCAAACAAGCAAGTTTCACAGTGACTGTTAAAACTGAAATATCAGAATACAGATTAATGACACACTCACATGTCTTATAGTTGCTTCCAGCAGTTTATCCCCTACCCACAACACTTAGAACCCCTATCCCTCAGACCAGGAAGGAAAAAACCCAACAAACAAAGCAAGAAAAAAGAAGCAAACAAATAAAAACAACTGAATGAGGATTTAAGTAATTACTCTTAGATCTACAGTAGAAAACAACAGAAATCCAGATGGTGTAATAGTATAATCTCAGTAACATCACCAATTGTTACATTTGCTGTATTTTACAGCTGTTTCCATGAGTACGGTGAGTTACCGTAAAAATAGTGTAATCTCATGGAATTTTCCCACAATTACATGCAAATTACAGTACTAAACTGCTAACATCCTTTAGAGTTTTTTACTGTTGATTTTGCAGTACTAAGCTATGGAAATTACTGCAAAGGCTAACAGTGTTCATGTTTTGAATCGGGTAATTTCATGGTGAGAAATGTCTTTGACAAAAAAAATGCAGGATTAATTAATAGCTGTATATGACTGCTAGGTTAGGACGTGGTTAGGTGCAAATACTTAAGAGAGAGAGATTTTGCTCTATTAATATTTAATGGAAATCTTTTTCTTCATAAGATTGTGGGCAAAGTCAATAAATTGTCTCCTGGCTTTCAGGTCCCCTTGAGCCAAATTTACAGTTTTTGCAATTAAGAAAAGAAAAATAGATTTAAGGTGAAACAAATTTTTTCAATTCATGGAATGATGACATTATCACTCATTCCATATTGTTCCTAAAGTTTGCAGTCTTTTTTTTTTTAGTTAAAAGTTAAAGCAGAGCTTGTTTTTTTAGCTTCTTTGATAATGTAACTCTGCATATGTGTACATGCATGTGCACTGATGTGTGCATGGGGGGTGATTTAACATTACAGTCCCTTGAAATAGCATTCATAGTCCTTGAACTTGTGCACATTTTGTCACCTTACAACCACAAACAAAAGATGTTTTTATTGACAGTTTCAATGGTAGATTAACACAAAGTAGCACATAATTGTGAAGTGGCATGAAAATAATACATGGTTGTCAAAATTCTAAGCAAATGAAATTTGGAAAAGTGTGTCATTCTTTTCTATTCACCCCCTGCTCTTCATAGAGCCACATTTTGCTCCAGTTACACCTGCAGGTCTTTTGGAGTACGTCTCTACCAGCTTTGCACATCTAGAGACTGAATTATTTGCCCATTCTTCACTGTAAAACAGCTCAAACTTAGACAGATTGGATGGAAAGCGTCTCTGAGTCTGTATGACTATGTTTACTGTTTTGTCTATTTCAAACAGATGCCTGTCCTCACCTCTGCAGTGCTGCCGTCTCCTCTAACCCGGCATGTTTCTAAGGTATGTTTTCTTTCTTTTGGATGTTGTTCTTGTGGTTTTTCTTCAGAGATGAGGTTTGCAGTGTCTGTGTGGTGCAGCCGGTCTAGTCTAGGGGTAATAACAGAGATTGAAACTTTACTGATAAATTGTCCAACTAAAAAAATACCGGGGTCCACAAATGTCATGTGACAACTAGGGATGGGTACCGTGGATACCGGGATAAGATGAGTTGGTACCGGGATAAGATGATTTGCTGTGTTTTTCACGGAGAAAAAATAATTAACATGGAATAACGTCAGTGTTAGATGAAAAAAAAACAAAGATGCAAGCAGAAAAGGCCGGCAGATTGAGGTTGGCTGGTAGGGTGGACCTCTGCGCATAATCACATGTGTGTGCAATCAGAGGCACGTCTGGATTTCTTGGAATGTTGATTGTTTGGGGTGAGTTTATCTCTGGATGTGTGCAAATGTATGTGCATTCATGTGTGCCTGCGTGGAGATCTGAGGTTGGCTGGTAGGGTGGACCTCTGCGCATAATCACATGTGTGTGCAATCAGAGGCACGTCTGGATTTCTTGGAATGTGGATTGTTTGGGGTGAGTTTATCTCTGGATGTGTGCAAATGTATGTGCATTCATGTGTGCCTGCGTGGAGATCTGAGGTTGGCTGGTAGGGTGGACCTCTGCGCATAATCACATGTGTGTGCAATCAGAGGCACGTCTGGATTTCTTGGAATGTTGATTGTTTGGGGTGAGTTTATCTCTGGATGTGTGCAAATGTATGTGCATTCATGTGTGCCTGCGTGGAGATCTGAGGTTGGCTGGTAGGGTGGACCTCTGCGCATAATCACATGTGTGTGCAATCAGAGCCACGTCTGGATTTCTTGGAATGTTGATTGTTTGGGGTGAGTTTATCTCTGGATGTGTGCAAATGTATGTGCATTCATGTGTGCCTGCGTGGAGATCTGAGGTTGGCTGGTAGGGTGGACCTCTGCGCATAATCACATGTGTGTGCAATCAGAGCCACGTCTGGATTTCTTGGAATGTTGATTGTTTGGGGTGAGTTTATCTCTGGATGTGTGCAAATGTATGTGCATTCATGTGTGCCTGCGTGGAGATCTGAGGTTGGCTGGTAGGGTGGACCTCTGCGCATAATCACATGTGTGTGCAATCAGAGCCACGTCTGGATTTCTTGGAATGTGGATTGTTTGGGGTGAGTTTATCTCTGGATGTGTGCAAATGTATGTGCATTCATGTGTGCCTGCGTGGAGATCTGAGGTTGGCTGGTAGGGTGGACCTCTGCGCATAATCACATGTGTGTGCAATCAGAGGCACGTCTGGATTTCTTGGAATGTGGATTGTTTGGGGTGAGTTTATCTCTGGATGTGTGCAAATGTATGTGCATTCATGTGTGCCTGCGTGGAGATCTGAGGTTGGCTGGTAGGGTGGACCTCTGCGCATAATCACATGTGTGTGCAATCAGAGCCACGTCTGGATTTCTTGGAATGTGGATTGTTTGGGGTGAGTTTATCTCTGGATGTGTGCAAATGTATGTGCATTCATGTGTGCCTGCGTGGAGATCTGAGGTTGGCTGGTAGGGTGGACCTCTGCGCATAATCACATGTGTGTGCAATCAGAGCCACGTCTGGATTTCTTGGAATGTGGATTGTTTGGGGTGAGTTTATCTCTGGATGTGTGCAAATGTATGTGCATTCATGTGTGCCTGCGTGGAGATCTGAGGTTGTCTGGTAGGGTGGACCTCTGCGCATAATCACATGTGTGTGCAATCAGAGCCACGTCTGGATTTCTTGGAATGTGGATTGTTTGTGGATTGTTTGGGGTGAGTTTATCTCTGGATGTGTGCAAATGTATGTGCATTCATGTGTGCCTGCGTGGAGATCTGAGGTTGGCTGGTAGGGTGGACCTCTGCGCATAATCACATGTGTGTGCAATCAGAGCCACGTCTGGATTTCTTGGAATGTGGATTGTTTGGGGTGAGTTTATCTCTGGATGTGTGCAAATGTATGTGCATTCATGTGTGCCTGCGTGGAGATCTGAGGTTGGCTGGTAGGGTGGACCTCTGCGCATAATCACATGTGTGTGCAATCAGAGCCACGTCTGGATTTCTTGGAATGTGGATTGTTTGGGGTGAGTTTATCTCTGGATGTGTGCAAATGTATGTGCATTCATGTGTGCCTGCGTGGAGATCTGAGGTTGGCTGGTAGGGTGGACCTCTGCGCATAATCACATGTGTGTGCAATCAGAGCCACGTCTGGATTTCTTGGAATGTGGATTGTTTGGGGTGAGTTTATCTCTGGATGTGTGCAAATGTATGTGCATTCATGTGTGCCTGCGTGGAGATCTGAGGTTGGCTGGTAGGGTGGACCTCTGCGCATAATCACATGTGTGTGCAATCAGAGCCACGTCTGGATTTCTTGGAATGTGGATTGTTTGGGGTGAGTTTATCTCTGGATGTGTGCAAATGTATGTGCATTCATGTGTGCCTGCGTGGAGATCTGAGGTTGGCTGGTAGGGTGGACCTCTGCGCATAATCACATGTGTGTGCAGTCAGAGCCACGTCTGGATTTCTTGGAATGTGGATTGTTTGGGGTGAGTTTATCTCTGGATGTGTGCAAATGTATGTGCATTCATGTGTGCCTGCGTGGAGATCTGAGGTTGGCTGGTAGGGTGGACCTCTGCGCATAATCACATGTGTGTGCAATCAGAGCCACGTCTGGATTTCTTGGAATGTGGATTGTTTGGGGTGAGTTTATCTCTGGATGTGTGCAAATGTATGTGCATTCATGTGTGCCTGCGTGGAGATCTGAGGTTGGCTGGTAGGGTGGACCTCTGCGCATAATCACATGTGTGTGCAATCAGAGGCACGTCTGGATTTCTTGGAATGTTGATTGTTTGGGGTGAGTTTATCTCTGGATGTGTGCAAATGTATGTGCATTCATGTGTGCCTGCGTGGAGATCTGAGGTTGGCTGGTAGGGTGGACCTCTGCGCATAATCACATGTGTGTGCAATCAGAGGCACGTCTGGATTTCTTGGAATGTTGATTGTTTGGGGTGAGTTTATCTCTGGATGTGTGCAAATGTATGTGCATTCATGTGTGCCTGCGTGGAGATCTGAGGTTGGCTGGTAGGGTGGACCTCTGCGCATAATCACATGTGTGTGCAATCAGAGGCACGTCTGGATTTCTTGGAATGTGGATTGTTTGGGGTGAGTTTATCTCTGGATGTGTGCAAATGTATGTGCATTCATGTGTGCCTGCGTGGAGATCTGAGGTTGGCTGGTAGGGTGGACCTCTGCGCATAATCACATGTGTGTGCAATCAGAGGCACGTCTGGATTTCTTGGAATGTGGATTGTTTGGGGTGAGTTTATCTCTGGATGTGTGCAAATGTATGTGCATTCATGTGTGCCTGCGTGGAGATCTGAGGTTGGCTGGTAGGGTGGACCTCTGCGCATAATCACATGTGTGTGCAATCAGAGCCACGTCTGGATTTCTTGGAATGTGGATTGTTTGGGGTGAGTTTATCTCTGGATGTGTGCAAATGTATGTGCATTCATGTGTGCCTGCGTGGAGATCCGGGGTTGGGTGGTAGGGTGGACCTCTGCGCATAATCACATGTGTGTGCAATCAGAGCCACGTCTGGATTTCTTGGAATGTGGATTGTTTGGGGTGAGTTTATCTCTGGATGTGTGCAAATGTATGTGCATTCATGTGTGCCTGCGTGGAGATCTGAGGTTGGCTGGTAGGGTGGACCTCTGCGCATAATCACATGTGTGTGCAATCAGAGCCACGTCTGGATTTCTTGGAATGTGGATTGTTTGGGGTGAGTTTATCTCTGGATGTGTGCAAATGTATGTGCATTCATGTGTGCCTGCGTGGAGATCTGAGGTTGGCTGGTAGGGTGGACCTCTGCGCATAATCACATGTGTGTGCAATCAGAGCCACGTCTGGATTTCTTGGAATGTGGATTGTTTGGGGTGAGTTTATCTCTGGATGTGTGCAAATGTATGTGCATTCATGTGTGCCTGCGTGGAGATCTGAGGTTGGCTGGTAGGGTGGACCTCTGCGCATAATCACATGTGTGTGCAGTCAGAGGCACGTCTGGATTTCTTGGAATGTGGATTGTTTGGGGTGAGTTTATCTCTGGATGTGTGCAAATGTATGTGCATTCATGTGTGCCTGCGTGGAGATCTGAGGTTGGCTGGTAGGGTGGACCTCTGCGCATAATCACATGTGTGTGCAATCAGAGGCACGTCTGGATTTCTTGGAATGTTGATTGTTTGGGGTGAGTTTATCTCTGGATGTGTGCAAATGTATGTGCATTCATGTGTGCCTGCGTGGAGATCTGAGGTTGGCTGGTAGGGTGGACCTCTGCGCATAATCACATGTGTGTGCAATCAGAGGCACGTCTGGATTTCTTGGAATGTGGATTGTTTGGGGTGAGTTTATCTCTGGATGTGTGCAAATGTATGTGCATTCATGTGTGCCTGCGTGGAGATCTGAGGTTGGCTGGTAGGGTGGACCTCTGCGCATAATCACATGTGTGTGCAATCAGAGGCACGTCTGGATTTCTTGGAATGTGGATTGTTTGGGGTGAGTTTATCTCTGGATGTGTGCAAATGTATGTGCATTCATGTGTGCCTGCGTGGAGATCTGAGGTTGGCTGGTAGGGTGGACCTCTGCGCATAATCACATGTGTGTGCAATCAGAGCCACGTCTGGATTTCTTGGAATGTGGATCGTTTGGGGTGAGTTTATCTCTGGATGTGTGCAAATGTATGTGCATTCATGTGTGCCTGCGTGGAGATCCGGGGTTGGGTGGTAGGGTGGACCTCTGCGCATAATCACATGTGTGTGCAATCAGAGCCACGTCTGGATTTCTTGGAATGTGGATTGTTTGGGGTGAGTTTATCTCTGGATGTGTGCAAATGTATGTGCATTCATGTGTGCCTGCGTGGAGATCTGAGGTTGGCTGGTAGGGTGGACCTCTGCGCATAATCACATGTGTGTGCAATCAGAGCCACGTCTGGATTTCTTGGAATGTGGATTGTTTGGGGTGAGTTTATCTCTGGATGTGTGCAAATGTATGTGCATTCATGTGTGCCTGCGTGGAGATCTGAGGTTGGCTGGTAGGGTGGACCTCTGCGCATAATCACATGTGTGTGCAATCAGAGCCACGTCTGGATTTCTTGGAATGTGGATTGTTTGGGGTGAGTTTATCTCTGGATGTGTGCAAATGTATGTGCATTCATGTGTGCCTGCGTGGAGATCTGAGGTTGGCTGGTAGGGTGGACCTCTGCGCATAATCACATGTGTGTGCAGTCAGAGCCACATCTGGATTTCTTGGAATGTGGATTGTTTGGGGTGAGTTTATCTCTGGATGTGTGCAAATGTATGTGCATTCATGTGTGCCTGCGTGGAGATCTGAGGTTGGCTGGTAGGGTGGACCTCTGCGCATAATCACATGTGTGTGCAATCAGAGCCACGTCTGGATTTCTTGGAATGTGGATTGTTTGTGGATTGTTTGGGGTGAGTTTATCTCTGGATGTGTGCAAATGTATGTGCATTCATGTGTGCCTGCGTGGAGATCTGAGGTTGGCTGGTAGGGTGGACCTCTGCGCATAATCACATGTGTGTGCAATCAGAGCCACGTCTGGATTTCTTGGAATGTGGATTGTTTGTGGATTGTTTGGGGTGAGTTTATCTCTGGATGTGTGCAAATGTATGTGCATTCATGTGTGCCTGCGTGGAGATCTGAGGTTGGCTGGTAGGGTGGACCTCTGCGCATAATCACATGTGTGTGCAATCAGAGCCACGTCTGGATTTCTTGGAATGTGGATTGTTTGGGGTGAGTTTATCTCTGGATGTGTGCAAATGTATGTGCATTCATGTGTGCCTGCGTGGAGATCTGAGGTTGGCTGGTAGGGTGGACCTCTGCGCATAATCACATGTGTGTGCAGTCAGAGCCACATCTGGATTTGTTGGAATGTGGATTGTTTGGGGTGAGTTTATCTCTGGATGTGTGCAAATGTATGTGCATTCATGTGTGCCTGCGTGGAGATCTGAGGTTGGCTGGTAGGGTGGACCTCTGCGCATAATCACATGTGTGTGCAATCAGAGCCACGTCTGGATTTCTTGGAATGTGGATTGTTTGGGGTGAGTTTATCTCTGGATGTGTGCAAATGTATGTGCATTCATGTGTGCCTGCGTGGAGATCTGAGGTTGGCTGGTAGGGTGGACCTCTGCGCATAATCACATGTGTGTGCAATCAGAGGCACGTCTGGATTTCTTGGAATGTTGATTGTTTGGGGTGAGTTTATCTCTGGATGTGTGCAAATGTATGTGCATTCATGTGTGCCTGCGTGGAGATCTGAGGTTGGCTGGTAGGGTGGACCTCTGCGCATAATCACATGTGTGTGCAATCAGAGGCACGTCTGGATTTCTTGGAATGTTGATTGTTTGGGGTGAGTTTATCTCTGGATGTGTGCAAATGTATGTGCATTCATGTGTGCCTGCGTGGAGATCTGAGGTTGGCTGGTAGGGTGGACCTCTGCGCATAATCACATGTGTGTGCAATCAGAGGCACGTCTGGATTTCTTGGAATGTGGATTGTTTGGGGTGAGTTTATCTCTGGATGTGTGCAAATGTATGTGCATTCATGTGTGCCTGCGTGGAGATCTGAGGTTGGCTGGTAGGGTGGACCTCTGCGCATAATCACATGTGTGTGCAGTCAGAGCCACATCTGGATTTGTTGGAATGTGGATTGTTTGGGGTGAGTTTATCTCTGGATGTGTGCAAATGTATGTGCATTCATGTGTGCCTGCGTGGAGATCTGAGGTTGGCTGGTAGGGTGGACCTCTGCGCATAATCACATGTGTGTGCAATCAGAGCCACGTCTGGATTTCTTGGAATGTGGATTGTTTGGGGTGAGTTTATCTCTGGATGTGTGCAAATGTATGTGCATTCATGTGTGCCTGCGTGGAGATCTGAGGTTGGCTGGTAGGGTGGACCTCTGCGCATAATCACATGTGTGTGCAATCAGAGGCACGTCTGGATTTCTTGGAATGTTGATTGTTTGGGGTGAGTTTATCTCTGGATGTGTGCAAATGTATGTGCATTCATGTGTGCCTGCGTGGAGATCTGAGGTTGGCTGGTAGGGTGGACCTCTGCGCATAATCACATGTGTGTGCAATCAGAGGCACGTCTGGATTTCTTGGAATGTTGATTGTTTGGGGTGAGTTTATCTCTGGATGTGTGCAAATGTATGTGCATTCATGTGTGCCTGCGTGGAGATCTGAGGTTGGCTGGTAGGGTGGACCTCTGCGCATAATCACATGTGTGTGCAATCAGAGGCACGTCTGGATTTCTTGGAATGTGGATTGTTTGGGGTGAGTTTATCTCTGGATGTGTGCAAATGTATGTGCATTCATGTGTGCCTGCGTGGAGATCTGAGGTTGGCTGGTAGGGTGGACCTCTGCGCATAATCACATGTGTGTGCAATCAGAGGCACGTCTGGATTTCTTGGAATGTGGATTGTTTGGGGTGAGTTTATCTCTGGATGTGTGCAAATGTATGTGCATTCATGTGTGCCTGCGTGGAGATCTGAGGTTGGCTGGTAGGGTGGACCTCTGCGCATAATCACATGTGTGTGCAATCAGAGCCACGTCTGGATTTCTTGGAATGTGGATTGTTTGGGGTGAGTTTATCTCTGGATGTGTGCAAATGTATGTGCATTCATGTGTGCCTGCGTGGAGATCCGGGGTTGGGTGGTAGGGTGGACCTCTGCGCATAATCACATGTGTGTGCAATCAGAGCCACGTCTGGATTTCTTGGAATGTGGATTGTTTGGGGTGAGTTTATCTCTGGATGTGTGCAAATGTATGTGCATTCATGTGTGCCTGCGTGGAGATCTGAGGTTGGCTGGTAGGGTGGACCTCTGCGCATAATCACATGTGTGTGCAATCAGAGCCACGTCTGGATTTCTTGGAATGTGGATTGTTTGGGGTGAGTTTATCTCTGGATGTGTGCAAATGTATGTGCATTCATGTGTGCCTGCGTGGAGATCTGAGGTTGGCTGGTAGGGTGGACCTCTGCGCATAATCACATGTGTGTGCAATCAGAGCCACGTCTGGATTTCTTGGAATGTGGATTGTTTGGGGTGAGTTTATCTCTGGATGTGTGCAAATGTATGTGCATTCATGTGTGCCTGCGTGGAGATCTGAGGTTGGCTGGTAGGGTGGACCTCTGCGCATAATCACATGTGTGTGCAGTCAGAGGCACGTCTGGATTTCTTGGAATGTGGATTGTTTGGGGTGAGTTTATCTCTGGATGTGTGCAAATGTATGTGCATTCATGTGTGCCTGCGTGGAGATCTGAGGTTGGCTGGTAGGGTGGACCTCTGCGCATAATCACATGTGTGTGCAATCAGAGGCACGTCTGGATTTCTTGGAATGTTGATTGTTTGGGGTGAGTTTATCTCTGGATGTGTGCAAATGTATGTGCATTCATGTGTGCCTGCGTGGAGATCTGAGGTTGGCTGGTAGGGTGGACCTCTGCGCATAATCACATGTGTGTGCAATCAGAGGCACGTCTGGATTTCTTGGAATGTGGATTGTTTGGGGTGAGTTTATCTCTGGATGTGTGCAAATGTATGTGCATTCATGTGTGCCTGCGTGGAGATCTGAGGTTGGCTGGTAGGGTGGACCTCTGCGCATAATCACATGTGTGTGCAATCAGAGGCACGTCTGGATTTCTTGGAATGTGGATTGTTTGGGGTGAGTTTATCTCTGGATGTGTGCAAATGTATGTGCATTCATGTGTGCCTGCGTGGAGATCTGAGGTTGGCTGGTAGGGTGGACCTCTGCGCATAATCACATGTGTGTGCAATCAGAGCCACGTCTGGATTTCTTGGAATGTGGATCGTTTGGGGTGAGTTTATCTCTGGATGTGTGCAAATGTATGTGCATTCATGTGTGCCTGCGTGGAGATCCGGGGTTGGGTGGTAGGGTGGACCTCTGCGCATAATCACATGTGTGTGCAATCAGAGCCACGTCTGGATTTCTTGGAATGTGGATTGTTTGGGGTGAGTTTATCTCTGGATGTGTGCAAATGTATGTGCATTCATGTGTGCCTGCGTGGAGATCTGAGGTTGGCTGGTAGGGTGGACCTCTGCGCATAATCACATGTGTGTGCAATCAGAGCCACGTCTGGATTTCTTGGAATGTGGATTGTTTGGGGTGAGTTTATCTCTGGATGTGTGC
The DNA here is from genome assembly GCF_964374335.1 of Astatotilapia calliptera. Taxonomy (NCBI): domain Eukaryota; kingdom Metazoa; phylum Chordata; class Actinopteri; order Cichliformes; family Cichlidae; genus Astatotilapia; species Astatotilapia calliptera. Next base: position 31,208,660 of record NC_137429.1, read on the forward strand.
AAATGTATGTGCATTCATGTGTGCCTGCGTGGAGATCTGAGGTTGGCTGGTAGGGTGGACCTCTGCGCATAATCACATGTGTGTGCAATCAGAGCCACGTCTGGATTTCTTGGAATGTGGATTGTTTGGGGTGAGTTTATCTCTGGATGTGTGCAAATGTATGTGCATTCATGTGTGCCTGCGTGGAGATCTGAGGTTGGCTGGTAGGGTGGACCTCTGCGCATAATCACATGTGTGTGCAGTCAGAGCCACATCTGGATTTCTTGGAATGTGGATTGTTTGGGGTGAGTTTATCTCTGGATGTGTGCAAATGTATGTGCATTCATGTGTGCCTGCGTGGAGATCTGAGGTTGGCTGGTAGGGTGGACCTCTGCGCATAATCACATGTGTGTGCAATCAGAGCCACGTCTGGATTTCTTGGAATGTGGATTGTTTGTGGATTGTTTGGGGTGAGTTTATCTCTGGATGTGTGCAAATGTATGTGCATTCATGTGTGCCTGCGTGGAGATCTGAGGTTGGCTGGTAGGGTGGACCTCTGCGCATAATCACATGTGTGTGCAATCAGAGCCACGTCTGGATTTCTTGGAATGTGGATTGTTTGTGGATTGTTTGGGGTGAGTTTATCTCTGGATGTGTGCAAATGTATGTGCATTCATGTGTGCCTGCGTGGAGATCTGAGGTTGGCTGGTAGGGTGGACCTCTGCGCATAATCACATGTGTGTGCAATCAGAGCCACGTCTGGATTTCTTGGAATGTGGATTGTTTGGGGTGAGTTTATCTCTGGATGTGTGCAAATGTATGTGCATTCATGTGTGCCTGCGTGGAGATCTGAGGTTGGCTGGTAGGGTGGACCTCTGCGCATAATCACATGTGTGTGCAGTCAGAGCCACATCTGGATTTGTTGGAATGTGGATTGTTTGGGGTGAGTTTATCTCTGGATGTGTGCAAATGTATGTGCATTCATGTGTGCCTGCGTGGAGATCTGAGGTTGGCTGGTAGGGTGGACCTCTGCGCATAATCACATGTGTGTGCAATCAGAGCCACGTCTGGATTTCTTGGAATGTGGATTGTTTGGGGTGAGTTTATCTCTGGATGTGTGCAAATGTATGTGCATTCATGTGTGCCTGCGTGGAGATCTGAGGTTGGCTGGTAGGGTGGACCTCTGCGCATAATCACATGTGTGTGCAATCAGAGGCACGTCTGGATTTCTTGGAATGTTGATTGTTTGGGGTGAGTTTATCTCTGGATGTGTGCAAATGTATGTGCATTCATGTGTGCCTGCGTGGAGATCTGAGGTTGGCTGGTAGGGTGGACCTCTGCGCATAATCACATGTGTGTGCAATCAGAGGCACGTCTGGATTTCTTGGAATGTTGATTGTTTGGGGTGAGTTTATCTCTGGATGTGTGCAAATGTATGTGCATTCATGTGTGCCTGCGTGGAGATCTGAGGTTGGCTGGTAGGGTGGACCTCTGCGCATAATCACATGTGTGTGCAATCAGAGGCACGTCTGGATTTCTTGGAATGTGGATTGTTTGGGGTGAGTTTATCTCTGGATGTGTGCAAATGTATGTGCATTCATGTGTGCCTGCGTGGAGATCTGAGGTTGGCTGGTAGGGTGGACCTCTGCGCATAATCACATGTGTGTGCAATCAGAGGCACGTCTGGATTTCTTGGAATGTGGATTGTTTGGGGTGAGTTTATCTCTGGATGTGTGCAAATGTATGTGCATTCATGTGTGCCTGCGTGGAGATCTGAGGTTGGCTGGTAGGGTGGACCTCTGCACATAATCACATGTGTGTGCAATCAGAGCCACGTCTGGATTTCTTGGAATGTGGATTGTTTGGGGTGAGTTTATCTCTGGATGTGTGCAAATGTATGTGCATTCATGTGTGCCTGCGTGGAGATCCGGGGTTGGGTGGTAGGGTGGACCTCTGCGCATAATCACATGTGTGTGCAATCAGAGCCACGTCTGGATTTCTTGGAATGTGGATTGTTTGGGGTGAGTTTATCTCTGGATGTGTGCAAATGTATGTGCATTCATGTGTGCCTGCGTGGAGATCTGAGGTTGGCTGGTAGGGTGGACCTCTGCGCATAATCACATGTGTGTGCAATCAGAGACACGTCTGGATTTCTTGGAATGTTGATTGTTTGGGGTGAGTTTATCTCTGGATGTGTGCAAATGTATGTGCATTCATGTGTGCCTGCGTGGAGATCTGAGGTTGGCTGGTAGGGTGGACCTCTGCGCATAATCACATGTGTGTGCAATCAGAGCCACGTCTGGATTTCTTGGAATGTTGATTGTTTGGGGTGAGTTTATCTCTGGATGTGTGCAAATGTATGTGCATTCATGTGTGCCTGCGTGGAGATCTGAGGTTGGCTGGTAGGGTGGACCTCTGCGCATAATCACATGTGTGTGCAATCAGAGCCACGTCTGGATTTCTTGGAATGTGGATTGTTTGGGGTGAGTTTATCTCTGGATGTGTGCAAATGTATGTGCATTCATGTGTGCCTGCGTGGAGATCCGGGGTTGGGTGGTAGGGTGGACCTCTGCGCATAATCACATGTGTGTGCAATCAGAGCCACGTCTGGATTTCTTGGAATGTGGATTGTTTGGGGTGAGTTTATCTCTGGATGTGTGCAAATGTATGTGCATTCATGTGTGCCTGCGTGGAGATCTGAGGTTGGCTGGTAGGGTGGACCTCTGCGCATAATCACATGTGTGTGCAATCAGAGGCACGTCTGGATTTCTTGGAATGTGGATTGTTTGGGGTGAGTTTATCTCTGGATGTGTGCAAATGTATGTGCATTCATGTGTGCCTGCGTGGAGATCTGAGGTTGGCTGGTAGGGTGGACCTCTGCGCATAATCACATGTGTGTGCAATCAGAGCCACGTCTGGATTTCTTGGAATGTGGATTGTTTGGGGTGAGTTTATCTCTGGATGTGTGCAAATGTATGTGCATTCATGTGTGCCTGCGTGGAGATCCGGGGTTGGGTGGTAGGGTGGACCTCTGCGCATAATCACATGTGTGTGCAATCAGAGCCACGTCTGGATTTCTTGGAATGTGGATTGTTTGGGGTGAGTTTATCTCTGGATGTGTGCAAATGTATGTGCATTCATGTGTGCCTGCGTGGAGATCTGAGGTTGGCTGGTAGGGTGGACCTCTGCGCATAATCACATGTGTGTGCAATCAGAGGCACGTCTGGATTTCTTGGAATGTGGATTGTTTGGGGTGAGTTTATCTCTGGATGTGTGCAAATGTATGTGCATTCATGTGTGCCTGCGTGGAGATCTGAGGTTGGCTGGTAGGGTGGACCTCTGCGCATAATCACATGTGTGTGCAATCAGAGCCACGTCTGGATTTCTTGGAATGTGGATTGTTTGGGGTGAGTTTATCTCTGGATGTGTGCAAATGTATGTGCATTCATGTGTGCCTGCGTGGAGATCTGAGGTTGGCTGGTAGGGTGGACCTCTGCGCATAATCACATGTGTGTGCAGTCAGAGCCACATCTGGATTTCTTGGAATGTGGATTGTTTGGGGTGAGTTTATCTCTGGATGTGTGCAAATGTATGTGCATTCATGTGTGCCTGCGTGGAGATCTGAGGTTGGCTGGTAGGGTGGACCTCTGCGCATAATCACATGTGTGTGCAATCAGAGCCACGTCTGGATTTCTTGGAATGTGGATTGTTTGTGGATTGTTTGGGGTGAGTTTATCTCTGGATGTGTGCAAATGTATGTGCATTCATGTGTGCCTGCGTGGAGATCTGAGGTTGGCTGGTAGGGTGGACCTCTGCGCATAATCACATGTGTGTGCAATCAGAGCCACGTCTGGATTTCTTGGAATGTGGATTGTTTGTGGATTGTTTGGGGTGAGTTTATCTCTGGATGTGTGCAAATGTATGTGCATTCATGTGTGCCTGCGTGGAGATCTGAGGTTGGCTGGTAGGGTGGACCTCTGCGCATAATCACATGTGTGTGCAATCAGAGCCACGTCTGGATTTCTTGGAATGTGGATTGTTTGGGGTGAGTTTATCTCTGGATGTGTGCAAATGTATGTGCATTCATGTGTGCCTGCGTGGAGATCTGAGGTTGGCTGGTAGGGTGGACCTCTGCGCATAATCACATGTGTGTGCAGTCAGAGCCACATCTGGATTTGTTGGAATGTGGATTGTTTGGGGTGAGTTTATCTCTGGATGTGTGCAAATGTATGTGCATTCATGTGTGCCTGCGTGGAGATCTGAGGTTGGCTGGTAGGGTGGACCTCTGCGCATAATCACATGTGTGTGCAATCAGAGCCACGTCTGGATTTCTTGGAATGTGGATTGTTTGGGGTGAGTTTATCTCTGGATGTGTGCAAATGTATGTGCATTCATGTGTGCCTGCGTGGAGATCTGAGGTTGGCTGGTAGGGTGGACCTCTGCGCATAATCACATGTGTGTGCAATCAGAGGCACGTCTGGATTTCTTGGAATGTTGATTGTTTGGGGTGAGTTTATCTCTGGATGTGTGCAAATGTATGTGCATTCATGTGTGCCTGCGTGGAGATCTGAGGTTGGCTGGTAGGGTGGACCTCTGCGCATAATCACATGTGTGTGCAATCAGAGCCACGTCTGGATTTCTTGGAATGTTGATTGTTTGGGGTGAGTTTATCTCTGGATGTGTGCAAATGTATGTGCATTCATGTGTGCCTGCGTGGAGATCTGAGGTTGGCTGGTAGGGTGGACCTCTGCGCATAATCACATGTGTGTGCAATCAGAGGCACGTCTGGATTTCTTGGAATGTGGATTGTTTGGGGTGAGTTTATCTCTGGATGTGTGCAAATGTATGTGCATTCATGTGTGCCTGCGTGGAGATCTGAGGTTGGCTGGTAGGGTGGACCTCTGCGCATAATCACATGTGTGTGCAATCAGAGGCACGTCTGGATTTCTTGGAATGTGGATTGTTTGGGGTGAGTTTATCTCTGGATGTGTGCAAATGTATGTGCATTCATGTGTGCCTGCGTGGAGATCTGAGGTTGGCTGGTAGGGTGGACCTCTGCACATAATCACATGTGTGTGCAATCAGAGCCACGTCTGGATTTCTTGGAATGTGGATTGTTTGGGGTGAGTTTATCTCTGGATGTGTGCAAATGTATGTGCATTCATGTGTGCCTGCGTGGAGATCCGGGGTTGGGTGGTAGGGTGGACCTCTGCGCATAATCACATGTGTGTGCAATCAGAGCCACGTCTGGATTTCTTGGAATGTGGATTGTTTGGGGTGAGTTTATCTCTGGATGTGTGCAAATGTATGTGCATTCATGTGTGCCTGCGTGGAGATCTGAGGTTGGCTGGTAGGGTGGACCTCTGCGCATAATCACATGTGTGTGCAATCAGAGACACGTCTGGATTTCTTGGAATGTTGATTGTTTGGGGTGAGTTTATCTCTGGATGTGTGCAAATGTATGTGCATTCATGTGTGCCTGCGTGGAGATCTGAGGTTGGCTGGTAGGGTGGACCTCTGCGCATAATCACATGTGTGTGCAATCAGAGCCACGTCTGGATTTCTTGGAATGTTGATTGTTTGGGGTGAGTTTATCTCTGGATGTGTGCAAATGTATGTGCATTCATGTGTGCCTGCGTGGAGATCTGAGGTTGGCTGGTAGGGTGGACCTCTGCGCATAATCACATGTGTGTGCAATCAGAGCCACGTCTGGATTTCTTGGAATGTGGATTGTTTGGGGTGAGTTTATCTCTGGATGTGTGCAAATGTATGTGCATTCATGTGTGCCTGCGTGGAGATCCGGGGTTGGGTGGTAGGGTGGACCTCTGCGCATAATCACATGTGTGTGCAATCAGAGCCACGTCTGGATTTCTTGGAATGTGGATTGTTTGGGGTGAGTTTATCTCTGGATGTGTGCAAATGTATGTGCATTCATGTGTGCCTGCGTGGAGATCTGAGGTTGGCTGGTAGGGTGGACCTCTGCGCATAATCACATGTGTGTGCAATCAGAGCCACGTCTGGATTTCTTGGAATGTGGATTGTTTGGGGTGAGTTTATCTCTGGATGTGTGCAAATGTATGTGCATTCATGTGTGCCTGCGTGGAGATCTGAGGTTGGCTGGTAGGGTGGACCTCTGCGCATAATCACATGTGTGTGCAATCAGAGCCACGTCTGGATTTCTTGGAATGTGGATTGTTTGGGGTGAGTTTATCTCTGGATGTGTGCAAATGTATGTGCATTCATGTGTGCCTGCGTGGAGATCTGAGGTTGGCTGGTAGGGTGGACCTCTGCGCATAATCACATGTGTGTGCAATCAGAGGCACGTCTGGATTTCTTGGAATGTTGATTGTTTGGGGTGAGTTTATCTCTGGATGTGTGCAAATGTATGTGCATTCATGTGTGCCTGCATGGAGATCTGAGGTTGGCTGGTAGGGTGGACCTCTGCGCATAATCACATGTGTGTGCAATCAGAGGCACGTCTGGATTTCTTGGAATGTTGATTGTTTGGGGTGAGTTTATCTCTGGATGTGTGCAAATGTATGTGCATTCATGTGTGCCTGCGTGGAGATCTGAGGTTGGCTGGTAGGGTGGACCTCTGCGCATAATCACATGTGTGTGCAATCAGAGGCACGTCTGGATTTCTTGGAATGTGGATTGTTTGGGGTGAGTTTATCTCTGGATGTGTGCAAATGTATGTGCATTCATGTGTGCCTGCGTGGAGATCTGAGGTTGGCTGGTAGGGTGGACCTCTGCGCATAATCACATGTGTGTGCAATCAGAGGCACGTCTGGATTTCTTGGAATGTGGATTGTTTGGGGTGAGTTTATCTCTGGATGTGTGCAAATGTATGTGCATTCATGTGTGCCTGCGTGGAGATCTGAGGTTGGCTGGTAGGGTGGACCTCTGCGCATAATCACATGTGTGTGCAATCAGAGCCACGTCTGGATTTCTTGGAATGTGGATCGTTTGGGGTGAGTTTATCTCTGGATGTGTGCAAATGTATGTGCATTCATGTGTGCCTGCGTGGAGATCCGGGGTTGGGTGGTAGGGTGGACCTCTGCGCATAATCACATGTGTGTGCAATCAGAGCCACGTCTGGATTTCTTGGAATGTGGATTGTTTGGGGTGAGTTTATCTCTGGATGTGTGCAAATGTATGTGCATTCATGTGTGCCTGCGTGGAGATCTGAGGTTGGCTGGTAGGGTGGACCTCTGCGCATAATCACATGTGTGTGCAATCAGAGCCACGTCTGGATTTCTTGGAATGTGGATTGTTTGGGGTGAGTTTATCTCTGGATGTGTGCAAATGTATGTGCATTCATGTGTGCCTGCGTGGAGATCTGAGGTTGGCTGGTAGGGTGGACCTCTGCGCATAATCACATGTGTGTGCAATCAGAGCCACGTCTGGATTTCTTGGAATGTGGATTGTTTGGGGTGAGTTTATCTCTGGATGTGTGCAAATGTATGTGCATTCATGTGTGCCTGCGTGGAGATCTGAGGTTGGCTGGTAGGGTGGACCTCTGCGCATAATCACATGTGTGTGCAGTCAGAGCCACATCTGGATTTCTTGGAATGTGGATTGTTTGGGGTGAGTTTATCTCTGGATGTGTGCAAATGTATGTGCATTCATGTGTGCCTGCGTGGAGATCTGAGGTTGGCTGGTAGGGTGGACCTCTGCGCATAATCACATGTGTGTGCAATCAGAGCCACGTCTGGATTTCTTGGAATGTGGATTGTTTGTGGATTGTTTGGGGTGAGTTTATCTCTGGATGTGTGCAAATGTATGTGCATTCATGTGTGCCTGCGTGGAGATCTGAGGTTGGCTGGTAGGGTGGACCTCTGCGCATAATCACATGTGTGTGCAATCAGAGCCACGTCTGGATTTCTTGGAATGTGGATTGTTTGTGGATTGTTTGGGGTGAGTTTATCTCTGGATGTGTGCAAATGTATGTGCATTCATGTGTGCCTGCGTGGAGATCTGAGGTTGGCTGGTAGGGTGGACCTCTGCGCATAATCACATGTGTGTGCAATCAGAGCCACGTCTGGATTTCTTGGAATGTGGATTGTTTGGGGTGAGTTTATCTCTGGATGTGTGCAAATGTATGTGCATTCATGTGTGCCTGCGTGGAGATCTGAGGTTGGCTGGTAGGGTGGACCTCTGCGCATAATCACATGTGTGTGCAGTCAGAGCCACATCTGGATTTGTTGGAATGTGGATTGTTTGGGGTGAGTTTATCTCTGGATGTGTGCAAATGTATGTGCATTCATGTGTGCCTGCGTGGAGATCTGAGGTTGGCTGGTAGGGTGGACCTCTGCGCATAATCACATGTGTGTGCAATCAGAGCCACGTCTGGATTTCTTGGAATGTGGATTGTTTGGGGTGAGTTTATCTCTGGATGTGTGCAAATGTATGTGCATTCATGTGTGCCTGCGTGGAGATCTGAGGTTGGCTGGTAGGGTGGACCTCTGCGCATAATCACATGTGTGTGCAATCAGAGGCACGTCTGGATTTCTTGGAATGTTGATTGTTTGGGGTGAGTTTATCTCTGGATGTGTGCAAATGTATGTGCATTCATGTGTGCCTGCGTGGAGATCTGAGGTTGGCTGGTAGGGTGGACCTCTGCGCATAATCACATGTGTGTGCAATCAGAGGCACGTCTGGATTTCTTGGAATGTTGATTGTTTGGGGTGAGTTTATCTCTGGATGTGTGCAAATGTATGTGCATTCATGTGTGCCTGCGTGGAGATCTGAGGTTGGCTGGTAGGGTGGACCTCTGCGCATAATCACATGTGTGTGCAATCAGAGGCACGTCTGGATTTCTTGGAATGTGGATTGTTTGGGGTGAGTTTATCTCTGGATGTGTGCAAATGTATGTGCATTCATGTGTGCCTGCGTGGAGATCTGAGGTTGGCTGGTAGGGTGGACCTCTGCGCATAATCACATGTGTGTGCAATCAGAGCCACGTCTGGATTTCTTGGAATGTGGATTGTTTGGGGTGAGTTTATCTCTGGATGTGTGCAAATGTATGTGCATTCATGTGTGCCTGCGTGGAGATCCGGGGTTGGGTGGTAGGGTGGACCTCTGCGCATAATCACATGTGTGTGCAATCAGAGGCACGTCTGGATTTCTTGGAATGTGGATTGTTTGGGGTGAGTTTATCTCTGGATGTGTGCAAATGTATGTGCATTCATGTGTGCCTGCGTGGAGATCTGAGGTTGGCTGGTAGGGTGGACCTCTGCGCATAATCACATGTGTGTGCAATCAGAGACACGTCTGGATTTCTTGGAATGTTGATTGTTTGGGGTGAGTTTATCTCTGGATGTGTGCAAATGTATGTGCATTCATGTGTGCCTGCGTGGAGATCTGAGGTTGGCTGGTAGGGTGGACCTCTGCGCATAATCACATGTGTGTGCAATCAGAGCCACGTCTGGATTTCTTGGAATGTTGATTGTTTGGGGTGAGTTTATCTCTGGATGTGTGCAAATGTATGTGCATTCATGTGTGCCTGCGTGGAGATCTGAGGTTGGCTGGTAGGGTGGACCTCTGCGCATAATCACATGTGTGTGCAATCAGAGCCACGTCTGGATTTCTTGGAATGTGGATTGTTTGGGGTGAGTTTATCTCTGGATGTGTGCAAATGTATGTGCATTCATGTGTGCCTGCGTGGATATCTGAGGTTGGCTGGTAGGGTGGACCTCTGCGCATAATCACATGTGTGTGCAATCAGAGCCACGTCTGGATTTCTTGGAATGTGGATTGTTTGGGGTGAGTTTATCTCTGGATGTGTGCAAATGTATGTGCATTCATGTGTGCCTGCGTGGAGATCTGAGGTTGGCTGGTAGGGTGGACCTCTGCGCATAATCACATGTGTGTGCAATCAGAGCCACGTCTGGATTTCTTGGAATGTGGATTGTTTGTGGATTGTTTGGGGTGAGTTTATCTCTGGATGTGTGCAAATGTATGTGCATTCATGTGTGCCTGCGTGGAGATCTGAGGTTGGCTGGTAGGGTGGACCTCTGCGCATAATCACATGTGTGTGCAATCAGAGCCACGTCTGGATTTCTTGGAATGTGGATTGTTTGGGGTGAGTTTATCTCTGGATGTGTGCAAATGTATGTGCATTCATGTGTGCCTGCGTGGAGATCTGAGGTTGGCTGGTAGGGTGGTCCTCTGCGCATAATCACATGTGTGTGCAGTCAGAGCCACATCTGGATTTCTTGGAATGTGGATTGTTTGGGGTGAGTTTATCTCTGGATGTGTGCAAATGTATGTGCATTCATGTGTGCCTGCGTGGAGATCTGAGGTTGGCTGGTAGGGTGGACCTCTGCGCATAATCACATGTGTGTGCAATCAGAGCCACGTCTGGATTTCTTGGAATGTGGATTGTTTGGGGTGAGTTTATCTCTGGATGTGTGCAAATGTATGTGCATTCATGTGTGCCTGCGTGGAGATCTGAGGTTGGCTGGTAGGGTGGACCTCTGCGCATAATCACATGTGTGTGCAATCAGAGGCACGTCTGGATTTCTTGGAATGTTGATTGTTTGGGGTGAGTTTATCTCTGGATGTGTGCAAATGTATGTGCATTCATGTGTGCCTGCGTGGAGATCTGAGGTTGGCTGGTAGGGTGGACCTCTGCGCATAATCACATGTGTGTGCAATCAGAGGCACGTCTGGATTTCTTGGAATGTTGATTGTTTGGGGTGAGTTTATCTCTGGATGTGTGCAAATGTATGTGCATTCATGTGTGCCTGCGTGGAGATCTGAGGTTGGCTGGTAGGGTGGACCTCTGCGCATAATCACATGTGTGTGCAATCAGAGGCACGTCTGGATTTCTTGGAATGTGGATTGTTTGGGGTGAGTTTATCTCTGGATGTGTGCAAATGTATGTGCATTCATGTGTGCCTGCGTGGAGATCTGAGGTTGGCTGGTAGGGTGGACCTCTGCGCATAATCACATGTGTGTGCAATCAGAGGCACGTCTGGATTTCTTGGAATGTGGATTGTTTGGGGTGAGTTTATCTCTGGATGTGTGCAAATGTATGTGCATTCATGTGTGCCTGCGTGGAGATCTGAGGTTGGCTGGTAGGGTGGACCTCTGCGCATAATCACATGTGTGTGCAATCAGAGCCACGTCTGGATTTCTTGGAATGTGGATTGTTTGGGGTGAGTTTATCTCTGGATGTGTGCAAATGTATGTGCATTCATGTGTGCCTGCGTGGAGATCCGGGGTTGGGTGGTAGGGTGGACCTCTGCGCATAATCACATGTGTGTGCAATCAGAGCCACGTCTGGATTTCTTGGAATGTGGATTGTTTGGGGTGAGTTTATCTCTGGATGTGTGCAAATGTATGTGCATTCATGTGTGCCTGCGTGGAGATCTGAGGTTGGCTGGTAGGGTGGACCTCTGCGCATAATCACATGTGTGTGCAATCAGAGCCACGTCTGGATTTCTTGGAATGTGGATTGTTTGGGGTGAGTTTATCTCTGGATGTGTGCAAATGTATGTGCATTCATGTGTGCCTGCGTGGAGATCTGAGGTTGGCTGGTAGGGTGGACCTCTGCGCATAATCACATGTGTGTGCAATCAGAGCCACGTCTGGATTTCTTGGAATGTGGATTGTTTGGGGTGAGTTTATCTCTGGATGTGTGCAAATGTATGTGCATTCATGTGTGCCTGCGTGGAGATCTGAGGTTGGCTGGTAGGGTGGACCTCTGCGCATAATCACATGTGTGTGCAATCAGAGGCACGTCTGGATTTCTTGGAATGTTGATTGTTTGGGGTGAGTTTATCTCTGGATGTGTGCAAATGTATGTGCATTCATGTGTGCCTGCATGGAGATCTGAGGTTGGCTGGTAGGGTGGACCTCTGCGCATAATCACATGTGTGTGCAATCAGAGGCACGTCTGGATTTCTTGGAATGTTGATTGTTTGGGGTGAGTTTATCTCTGGATGTGTGCAAATGTATGTGCATTCATGTGTGCCTGCGTGGAGATCTGAGGTTGGCTGGTAGGGTGGACCTCTGCGCATAATCACATGTGTGTGCAATCAGAGGCACGTCTGGATTTCTTGGAATGTTGATTGTTTGGGGTGAGTTTATCTCTGGATGTGTGCAAATGTATGTGCATTCATGTGTGCCTGCGTGGAGATCTGAGGTTGGCTGGTAGGGTGGACCTCTGCGCATAATCACATGTGTGTGCAATCAGAGGCACGTCTGGATTTCTTGGAATGTGGATTGTTTGGGGTGAGTTTATCTCTGGATGTGTGCAAATGTATGTGCATTCATGTGTGCCTGCGTGGAGATCTGAGGTTGGCTGGTAGGGTGGACCTCTGCGCATAATCACATGTGTGTGCAATCAGAGGCACGTCTGGATTTCTTGGAATGTGGATTGTTTGGGGTGAGTTTATCTCTGGATGTGTGCAAATGTATGTGCATTCATGTGTGCCTGCGTGGAGATCTGAGGTTGGCTGGTAGGGTGGACCTCTGCGCATAATCACATGTGTGTGCAATCAGAGCCACGTCTGGATTTCTTGGAATGTGGATTGTTTGGGGTGAGTTTATCTCTGGATGTGTGCAAATGTATGTGCATTCATGTGTGCCTGCGTGGAGATCCGGGGTTGGGTGGTAGGGTGGACCTCTGCGCATAATCACATGTGTGTGCAATCAGAGCCACGTCTGGATTTCTTGGAATGTGGATTGTTTGGGGTGAGTTTATCTCTGGATGTGTGCAAATGTATGTGCATTCATGTGTGCCTGCGTGGAGATCTGAGGTTGGCTGGTAGGGTGGACCTCTGCGCATAATCACATGTGTGTGCAATCAGAGCCACGTCTGGATTTCTTGGAATGTGGATTGTTTGGGGTGAGTTTATCTCTGGATGTGTGCAAATGTATGTGCATTCATGTGTGCCTGCGTGGAGATCTGAGGTTGGCTGGTAGGGTGGACCTCTGCGCATAATCACATGTGTGTGCAATCAGAGCCACGTCTGGATTTCTTGGAATGTGGATTGTTTGGGGTGAGTTTATCTCTGGATGTGTGCAAATGTATGTGCATTCATGTGTGCCTGCGTGGAGATCTGAGGTTGGCTGGTAGGGTGGACCTCTGCGCATAATCACATGTGTGTGCAGTCAGAGCCACATCTGGATTTCTTGGAATGTGGATTGTTTGGGGTGAGTTTATCTCTGGATGTGTGCAAATGTATGTGCATTCATGTGTGCCTGCGTGGAGATCTGAGGTTGGCTGGTAGGGTGGACCTCTGCGCATAATCACATGTGTGTGCAATCAGAGCCACGTCTGGATTTCTTGGAATGTGGATTGTTTGTGGATTGTTTGGGGTGAGTTTATCTCTGGATGTGTGCAAATGTATGTGCATTCATGTGTGCCTGCGTGGAGATCTGAGGTTGGCTGGTAGGGTGGACCTCTGCGCATAATCACATGTGTGTGCAATCAGAGCCACGTCTGGATTTCTTGGAATGTGGATTGTTTGGGGTGAGTTTATCTCTGGATGTGTGCAAATGTATGTGCATTCATGTGTGCCTGCGTGGAGATCTGAGGTTGGCTGGTAGGGTGGACCTCTGCGCATAATCACATGTGTGTGCAATCAGAGGCACGTCTGGATTTCTTGGAATGTGGATTGTTTGGGGTGAGTTTATCTCTGGATGTGTGCAAATGTATGTGCATTCATGTGTGCCTGCGTGGAGATCTGAGGTTGGCTGGTAGGGTGGACCTCTGCGCATAATCACATGTGTGTGCAATCAGAGGCACGTCTGGATTTCTTGGAATGTGGATTGTTTGGGGTGAGTTTATCTCTGGATGTGTGCAAATGTATGTGCATTCATGTGTGCCTGCGTGGAGATCTGAGGTTGGCTGGTAGGGTGGACCTCTGCGCATAATCACATGTGTGTGCAGTCAGAGCCACGTCTGGATTTCTTGGAATGTGGATTGTTTGGGGTGAGTTTATCTCTGGATGTGTGCAAATGTATGTGCATTCATGTGTGCCTGCGTGGAGATCTGAGGTTGGCTGGTAGGGTGGACCTCTGCGCATAATCACATGTGTGTGCAATCAGAGCCACGTCTGGATTTCTTGGAATGTGGATTGTTTGGGGTGAGTTTATCTCTGGATGTGTGCAAATGTATGTGCATTCATGTGTGCCTGCGTGGAGATCTGAGGTTGGCTGGTAGGGTGGACCTCTGCGCATAATCACATGTGTGTGCAATCAGAGCCACGTCTGGATTTCTTGGAATGTGGATTGTTTGGGGTGAGTTTATCTCTGGATGTGTGCAAATGTATGTGCATTCATGTGTGCCTGCGTGGAGATCTGAGGTTGGCTGGTAGGGTGGACCTCTGCGCATAATCACATGTGTGTGCAGTCAGAGCCACGTCTGGATTTCTTGGAATGTGGATTGTTTGGGGTGAGTTTATCTCTGGATGTGTGCAAATGTATGTGCATTCATGTGTGCCTGCGTGGAGATCTGAGGTTGGCTGGTAGGGTGGACCTCTGCGCATAATCACATGTGTGTGCAATCAGAGGCACGTCTGGATTTCTTGGAATGTTGATTGTTTGGGGTGAGTTTATCTCTGGATGTGTGCAAATGTATGTGCATTCATGTGTGCCTGCGTGGAGATCTGAGGTTGGCTGGTAGGGTGGACCTCTGCGCATAATCACATGTGTGTGCAATCAGAGGCACGTCTGGATTTCTTGGAATGTTGATTGTTTGGGGTGAGTTTATCTCTGGATGTGTGCAAATGTATGTGCATTCATGTGTGCCTGCGTGGAGATCTGAGGTTGGCTGGTAGGGTGGACCTCTGCGCATAATCACATGTGTGTGCAATCAGAGGCACGTCTGGATTTCTTGGAATGTGGATTGTTTGTGGATTGTTTGGGGTGAGTTTATCTCTGGATGTGTGCAAATGTATGTGCATTCATGTGTGCCTGCGTGGAGATCTGAGGTTGGCTGGTAGGGTGGACCTCTGCGCATAATCACATGTGTGTGCAATCAGAGCCACGTCTGGATTTCTTGGAATGTGGATTGTTTGGGGTGAGTTTATCTCTGGATGTGTGCAAATGTATGTGCATTCATGTGTGCCTGCGTGGAGATCTGAGGTTGGCTGGTAGGGTGGACCTCTGCGCATAATCACATGTGTGTGCAATCAGAGGCACGTCTGGATTTCTTGGAATGTGGATTGTTTGGGGTGAGTTTATCTCTGGATGTGTGCAAATGTATGTGCATTCATGTGTGCCTGCGTGGAGATCTGAGGTTGGCTGGTAGGGTGGACCTCTGCGCATAATCACATGTGTGTGCAATCAGAGCCACGTCTGGATTTCTTGGAATGTGGATTGTTTGGGGTGAGTTTATCTCTGGATGTGTGCAAATGTATGTGCATTCATGTGTGCCTGCGTGGAGATCTGAGGTTGGCTGGTAGGGTGGACCTCTGCGCATAATCACATGTGTGTGCAATCAGAGCCACGTCTGGATTTCTTGGAATGTGGATTGTTTGGGGTGAGTTTATCTCTGGATGTGTGCAAATGTATGTGCATTCATGTGTGCCTGCGTGGAGATCTGAGGTTGGCTGGTAGGGTGGACCTCTGCGCATAATCACATGTGTGTGCAATCAGAGCCACGTCTGGATTTCTTGGAATGTGGATTGTTTGGGGTGAGTTTATCTCTGGATGTGTGCAAATGTATGTGCATTCATGTGTGCCTGCGTGGAGATCTGAGGTTGGCTGGTAGGGTGGACCTCTGCGCATAATCACATGTGTGTGCAGTCAGAGCCACATCTGGATTTCTTGGAATGTGGATTGTTTGGGGTGAGTTTATCTCTGGATGTGTGCAAATGTATGTGCATTCATGTGTGCCTGCGTGGAGATCTGAGGTTGGCTGGTAGGGTGGACCTCTGCGCATAATCACATGTGTGTGCAATCAGAGCCACGTCTGGATTTCTTGGAATGTGGATTGTTTGTGGATTGTTTGGGGTGAGTTTATCTCTGGATGTGTGCAAATGTATGTGCATTCATGTGTGCCTGCGTGGAGATCTGAGGTTGGCTGGTAGGGTGGACCTCTGCGCATAATCACATGTGTGTGCAATCAGAGCCACGTCTGGATTTCTTGGAATGTGGATTGTTTGTGGATTGTTTGGGGTGAGTTTATCTCTGGATGTGTGCAAATGTATGTGCATTCATGTGTGCCTGCGTGGAGATCTGAGGTTGGCTGGTAGGGTGGACCTCTGCGCATAATCACATGTGTGTGCAATCAGAGCCACGTCTGGATTTCTTGGAATGTGGATTGTTTGGGGTGAGTTTATCTCTGGATGTGTGCAAATGTATGTGCATTCATGTGTGCCTGCGTGGAGATCTGAGGTTGGCTGGTAGGGTGGACCTCTGCGCATAATCACATGTGTGTGCAGTCAGAGCCACATCTGGATTTGTTGGAATGTGGATTGTTTGGGGTGAGTTTATCTCTGGATGTGTGCAAATGTATGTGCATTCATGTGTGCCTGCGTGGAGATCTGAGGTTGGCTGGTAGGGTGGACCTCTGCGCATAATCACATGTGTGTGCAATCAGAGCCACGTCTGGATTTCTTGGAATGTGGATTGTTTGGGGTGAGTTTATCTCTGGATGTGTGCAAATGTATGTGCATTCATGTGTGCCTGCGTGGAGATCTGAGGTTGGCTGGTAGGGTGGACCTCTGCGCATAATCACATGTGTGTGCAATCAGAGGCACGTCTGGATTTCTTGGAATGTTGATTGTTTGGGGTGAGTTTATCTCTGGATGTGTGCAAATGTATGTGCATTCATGTGTGCCTGCGTGGAGATCTGAGGTTGGCTGGTAGGGTGGACCTCTGCGCATAATCACATGTGTGTGCAATCAGAGGCACGTCTGGATTTCTTGGAATGTGGATTGTTTGGGGTGAGTTTATCTCTGGATGTGTGCAAATGTATGTGCATTCATGTGTGCCTGCGTGGAGATCTGAGGTTGGCTGGTAGGGTGGACCTCTGCGCATAATCACATGTGTGTGCAATCAGAGCCACGTCTGGATTTCTTGGAATGTGGATTGTTTGGGGTGAGTTTATCTCTGGATGTGTGCAAATGTATGTGCATTCATGTGTGCCTGCGTGGAGATCTGAGGTTGGCTGGTAGGGTGGACCTCTGCGCATAATCACATGTGTGTGCAATCAGAGCCACGTCTGGATTTCTTGGAATGTGGATTGTTTGGGGTGAGTTTATCTCTGGATGTGTGCAAATGTATGTGCATTCATGTGTGCCTGCGTGGAGATCCGGGGTTGGGTGGTAGGGTGGACCTCTGCGCATAATCACATGTGTGTGCAATCAGAGCCACGTCTGGATTTCTTGGAATGTGGATTGTTTGGGGTGAGTTTATCTCTGGATGTGTGCAAATGTATGTGCATTCATGTGTGCCTGCGTGGAGATCTGAGGTTGGCTGGTAGGGTGGACCTCTGCGCATAATCACATGTGTGTGCAATCAGAGACACGTCTGGATTTCTTGGAATGTTGATTGTTTGGGGTGAGTTTATCTCTGGATGTGTGCAAATGTATGTGCATTCATGTGTGCCTGCGTGGAGATCTGAGGTTGGCTGGTAGGGTGGACCTCTGCGCATAATCACATGTGTGTGCAATCAGAGCCACGTCTGGATTTCTTGGAATGTTGATTGTTTGGGGTGAGTTTATCTCTGGATGTGTGCAAATGTATGTGCATTCATGTGTGCCTGCGTGGAGATCTGAGGTTGGCTGGTAGGGTGGACCTCTGCGCATAATCACATGTGTGTGCAATCAGAGCCACGTCTGGATTTCTTGGAATGTGGATTGTTTGGGGTGAGTTTATCTCTGGATGTGTGCAAATGTATGTGCATTCATGTGTGCCTGCGTGGATATCTGAGGTTGGCTGGTAGGGTGGACCTCTGCGCATAATCACATGTGTGTGCAATCAGAGCCACGTCTGGATTTCTTGGAATGTGGATTGTTTGGGGTGAGTTTATCTCTGGATGTGTGCAAATGTATGTGCATTCATGTGTGCCTGCGTGGAGATCTGAGGTTGGCTGGTAGGGTGGACCTCTGCGCATAATCACATGTGTGTGCAATCAGAGCCACGTCTGGATTTCTTGGAATGTGGATTGTTTGTGGATTGTTTGGGGTGAGTTTATCTCTGGATGTGTGCAAATGTATGTGCATTCATGTGTGCCTGCGTGGAGATCTGAGGTTGGCTGGTAGGGTGGACCTCTGCGCATAATCACATGTGTGTGCAATCAGAGGCACGTCTGGATTTCTTGGAATGTTGATTGTTTGGGGTGAGTTTATCTCTGGATGTGTGCAAATGTATGTGCATTCATGTGTGCCTGCGTGGAGATCTGAGGTTGGCTGGTAGGGTGGACCTCTGCGCATAATCACATGTGTGTGCAATCAGAGGCACGTCTGGATTTCTTGGAATGTTGATTGTTTGGGGTGAGTTTATCTCTGGATGTGTGCAAATGTATGTGCATTCATGTGTGCCTGCGTGGAGATCTGAGGTTGGCTGGTAGGGTGGACCTCTGCGCATAATCACATGTGTGTGCAATCAGAGGCACGTCTGGATTTCTTGGAATGTGGATTGTTTGGGGTGAGTTTATCTCTGGATGTGTGCAAATGTATGTGCATTCATGTGTGCCTGCGTGGAGATCTGAGGTTGGCTGGTAGGGTGGACCTCTGCGCATAATCACATGTGTGTGCAATCAGAGGCACGTCTGGATTTCTTGGAATGTGGATTGTTTGGGGTGAGTTTATCTCTGGATGTGTGCAAATGTATGTGCATTCATGTGTGCCTGCGTGGAGATCTGAGGTTGGCTGGTAGGGTGGACCTCTGCGCATAATCACATGTGTGTGCAATCAGAGCCACGTCTGGATTTCTTGGAATGTGGATTGTTTGGGGTGAGTTTATCTCTGGATGTGTGCAAATGTATGTGCATTCATGTGTGCCTGCGTGGAGATCCGGGGTTGGGTGGTAGGGTGGACCTCTGCGCATAATCACATGTGTGTGCAATCAGAGCCACGTCTGGATTTCTTGGAATGTGGATTGTTTGGGGTGAGTTTATCTCTGGATGTGTGCAAATGTATGTGCATTCATGTGTGCCTGCGTGGAGATCTGAGGTTGGCTGGTAGGGTGGACCTCTGCGCATAATCACATGTGTGTGCAATCAGAGCCACGTCTGGATTTCTTGGAATGTGGATTGTTTGGGGTGAGTTTATCTCTGGATGTGTGCAAATGTATGTGCATTCATGTGTGCCTGCGTGGAGATCTGAGGTTGGCTGGTAGGGTGGACCTCTGCGCATAATCACATGTGTGTGCAATCAGAGCCACGTCTGGATTTCTTGGAATGTGGATTGTTTGGGGTGAGTTTATCTCTGGATGTGTGCAAATGTATGTGCATTCATGTGTGCCTGCGTGGAGATCTGAGGTTGGCTGGTAGGGTGGACCTCTGCGCATAATCACATGTGTGTGCAATCAGAGGCACGTCTGGATTTCTTGGAATGTTGATTGTTTGGGGTGAGTTTATCTCTGGATGTGTGCAAATGTATGTGCATTCATGTGTGCCTGCATGGAGATCTGAGGTTGGCTGGTAGGGTGGACCTCTGCGCATAATCACATGTGTGTGCAATCAGAGGCACGTCTGGATTTCTTGGAATGTTGATTGTTTGGGGTGAGTTTATCTCTGGATGTGTGCAAATGTATGTGCATTCATGTGTGCCTGCGTGGAGATCTGAGGTTGGCTGGTAGGGTGGACCTCTGCGCATAATCACATGTGTGTGCAATCAGAGGCACGTCTGGATTTCTTGGAATGTTGATTGTTTGGGGTGAGTTTATCTCTGGATGTGTGCAAATGTATGTGCATTCATGTGTGCCTGCGTGGAGATCTGAGGTTGGCTGGTAGGGTGGACCTCTGCGCATAATCACATGTGTGTGCAATCAGAGGCACGTCTGGATTTCTTGGAATGTGGATTGTTTGGGGTGAGTTTATCTCTGGATGTGTGCAAATGTATGTGCATTCATGTGTGCCTGCGTGGAGATCTGAGGTTGGCTGGTAGGGTGGACCTCTGCGCATAATCACATGTGTGTGCAATCAGAGGCACGTCTGGATTTCTTGGAATGTGGATTGTTTGGGGTGAGTTTATCTCTGGATGTGTGCAAATGTATGTGCATTCATGTGTGCCTGCGTGGAGATCTGAGGTTGGCTGGTAGGGTGGACCTCTGCGCATAATCACATGTGTGTGCAATCAGAGCCACGTGTGGATTTCTTGGAATGTGGATTGTTTGGGGTGAGTTTATCTCTGGATGTGTGCAAATGTATGTGCATTCATGTGTGCCTGCGTGGAGATCCGGGGTTGGGTGGTAGGGTGGACCTCTGCGCATAATCACATGTGTGTGCAATCAGAGCCACGTCTGGATTTCTTGGAATGTGGATTGTTTGGGGTGAGTTTATCTCTGGATGTGTGCAAATGTATGTGCATTCATGTGTGCCTGCGTGGAGATCTGAGGTTGGCTGGTAGGGTGGACCTCTGCGCATAATCACATGTGTGTGCAATCAGAGCCACGTCTGGATTTCTTGGAATGTGGATTGTTTGGGGTGAGTTTATCTCTGGATGTGTGCAAATGTATGTGCATTCATGTGTGCCTGCGTGGAGATCTGAGGTTGGCTGGTAGGGTGGACCTCTGCGCATAATCACATGTGTGTGCAATCAGAGCCACGTCTGGATTTCTTGGAATGTGGATTGTTTGGGGTGAGTTTATCTCTGGATGTGTGCAAATGTATGTGCATTCATGTGTGCCTGCGTGGAGATCTGAGGTTGGCTGGTAGGGTGGACCTCTGCGCATAATCACATGTGTGTGCAGTCAGAGCCACATCTGGATTTCTTGGAATGTGGATTGTTTGGGGTGAGTTTATCTCTGGATGTGTGCAAATGTATGTGCATTCATGTGTGCCTGCGTGGAGATCTGAGGTTGGCTGGTAGGGTGGACCTCTGCGCATAATCACATGTGTGTGCAATCAGAGCCACGTCTGGATTTCTTGGAATGTGGATTGTTTGTGGATTGTTTGGGGTGAGTTTATCTCTGGATGTGTGCAAATGTATGTGCATTCATGTGTGCCTGCGTGGAGATCTGAGGTTGGCTGGTAGGGTGGACCTCTGCGCATAATCACATGTGTGTGCAATCAGAGCCACGTCTGGATTTCTTGGAATGTGGATTGTTTGGGGTGAGTTTATCTCTGGATGTGTGCAAATGTATGTGCATTCATGTGTGCCTGCGTGGAGATCTGAGGTTGGCTGGTAGGGTGGACCTCTGCGCATAATCACATGTGTGTGCAATCAGAGGCACGTCTGGATTTCTTGGAATGTGGATTGTTTGGGGTGAGTTTATCTCTGGATGTGTGCAAATGTATGTGCATTCATGTGTGCCTGCGTGGAGATCTGAGGTTGGCTGGTAGGGTGGACCTCTGCGCATAATCACATGTGTGTGCAATCAGAGCCACGTCTGGATTTCTTGGAATGTGGATTGTTTGGGGTGAGTTTATCTCTGGATGTGTGCAAATGTATGTGCATTCATGTGTGCCTGCGTGGAGATCTGAGGTTGGCTGGTAGGGTGGACCTCTGCGCATAATCACATGTGTGTGCAGTCAGAGCCACGTCTGGATTTCTTGGAATGTGGATTGTTTGGGGTGAGTTTATCTCTGGATGTGTGCAAATGTATGTGCATTCATGTGTGCCTGCGTGGAGATCTGAGGTTGGCTGGTAGGGTGGACCTCTGCGCATAATCACATGTGTGTGCAATCAGAGGCACGTCTGGATTTCTTGGAATGTTGATTGTTTGGGGTGAGTTTATCTCTGGATGTGTGCAAATGTATGTGCATTCATGTGTGCCTGCGTGGAGATCTGAGGTTGGCTGGTAGGGTGGACCTCTGCGCATAATCACATGTGTGTGCAATCAGAGGCACGTCTGGATTTCTTGGAATGTTGATTGTTTGGGGTGAGTTTATCTCTGGATGTGTGCAAATGTATGTGCATTCATGTGTGCCTGCGTGGAGATCTGAGGTTGGCTGGTAGGGTGGACCTCTGCGCATAATCACATGTGTGTGCAATCAGAGGCACGTCTGGATTTCTTGGAATGTGGATTGTTTGTGGATTGTTTGGGGTGAGTTTATCTCTGGATGTGTGCAAATGTATGTGCATTCATGTGTGCCTGCGTGGAGATCTGAGGTTGGCTGGTAGGGTGGACCTCTGCGCATAATCACATGTGTGTGCAATCAGAGCCACGTCTGGATTTCTTGGAATGTGGATTGTTTGGGGTGAGTTTATCTCTGGATGTGTGCAAATGTATGTGCATTCATGTGTGCCTGCGTGGAGATCTGAGGTTGGCTGGTAGGGTGGACCTCTGCGCATAATCACATGTGTGTGCAATCAGAGGCACGTCATTTCTTGGAATGTGGATTGTTTGGGGTGAGTTTATCTCTGGATGTGTGCAAATGTATGTGCATTCATGTGTGCCTGCGTGGAGATCTGAGGTTGGCTGGTAGGGTGGACCTCTGCGCATAATCACATGTGTGTGCAATCAGAGCCACGTCTGGATTTCTTGGAATGTGGATTGTTTGGGGTGAGTTTATCTCTGGATGTGTGCAAATGTATGTGCATTCATGTGTGCCTGCGTGGAGATCTGAGGTTGGCTGGTAGGGTGGACCTCTGCGCATAATCACATGTGTGTGCAGTCAGAGCCACGTCTGGATTTCTTGGAATGTGGATTGTTTGGGGTGACTTTCTGGATGTGTGCAAATGTATGTGCATTCATGTGTGCCTGCGTGGAGATCTGAGGTTGGCTGGTAGGTGGACCTCTGCGCATAATCACATGTGTGTGCAATCAGAGGCACGTCTGGATTTCTTGGAATGTTGATTGTTTGGGTGAGTTTATCTCTGGATGTGTGCAAATGTATGTGCATTCATGTGTGCCTGCGTGGAGATCTGAGGTTGGCTGGTAGGGTGGACCTCTGCGCATAATCACATGTGTGTGCAATCAGAGGCACGTCTGGATTTCTTGGAATGTGGATTGTTTGGGGTGAGTTTATCTCTGGATGTGTGCAAATGTATGTGCATTCATGTGTGCCTGCGTGGAGATCTGAGGTTGGCTGGTAGGGTGGACCTCTGCGCATAATCACATGTGTGTGCAATCAGAGCCACGTCTGGATTTCTTGGAATGTGGATTGTTTGGGGTGAGTTTATCTCTGGATGTGTGCAAATGTATGTGCATTCATGTGTGCCTGCGTGGAGATCTGAGGTTGGCTGGTAGGGTGGACCTCTGCGCATAATCACATGTGTGTGCAATCAGAGCCACGTCTGGATTTCTTGGAATGTGGATTGTTTGGGGTGAGTTTATCTCTGGATGTGTGCAAATGTATGTGCATTCATGTGTGCCTGCGTGGAGATCTGAGGTTGGCTGGTAGGGTGGACCTCTGCGCATAATCACATGTGTGTGCAATCAGAGCCACGTCTGGATTTCTTGGAATGTGGATTGTTTGGGGTGAGTTTATCTCTGGATGTGTGCAAATGTATGTGCATTCATGTGTGCCTGCGTGGAGATCTGAGGTTGGCTGGTAGGGTGGACCTCTGCGCATAATCACATGTGTGTGCAATCAGAGCCACGTCTGGATTTCTTGGAATGTGGATTGTTTGTGGATTGTTTGGGGTGAGTTTATCTCTGGATGTGTGCAAATGTATGTGCATTCATGTGTGCCTGCGTGGAGATCTGAGGTTGGCTGGTAGGGTGGACCTCTGCGCATAATCACATGTGTGTGCAATCAGAGCCACGTCTGGATTTCTTGGAATGTGGATTGTTTGTGGATTGTTTGGGGTGAGTTTATCTCTGGATGTGTGCAAATGTATGTGCATTCATGTGTGCCTGCGTGGAGATCTGAGGTTGGCTGGTAGGGTGGACCTCTGCGCATAATCACATGTGTGTGCAATCAGAGCCACGTCTGGATTTCTTGGAATGTGGATTGTTTGGGGTGAGTTTATCTCTGGATGTGTGCAAATGTATGTGCATTCATGTGTGCCTGCGTGGAGATCTGAGGTTGGCTGGTAGGGTGGACCTCTGCGCATAATCACATGTGTGTGCAGTCAGAGCCACATCTGGATTTCTTGGAATGTGGATTGTTTGGGGTGAGTTTATCTCTGGATGTGTGCAAATGTATGTGCATTCATGTGTGCCTGCGTGGAGATCTGAGGTTGGCTGGTAGGGTGGACCTCTGCGCATAATCACATGTGTGTGCAATCAGAGGCACGTCTGGATTTCTTGGAATGTTGATTGTTTGGGGTGAGTTTATCTCTGGATGTGTGCAAATGTATGTGCATTCATGTGTGCCTGCGTGGAGATCTCAGGGTTCGCTGGTGGGTGGACCTCTGCGCATAATCACATGTGTGTGCAATCAGAGCCACGTCTGGATTTCTTGGAATGTGGATTGTTTGGGGTGAGTTTATCTCTGGATGTGTGCAAATGTATGTGCATTCATGTGTGCCTGCGTGGAGATCTGAGGTTGGCTGGTAGGGTGGACCTCTGCGCATAATCACATGTGTGTGCAATCAGAGCCACGTCTGGATTTCTTGGAATGTGGATTGTTTGGGGTGAGTTTATCTCTGGATGTGTGCAAATGTATGTGCATTCATGTGTGCCTGCGTGGAGATCTGAGGTTGGCTGGTAGGGTGGACCTCTGCGCATAATCACATGTGTGTGCAATCAGAGCCACGTCTGGATTTCTTGGAATGTGGATTGTTTGGGGTGAGTTTATCTCTGGATGTGTGCAAATGTATGTGCATTCATGTGTGCCTGCGTGGAGATCTGAGGTTGGCTGGTAGGGTGGACCTCTGCGCATAATCACATGTGTGTGCAATCAGAGGCACGTCTGGATTTCTTGGAATGTGGATTGTTTGGGGTGAGTTTATCTCTGGATGTGTGCAAATGTATGTGCATTCATGTGTGCCTGCGTGGAGATCTGAGGTTGGCTGGTAGGGTGGACCTCTGCGCATAATCACATGTGTGTGCAGTCAGAGCCACGTCTGGATTTCTTGGAATGTGGATTGTTTGGGGTGAGTTTATCTCTGGATGTGTGCAAATGTATGTGCATTCATGTGTGCCTGCGTGGAGATCTGAGGTTGGCTGGTAGGGTGGACCTGCGCATAATCACATGTGTGTGCAATCAGAGGCACGTCTGGATTTCTTGGAATGTGGATTGTTTGGGGTGAGTTTATCTCTGGATGTGTGCAAATGTATGTGCATTCATGTGTGCCTGCGTGGAGATCTGAGGTTGGCTGGTAGGGTGGACCTCTGCGCATAATCACATGTGTGTGCAATCAGAGGCACGTCTGGATTTCTTGGAATGTGGATTGTTTGGGGTGAGTTTATCTCTGGATGTGTGCAAATGTATGTGCATTCATGTGTGCCTGCGTGGAGATCTGAGGTTGGCTGGTAGGGTGGACCTCTGCGCATAATCACATGTGTGTGCAATCAGAGCCACGTCTGGATTTCTTGGAATGTGGATTGTTTGGGTAGCATTTATCTCTGGATGTGTGCAAATGTATGTGCATTCATGTGTGCCTGCGTGGAGATCTGAGGTTGGCTGGTAGGGTGGACCTCTGCGCATAATCACATGTGTGTGCAATCAGAGCCACGTCTGGATTTCTTGGAATGTGGATTGTTTGGGGTGAGTTTATCTCTGGATGTGTGCAAATGTATGTGCATTCATGTGTGCCTGCGTGGAGATCTGAGGTTGGCTGGTAGGGTGGACCTCTGCGCATAATCACATGTGTGTGCAATCAGAGCCACGTCTGGATTTCTTGGAATGTGGATTGTTTGGGGTGAGTTTATCTCTGGATGTGTGCAAATGTATGTGCATTCATGTGTGCCTGCGTGGAGATCTGAGGTTGGCTGGTAGGGTGGACCTCTGCGCATAATCACATGTGTGTGCAATCAGAGCCACGTCTGGATTTCTTGGAATGTGGATTGTTTGTGGATTGTTTGGGGTGAGTTTATCTCTGGATGTGTGCAAATGTATGTGCATTCATGTGTGCCTGCGTGGAGATCTGAGGTTGGCTGGTAGGGTGGACCTCTGCGCATAATCACATGTGTGTGCAATCAGAGCCACGTCTGGATTTCTTGGAATGTGGATTGTTTGTGGATTGTTTGGGGTGAGTTTATCTCTGGATGTGTGCAAATGTATGTGCATTCATGTGTGCCTGCGTGGAGATCTGAGGTTGGCTGGTAGGGTGGACCTCTGCGCATAATCACATGTGTGTGCAATCAGAGCCACGTCTGGATTTCTTGGAATGTGGATTGTTTGGGGTGAGTTTATCTCTGGATGTGTGCAAATGTATGTGCATTCATGTGTGCCTGCGTGGAGATCTGAGGTTGGCTGGTAGGGTGGACCTCTGCGCATAATCACATGTGTGTGCAGTCAGAGCCACATCTGGATTTCTTGGAATGTGGATTGTTTGGGGTGAGTTTATCTCTGGATGTGTGCAAATGTATGTGCATTCATGTGTGCCTGCGTGGAGATCTGAGGTTGGCTGGTAGGGTGGACCTCTGCGCATAATCACATGTGTGTGCAATCAGAGGCACGTCTGGATTTCTTGGAATGTTGATTGTTTGGGGTGAGTTTATCTCTGGATGTGTGCAAATGTATGTGCATTCATGTGTGCCTGCGTGGAGATCTGAGGTTGGCTGGTAGGGTGGACCTCTGCGCATAATCACATGTGTGTGCAATCAGAGCCACGTCTGAATTTCTTGGAATGTGGATTGTTTGGGGTGAGTTTATCTCTGGATGTGTGCAAATGTATGTGCATTCATGTGTGCCTGCGTGGAGATCTGAGGTTGGCTGGTAGGGTGGACCTCTGCGCATAATCACATGTGTGTGCAATCAGAGCCACGTCTGGATTTCTTGGAATGTGGATTGTTTGGGGTGAGTTTATCTCTGGATGTGTGCAAATGTATGTGCATTCATGTGTGCCTGCGTGGAGATCTGAGGTTGGCTGGTAGGGTGGACCTCTGCGCATAATCACATGTGTGTGCAATCAGAGCCACGTCTGGATTTCTTGGAATGTGGATTGTTTGGGGTGAGTTTATCTCTGGATGTGTGCAAATGTATGTGCATTCATGTGTGCCTGCGTGGAGATCTGAGGTTGGCTGGTAGGGTGGACCTCTGCGCATAATCACATGTGTGTGCAATCAGAGGCACGTCTGGATTTCTTGGAATGTGGATTGTTTGGGGTGAGTTTATCTCTGGATGTGTGCAAATGTATGTGCATTCATGTGTGCCTGCGTGGAGATCTGAGGTTGGCTGGTAGGGTGGACCTCTGCGCATAATCACATGTGTGTGCAATCAGAGCCACGTCTGGATTTCTTGGAATGTGGATTGTTTGGGGTGAGTTTATCTCTGGATGTGTGCAAATGTATGTGCATTCATGTGTGCCTGCGTGGAGATCTGAGGTTGGCTGGTAGGGTGGACCTCTGCGCATAATCACATGTGTGTGCAATCAGAGGCACGTCTGGATTTCTTGGAATGTGGATTGTTTGGGGTGAGTTTATCTCTGGATGTGTGCAAATGTATGTGCATTCATGTGTGCCTGCGTGGAGATCTGAGGTTGGCTGGTAGGGTGGACCTCTGCGCATAATCACATGTGTGTGCAATGAGAGGCACGTCTGGATTTCTTGGAATGTGGATTGTTTGGGGTGAGTTTTATCTCTGGATGTGTGCAAATGTATGTGCATTCATGTGTGCCTGCGTGGAGATCTGAGGTTGGCTGGTAGGGTGGACCTCTGCGCATAATCACATGTGTGTGCAATCAGAGCCACGTCTGGATTTCTTGGAATGTGGATTGTTTGGGGTGAGTTTATCTCTGGATGTGTGCAAATGTATGTGCATTCATGTGTGCCTGCGTGGAGATCTGAGGTTGGCTGGTAGGGTGGACCTCTGCGCATAATCACATGTGTGTGCAATCAGAGCCACGTCTGGATTTCTTGGAATGTGGATTGTTTGGGGTGAGTTTATCTCTGGATGTGTGCAAATGTATGTGCATTCATGTGTGCCTGCGTGGAGATCTGAGGTTGGCTGGTAGGGTGGACCTCTGCGCATAATCACATGTGTGTGCAATCAGAGCCACGTCTGGATTTCTTGGAATGTGGATTGTTTGGGGTGAGTTTATCTCTGGATGTGTGCAAATGTATGTGCATTCATGTGTGCCTGCGTGGAGATCTGAGGTTGGCTGGTAGGGTGGACCTCTGCGCATAATCACATGTGTGTGCAATGAGAGCCACGTCTGGATTTCTTGGAATGTGGATTGTTTGTGGATTGTTTGGGGTGAGTTTATCTCTGGATGTGTGCAAATGTATGTGCATTCATGTGTGCCTGCGTGGAGATCTGAGGTTGGCTGGTAGGGTGGACCTCTGCGCATAATCACATGTGTGTGCAATCAGAGCCACGTCTGGATTTCTTGGAATGTGGATTGTTTGTGGATTGTTTGGGGTGAGTTTATCTCTGGATGTGTGCAAATGTATGTGCATTCATGTGTGCCTGCGTGGAGATCTGAGGTTGGCTGGTAGGGTGGACCTCTGCGCATAATCACATGTGTGTGCAATCAGAGCCACGTCTGGATTTCTTGGAATGTGGATTGTTTGGGGTGAGTTTATCTCTGGATGTGTGCAAATGTATGTGCATTCATGTGTGCCTGCGTGGAGATCTGAGGTTGGCTGGTAGGGTGGACCTCTGCGCATAATCACATGTGTGTGCAGTCAGAGCCACATCTGGATTTCTTGGAATGTGGATTGTTTGGGGTGAGTTTATCTCTGGATGTGTGCAAATGTATGTGCATTCATGTGTGCCTGCGTGGAGATCTGAGGTTGGCTGGTAGGGTGGATATCTGCGCATAATCACATGTGTGTGCAATCAGAGGCACGTCTGGATTTCTTGGAATGTTGATTGTTTGGGGTGAGTTTATCTCTGGATGTGTGCAAATGTATGTGCATTCATGTGTGCCTGCGTGGAGATCTGAGGTTGGCTGGTAGGGTGGACCTCTGCGCATAATCACATGTGTGTGCAATCAGAGCCACGTCTGAATTTCTTGGAATGTGGATTGTTTGGGGTGAGTTTATCTCTGGATGTGTGCAAATGTATGTGCATTCATGTGTGCCTGCGTGGAGATCTGAGGTTGGCTGGTAGGGTGGACCTCTGCGCATAATCACATGTGTGTGCAATCAGAGCCACGTCTGGATTTCTTGGAATGTGGATTGTTTGGGGTGAGTTTATCTCTGGATGTGTGCAAATGTATGTGCATTCATGTGTGCCTGCGTGGAGATCTGAGGTTGGCTGGTAGGGTGGACCTCTGCGCATAATCACATGTGTGTGCAATCA
>NC_137429.1:31238266-31323313 GCF_964374335.1 Astatotilapia calliptera
CAGAGGCACGTCTGGATTTCTTGGAATGTGGATTGTTTGGGGTGAGTTTATCTCTGGATGTGTGCAAATGTATGTGCATTCATGTGTGCCTGCGTGGAGATCTGAGGTTGGTAGGGTGGACCTCTGCGCATAATCACATGTGTGTGCAATCGAGGCACGTCTGGATTTCTTGGAATGTGGATTGTTTGGGGTGAGTTTATCTCTGGATGTGTGCAAATGTATGTGCATTCATGTGTGCCTGCGTGGAGATCTGAGGTTGGCTGGTAGGGTGGACCTCTGCGCATAATCACATGTGTGTGCAATCAGAGCCACGTCTGGATTTCTTGGAATGTGGATTGTTTGAGGTTAGTTTATCTCTGGATGTGTGCAAATGTATGTGCATTCATGTGTGCCTGCGTGGAGATCTGAGGTTGGCTGGTAGGGTGGACCTCTGCGCATAATCACATGTGTGTGCAATCAGAGCCACGTCTGGATTTCTTGGAATGTGGATTGTTTGGGGTGAGTTTATCTCTGGATGTGTGCAAATGTATGTGCATTCATGTGTGCCTGCGTGGAGATCCGGGGTTGGGTGGTAGGGTGGACCTCTGCGCATAATCACATGTGTGTGCAATCAGAGGCACGTCTGGATTTCTTGGAATGTGGATTGTTTGGGGTGAGTTTATCTCTGGATGTGTGCAAATGTATGTGCATTCATGTGTGCCTGCGTGGAGATCTGAGGTTGGCTGGTAGGGTGGACCTCTGCGCATAATCACATGTGTGTGCAATCAGAGGCACGTCTGGATTTCTTGGAATGTGGATTGTTTGGGGTGAGTTTATCTCTGGATGTGTGCAAATGTATGTGCATTCATGTGTGCCTGCGTGGAGATCTGAGGTTGGCTGGTAGGGTGGACCTCTGCGCATAATCACATGTGTGTGCAATCAGAGCCACGTCTGGATTTCTTGGAATGTGGATTGTTTGAGGTTAGTTTATCTCTGGATGTGTGCAAATGTATGTGCATTCATGTGTGCCTGCGTGGAGATCTGAGGTTGGCTGGTAGGGTGGACCTCTGCGCATAATCACATGTGTGTGCAATCAGAGCCACGTCTGGATTTCTTGGAATGTGGATTGTTTGGGGTGAGTTTATCTCTGGATGTGTGCAAATGTATGTGCATTCATGTGTGCCTGCGTGGAGATCTGAGGTTGGCTGGTAGGGTGGACCTCTGCGCATAATCACATGTGTGTGCAATCAGAGCCACGTCTGGATTTCTTGGAATGTGGATTGTTTGGGGTGAGTTTATCTCTGGATGTGTGCAAATGTATGTGCATTCATGTGTGCCTGCGTGGAGATCTGAGGTTGGCTGGTAGGGTGGACCTCTGCGCATAATCACATGTGTGTGCAATCAGAGCCACGTCTGGATTTCTTGGAATGTGGATTGTTTGGGGTGAGTTTATCTCTGGATGTGTGCAAATGTATGTGCATTCATGTGTGCCTGCGTGGAGATCTGAGGTTGGCTGGTAGGGTGGACCTCTGCGCATAATCACATGTGTGTGCAATCAGAGCCACGTCTGGATTTCTTGGAATGTGGATTGTTTGGGGTGAGTTTATCTCTGGATGTGTGCAAATGTATGTGCATTCATGTGTGCCTGCGTGGAGATCTGAGGTTGGCTGGTAGGGTGGACCTCTGCGCATAATCACATGTGTGTGCAATCAGAGCCACGTCTGGATTTCTTGGAATGTTGATTGTTTGGGGTGAGTTTATCTCTGGATGTGTGCAAATGTATGTGCATTCATGTGTGCCTGCGTGGAGATCTGAGGTTGGCTGGTAGGGTGGACCTCTGCGCATAATCACATGTGTGTGCAATCAGAGCCACGTCTGAATTTCTTGGAATGTGGATTGTTTGGGGTGAGTTTATCTCTGGATGTGTGCAAATGTATGTGCATTCATGTGTGCCTGCGTGGAGATCTGAGGTTGGCTGGTAGGGTGGACCTCTGCGCATAATCACATGTGTGTGCAATCAGAGCCACGTCTGGATTTCTTGGAATGTGGATTGTTTGGGGTGAGTTTATCTCTGGATGTGTGCAAATGTATGTGCATTCATGTGTGCCTGCGTGGAGATCTGAGGTTGGCTGGTAGGGTGGACCTCTGCGCATAATCACATGTGTGTGCAATCAGAGCCACGTCTGGATTTCTTGGAATGTGGATTGTTTGGGGTGAGTTTATCTCTGGATGTGTGCAAATGTATGTGCATTCATGTGTGCCTGCGTGGAGATCCGGGGTTGGGTGGTAGGGTGGACCTCTGCGCATAATCACATGTGTGTGCAATCAGAGGCACGTCTGGATTTCTTGGAATGTGGATTGTTTGGGGTGAGTTTATCTCTGGATGTGTGCAAATGTATGTGCATTCATGTGTGCCTGCGTGGAGATCTGAGGTTGGCTGGTAGGGTGGACCTCTGCGCATAATCACATGTGTGTGCAATCAGAGGCACGTCTGGATTTCTTGGAATGTGGATTGTTTGGGGTGAGTTTATCTCTGGATGTGTGCAAATGTATGTGCATTCATGTGTGCCTGCGTGGAGATCTGAGGTTGGCTGGTAGGGGTGGACCTCTGCGCATAATCACATGTGTGTGCAATCAGAGGCACGTCTGGATTTCTTGGAATGTGGATTGTTTGGGGTGAGTTTATCTCTGGATGTGTGCAAATGTATGTGCATTCATGTGTGCCTGCGTGGAGATCTGAGGTTGGCTGGTAGGGTGGACCTCTGCGCATAATCACATGTGTGTGCAATCAGAGGCACGTCTGGATTTCTTGGAATGTGGATTGTTTGGGGTGAGTTTATCTCTGGATGTGTGCAAATGTATGTGCATTCATGTGTGCCTGCGTGGAGATCTGAGGTTGGCTGGTAGGGTGGACCTCTGCGCATAATCACATGTGTGTGCAATCAGAGCCACGTCTGGATTTCTTGGAATGTGGATTGTTTGAGGTTAGTTTATCTCTGGATGTGTGCAAATGTATGTGCATTCATGTGTGCCTGCGTGGAGATCTGAGGTTGGCTGGTAGGGTGGACCTCTGCGCATAATCACATGTGTGTGCAATCAGAGCCACGTCTGGATTTCTTGGAATGTGGATTGTTTGGGGTGAGTTTATCTCTGGATGTGTGCAAATGTATGTGCATTCATGTGTGCCTGCGTGGAGATCTGAGGTTGGCTGGTAGGGTGGACCTCTGCGCATAATCACATGTGTGTGCAATCAGAGCCACGTCTGGATTTCTTGGAATGTGGATTGTTTGGGGTGAGTTTATCTCTGGATGTGTGCAAATGTATGTGCATTCATGTGTGCCTGCGTGGAGATCTGAGGTTGGCTGGTAGGGTGGACCTCTGCGCATAATCACATGTGTGTGCAATCAGAGCCACGTCTGGATTTCTTGGAATGTGGATTGTTTGGGGTGAGTTTATCTCTGGATGTGTGCAAATGTATGTGCATTCATGTGTGCCTGCGTGGAGATCTGAGGTTGGCTGGTAGGGTGGACCTCTGCGCATAATCACATGTGTGTGCAATCAGAGGCACGTCTGGATTTCTTGGAATGTGGATTGTTTGGGGTGAGTTTATCTCTGGATGTGTGCAAATGTATGTGCATTCAT
Organism: Astatotilapia calliptera; assembly: GCF_964374335.1. NCBI lineage: Eukaryota > Metazoa > Chordata > Actinopteri > Cichliformes > Cichlidae > Astatotilapia > Astatotilapia calliptera. Next base: position 31,241,888 of record NC_137429.1, read on the forward strand.
GTGTGCCTGCGTGGAGATCTGAGGTTGGCTGGTAGGGTGGACCTCTGCGCATAATCACATGTGTGTGCAATCAGAGGCACGTCTGGATTTCTTGGAATGTTGATTGTTTGGGGTGAGTTTATCTCTGGATGTGTGCAAATGTATGTGCATTCATGTGTGCCTGCGTGGAGATCTGAGGTTGGCTGGTAGGGTGGACCTCTGCGCATAATCACATGTGTGTGCAATCAGAGCCACGTCTGGATTTCTTGGAATGTGGATTGTTTGGGGTGAGTTTATCTCTGGATGTGTGCAAATGTATGTGCATTCATGTGTGCCTGCGTGGAGATCTGAGGTTGGCTAGAGTAGGGTGGACCTCTGCGCATAATCACATGTGTGTGCAATCAGAGGCACGTCTGGATTTCTTGGAATGTGGATTGTTTGGGGTGAGTTTATCTCTGGATGTGTGCAAATGTATGTGCATTCATGTGTGCCTGCGTGGAGATCTGAGGTTGGCTGGTAGGGTGGACCTCTGCGCATAATCACATGTGTGTGCAATCAGAGCCACGTCTGGATTTCTTGGAATGTGGATTGTTTGGGGTGAGTTTATCTCTGGATGTGTGCAAATGTATGTGCATTCATGTGTGCCTGCGTGGAGATCCGGGGTTGGGTGGTAGGGTGGACCTCTGCGCATAATCACATGTGTGTGCAATCAGAGGCACGTCTGGATTTCTTGGAATGTGGATTGTCTGGGGTGAGTTTATCTCTGGATGTGTGCAAATGTATGTGCATTCATGTGTGCCTGCGTGGAGATCTGAGGTTGGCTGGTAGGGTGGACCTCTGCGCATAATCACATGTGTGTGCAATCAGAGCCACGTCTGGATTTCTTGGAATGTGGATTGTTTGGGGTGAGTTTATCTCTGGATGTGTGCAAATGTATGTGCATTCATGTGTGCCTGCGTGGAGATCTGAGGTTGGCTGGTAGGGTGGACCTCTGCGCATAATCACATGTGTGTGCAATCAGAGGCACGTCTGGATTTCTTGGAATGTGGATTGTTTGGGGTGAGTTTATCTCTGGATGTGTGCAAATGTATGTGCATTCATGTGTGCCTGCGTGGAGATCTGAGGTTGGCTGGTAGGGTGGACCTCTGCGCATAATCACATGTGTGTGCAATCAGAGGCACGTCTGGATTTCTTGGAATGTGGATTGTTTGGGGTGAGTTTATCTCTGGATGTGTGCAAATGTATGTGCATTCATGTGTGCCTGCGTGGAGATCTGAGGTTGGCTGGTAGGGTGGACCTCTGCGCATAATCACATGTGTGTGCAATCAGAGCCACGTCTGGATTTCTTGGAATGTGGATTGTTTGAGGTTAGTTTATCTCTGGATGTGTGCAAATGTATGTGCATTCATGTGTGCCTGCGTGGAGATCTGAGGTTGGCTGGTAGGGTGGACCTCTGCGCATAATCACATGTGTGTGCAATCAGAGCCACGTCTGGATTTCTTGGAATGTGGATTGTTTGGGGTGAGTTTATCTCTGGATGTGTGCAAATGTATGTGCATTCATGTGTGCCTGCGTGGAGATCTGAGGTTGGCTGGTAGGGTGGACCTCTGCGCATAATCACATGTGTGTGCAATCAGAGCCACGTCTGGATTTCTTGGAATGTGGATTGTTTGGGGTGAGTTTATCTCTGGATGTGTGCAAATGTATGTGCATTCATGTGTGCCTGCGTGGAGATCTGAGGTTGGCTGGTAGGGTGGACCTCTGCGCATAATCACATGTGTGTGCAATCAGAGGCACGTCTGGATTTCTTGGAATGTGGATTGTTTGGGGTGAGTTTATCTCTGGATGTGTGCAAATGTATGTGCATTCATGTGTGCCTGCGTGGAGATCTGAGGTTGGCTGGTAGGGTGGACCTCTGCGCATAATCACATGTGTGTGCAATCAGAGCCACGTCTGGATTTCTTGGAATGTGGATTGTTTGGGGTGAGTTTATCTCTGGATGTGTGCAAATGTATGTGCATTCATGTGTGCCTGCGTGGAGATCTGAGGTTGGCTGGTAGGGTGGACCTCTGCGCATAATCACATGTGTGTGCAATCAGAGCCACGTCTGGATTTCTTGGAATGTGGATTGTTTGGGGTGAGTTTATCTCTGGATGTGTGCAAATGTATGTGCATTCATGTGTGCCTGCGTGGAGATCTGAGGTTGGCTGGTAGGGTGGACCTCTGCGCATAATCACATGTGTGTGCAATCAGAGGCACGTCTGGATTTCTTGGAATGTGGATTGTTTGGGGTGAGTTTATCTCTGGATGTGTGCAAATGTATGTGCATTCATGTGTGCCTGCGTGGAGATCTGAGGTTGGCTGGTAGGGTGGACCTCTGCGCATAATCACATGTGTGTGCAATCAGAGCCACGTCTGGATTTCTTGGAATGTGGATTGTTTGAGGTTAGTTTATCTCTGGATGTGTGCAAATGTATGTGCATTCATGTGTGCCTGCGTGGAGATCTGAGGTTGGCTGGTAGGGTGGACCTCTGCGCATAATCACATGTGTGTGCAATCAGAGCCACGTCTGGATTTCTTGGAATGTGGATTGTTTGGGGTGAGTTTATCTCTGGATGTGTGCAAATGTATGTGCATTCATGTGTGCCTGCGTGGAGATCTGAGGTTGGCTGGTAGGGTGGACCTCTGCGCATAATCACATGTGTGTGCAATCAGAGCCACGTCTGGATTTCTTGGAATGTGGATTGTTTGGGGTGAGTTTATCTCTGGATGTGTGCAAATGTATGTGCATTCATGTGTGCCTGCGTGGAGATCTGAGGTTGGCTGGTAGGGTGGACCTCTGCGCATAATCACATGTGTGTGCAATCAGAGCCACGTCTGGATTTCTTGGAATGTGGATTGTTTGGGGTGAGTTTATCTCTGGATGTGTGCAAATGTATGTGCATTCATGTGTGCCTGCGTGGAGATCTGAGGTTGGCTGGTAGGGTGGACCTCTGCGCATAATCACATGTGTGTGCAATCAGAGCCACGTCTGGATTTCTTGGAATGTGGATTGTTTGGGGTGAGTTTATCTCTGGATGTGTGCAAATGTATGTGCATTCATGTGTGCCTGCGTGGAGATCTGAGGTTGGCTGGTAGGGTGGACCTCTGCGCATAATCACATGTGTGTGCAATCAGAGCCACGTCTGGATTTCTTGGAATGTGGATTGTTTGGGGTGAGTTTATCTCTGGATGTGTGCAAATGTATGTGCATTCATGTGTGCCTGCGTGGAGATCTGAGGTTGGCTGGTAGGGTGGACCTCTGCGCATAATCACATGTGTGTGCAATCAGAGCCACGTCTGGATTTCTTGGAATGTGGATTGTTTGGGGTGAGTTTATCTCTGGATGTGTGCAAATGTATGTGCATTCATGTGTGCCTGCGTGGAGATCTGAGGTTGGCTGGTAGGGTGGACCTCTGCGCATAATCACATGTGTGTGCAATCAGAGCCACGTCTGGATTTCTTGGAATGTGGATTGTTTGGGGTGAGTTTATCTCTGGATGTGTGCAAATGTATGTGCATTCATGTGTGCCTGCGTGGAGATCCGGGGTTGGGTGGTAGGGTGGACCTCTGCGCATAATCACATGTGTGTGCAATCAGAGCCACGTCTGGATTTCTTGGAATGTGGATTGTTTGGGGTGAGTTTATCTCTGGATGTGTGCAAATGTATGTGCATTCATGTGTGCCTGCGTGGAGATCTGAGGTTGGCTGGTAGGGTGGACCTCTGCGCATAATCACATGTGTGTGCAATCAGAGGCACGTCTGGATTTCTTGGAATGTGGATTGTTTGGGGTGAGTTTATCTCTGGATGTGTGCAAATGTATGTGCATTCATGTGTGCCTGCGTGGAGATCTGAGGTTGGCTGGTAGGGTGGACCTCTGCGCATAATCACATGTGTGTGCAATCAGAGGCACGTCTGGATTTCTTGGAATGTTGATTGTTTGGGGTGAGTTTATTTCTGGATGTGTGCAAATGTATGTGCATTCATGTGTGCCTGCGTGGAGATCTGAGGTTGGCTGGTAGGGTGGACCTCTGCGCATAATCACATGTGTGTGCAATCAGAGGCACGTCTGGATTTCTTGGAATGTGGATTGTTTGGGGTGAGTTTATCTCTGGATGTGTGCAAATGTATGTGCATTCATGTGTGCCTGCGTGGAGATCTGAGGTTGGCTGGTAGGGTGGACCTCTGCGCATAATCACATGTGTGTGCAATCAGAGGCACGTCTGGATTTCTTGGAATGTGGATTGTTTGGGGTGAGTTTATCTCTGGATGTGTGCAAATGTATGTGCATTCATGTGTGCCTGCGTGGAGATCTGAGGTTGGCTGGTAGGGTGGACCTCTGCGCATAATCACATGTGTGTGCAATCAGAGCCACGTCTGGATTTCTTGGAATGTGGATTGTTTGAGGTTAGTTTATCTCTGGATGTGTGCAAATGTATGTGCATTCATGTGTGCCTGCGTGGAGATCTGAGGTTGGCTGGTAGGGTGGACCTCTGCGCATAATCACATGTGTGTGCAATCAGAGCCACGTCTGGATTTCTTGGAATGTGGATTGTTTGGGGTGAGTTTATCTCTGGATGTGTGCAAATGTATGTGCATTCATGTGTGCCTGCGTGGAGATCTGAGGTTGGCTGGTAGGGTGGACCTCTGCGCATAATCACATGTGTGTGCAATCAGAGGCACGTCTGGATTTCTTGGAATGTGGATTGTTTGGGGTGAGTTTATCTCTGGATGTGTGCAAATGTATGTGCATTCATGTGTGCCTGCGTGGAGATCCGGGGTTGGGTGGTAGGGTGGACCTCTGCGCATAATCACATGTGTGTGCAATCAGAGGCACGTCTGGATTTCTTGGAATGTGGATTGTTTGGGGTGAGTTTATCTCTGGATGTGTGCAAATGTATGTGCATTCATGTGTGCCTGCGTGGAGATCTGAGGTTGGCTGGTAGGGTGGACCTCTGCGCATAATCACATGTGTGTGCAATCAGAGGCACGTCTGGATTTCTTGGAATGTGGATTGTTTGGGGTGAGTTTATCTCTGGATGTGTGCAAATGTATGTGCATTCATGTGTGCCTGCGTGGAGATCTGAGGTTGGCTGGTAGGGTGGACCTCTGCGCATAATCACATGTGTGTGCAATCAGAGCCACGTCTGGATTTCTTGGAATGTGGATTGTTTGGGGTGAGTTTATCTCTGGATGTGTGCAAATGTATGTGCATTCATGTGTTCCTGCGTGGAGATCTGAGGTTGGCTGGTAGGGTGGACCTCTGCGCATAATCACATGTGTGTGCAATCAGAGCCACGTCTGGATTTCTTGGAATGTGGATTGTTTGGGGTGAGTTTATCTCTGGATGTGTGCAAATGTATGTGCATTCATGTGTGCCTGCGTGGAGATCTGAGGTTGGCTGGTAGGGTGGACCTCTGCGCATAATCACATGTGTGTGCAATCAGAGCCACGTCTGGATTTCTTGGAATGTGGATTGTTTGGGGTGAGTTTATCTCTGGATGTGTGCAAATGTATGTGCATTCATGTGTGCCTGCGTGGAGATCTGAGGTTGGCTGGTAGGGTGGACCTCTGCGCATAATCACATGTGTGTGCAATCAGAGCCACGTCTGGATTTCTTGGAATGTGGATTGTTTGGGGTGAGTTTATCTCTGGATGTGTGCAAATGTATGTGCATTCATGTGTGCCTGCGTGGAGATCCGGGGTTGGGTGGTAGGGTGGACCTCTGCGCATAATCACATGTGTGTGCAATCAGAGCCACGTCTGGATTTCTTGGAATGTGGATTGTTTGGGGTGAGTTTATCTCTGGATGTGTGCAAATGTATGTGCATTCATGTGTGCCTGCGTGGAGATCTGAGGTTGGCTGGTAGGGTGGACCTCTGCGCATAATCACATGTGTGTGCAATCAGAGGCACGTCTGGATTTCTTGGAATGTGGATTGTTTGGGGTGAGTTTATCTCTGGATGTGTGCAAATGTATGTGCATTCATGTGTGCCTGCGTGGAGATCTGAGGTTGGCTGGTAGGGTGGACCTCTGCGCATAATCACATGTGTGTGCAATCAGAGGCACGTCTGGATTTCTTGGAATGTTGATTGTTTGGGGTGAGTTTATCTCTGGATGTGTGCAAATGTATGTGCATTCATGTGTGCCTGCGTGGAGATCTGAGGTTGGCTGGTAGGGTGGACCTCTGCGCATAATCACATGTGTGTGCAATCAGAGCCACGTCTGAATTTCTTGGAATGTGGATTGTTTGGGGTGAGTTTATCTCTGGATGTGTGCAAATGTATGTGCATTCATGTGTGCCTGCGTGGAGATCTGAGGTTGGCTGGTAGGGTGGACCTCTGCGCATAATCACATGTGTGTGCAATCAGAGCCACGTCTGGATTTCTTGGAATGTGGATTGTTTGGGGTGAGTTTATCTCTGGATGTGTGCAAATGTATGTGCATTCATGTGTGCCTGCGTGGAGATCTGAGGTTGGCTGGTAGGGTGGACCTCTGCGCATAATCACATGTGTGTGCAATCAGAGCCACGTCTGGATTTCTTGGAATGTGGATTGTTTGGGGTGAGTTTATCTCTGGATGTGTGCAAATGTATGTGCATTCATGTGTGCCTGCGTGGAGATCCGGGGTTGGGTGGTAGGGTGGACCTCTGCGCATAATCACATGTGTGTGCAATCAGAGGCACGTCTGGATTTCTTGGAATGTGGATTGTTTGGGGTGAGTTTATCTCTGGATGTGTGCAAATGTATGTGCATTCATGTGTGCCAGCGTGGAGATCTGAGGTTGGCTGGTATGGTGGACCTCTGCGCATAATCACATGTGTGTGCAATCAGAGGCACGTCTGGATTTCTTGGAATGTGGATTGTTTGGGGTGAGTTTATCTCTGGATGTGTGCAAATGTATGTGCATTCATGTGTGCCTGCGTGGAGATCTGAGGTTGGCTGGTAGGGTGGACCTCTGCGCATAATCACATGTGTGTGCAATCAGAGGCACGTCTGGATTTCTTGGAATGTGGATTGTTTGGGGTGAGTTTATCTCTGGATATGTGCAAATGTATGTGCATTCATGTGTGCCTGCGTGGAGATCTGAGGTTGGCTGGTAGGGTGGACCTCTGCGCATAATCACATGTGTGTGCAATCAGAGCCACGTCTGGATTTCTTGGAATGTGGATTGTTTGGGGTGAGTTTATCTCTGGATGTGTGCAAATGTATGTGCATTCATGTGTGCCTGCGTGGAGATCTGAGGTTGGCTGGTAGGGTGGACCTCTGCGCATAATCACATGTGTGTGCAATCAGAGCCACGTCTGGATTTCTTGGAATGTGGATTGTTTGAGGTTAGTTTATCTCTGGATGTGTGCAAATGTATGTGCATTCATGTGTGCCTGCGTGGAGATCTGAGGTTGGCTGGTAGGGTGGACCTCTGCGCATAATCACATGTGTGTGCAATCAGAGCCACGTCTGGATTTCTTGGAATGTGGATTGTTTGGGGTGAGTTTATCTCTGGATGTGTGCAAATGTATGTGCATTCATGTGTGCCTGCGTGGAGATCTGAGGTTGGCTGGTAGGGTGGACCTCTGCGCATAATCACATGTGTGTGCAATCAGAGGCACGTCTGGATTTCTTGGACTGTGGATTGTTTGGGGTGAGTTTATCTCTGGATGTGTGCAAATGTATGTGCATTCATGTGTGCCTGCGTGGAGATCCGGGGTTGGGTGGTAGGGTGGACCTCTGCGCATAATCACATGTGTGTGCAATCAGAGCCACGTCTGGATTTCTTGGAATGTGGATTGTTTGGGGTGAGTTTATCTCTGGATGTGTGCAAATGTATGTGCATTCATGTGTGCCTGCGTGGAGATCTGAGGTTGGCTGGTAGGGTGGACCTCTGCGCATAATCACATGTGTGTGCAATCAGAGCCACGTCTGGATTTCTTGGAATGTGGATTGTTTGGGGTGAGTTTATCTCTGGATGTGTGCAAATGTATGTGCATTCATGTGTGCCTGCGTGGAGATCTGAGGTTGGCTGGTAGGGTGGACCTCTGCGCATAATCACATGTGTGTGCAATCAGAGGCACGTCTGGATTTCTTGGAATGTGGATTGTTTGGGGTGAGTTTATCTCTGGATGTGTGCAAATGTATGTGCATTCATGTGTGCCTGCGTGGAGATCTGAGGTTGGCTGGTAGGGTGGACCTCTGCGCATAATCACATGTGTGTGCAATCAGAGGCACGTCTGGATTTCTTGGAATGTTGATTGTTTGGGGTGAGTTTATCTCTGGATGTGTGCAAATGTATGTGCATTCATGTGTGCCTGCGTGGAGATCTGAGGTTGGCTGGTAGGGTGGACCTCTGCGCATAATCACATGTGTGTGCAATCAGAGCCACGTCTGGATTTCTTGGAATGTGGATTGTTTGGGGTGAGTTTATCTCTGGATGTGTGCAAATGTATGTGCATTCATGTGTGCCTGCGTGGAGATCTGAGGTTGGCTGGTAGGGTGGACCTCTGCGCATAATCACATGTGTGTGCAATCAGAGGCACGTCTGGATTTCTTGGAATGTGGATTGTTTGGGGTGAGTTTATCTCTGGATGTGTGCAAATGTATGTGCATTCATGTGTGCCTGCGTGGAGATCTGAGGTTGGCTGGTAGGGTGGACCTCTGCGCATAATCACATGTGTGTGCAATCAGAGCCACGTCTGGATTTCTTGGAATGTGGATTGTTTGGGGTGAGTTTATCTCTGGATGTGTGCAAATGTATGTGCATTCATGTGTGCCTGCGTGGAGATCTGAGGTTGGCTGGTAGGGTGGACCTCTGCGCATAATCACATGTGTGTGCAATCAGAGCCACGTCTGGATTTCTTGGAATGTGGATTGTTTGGGGTGAGTTTATCTCTGGATGTGTGCAAATGTATGTGCATTCATGTGTGCCTGCGTGGAGATCTGAGGTTGGCTGGTAGGGTGGACCTCTGCGCATAATCACATGTGTGTGCAATCAGAGGCACGTCTGGATTTCTTGGAATGTGGATTGTTTGGGGTGAGTTTATCTCTGGATGTGTGCAAATGTATGTGCATTCATGTGTGCCTGCGTGGAGATCTGAGGTTGGCTGGTAGGGTGGACCTCTGCGCATAATCACATGTGTGTGCAATCAGAGCCACGTCTGGATTTCTTGGAATGTGGATTGTTTGGGGTGAGTTTATCTCTGGATGTGTGCAAATGTATGTGCATTCATGTGTGCCTGCGTGGAGATCTGAGGTTGGCTGGTAGGGTGGACCTCTGCGCATAATCACATGTGTGTGCAATCAGAGGCACGTCTGGATTTCTTGGACTGTGGATTGTTTGGGGTGAGTTTATCTCTGGATGTGTGCAAATGTATGTGCATTCATGTGTGCCTGCGTGGAGATCCGGGGTTGGGTGGTAGGGTGGACCTCTGCGCATAATCACATGTGTGTGCAATCAGAGCCACGTCTGGATTTCTTGGAATGTGGATTGTTTGGGGTGAGTTTATCTCTGGATGTGTGCAAATGTATGTGCATTCATGTGTGCCTGCGTGGAGATCTGAGGTTGGCTGGTAGGGTGGACCTCTGCGCATAATCACATGTGTGTGCAATCAGAGGCACGTCTGGATTTCTTGGAATGTGGATTGTTTGGGGTGAGTTTATCTCTGGATGTGTGCAAATGTATGTGCATTCATGTGTGCCTGCGTGGAGATCCGGGGTTGGGTGGTAGGGTGGACCTCTGCGCATAATCACATGTGTGTGCAATCAGAGCCACGTCTGGATTTCTTGGAATGTGGATTGTTTGGGGTGAGTTTATCTCTGGATGTGTGCAAATGTATGTGCATTCATGTGTGCCTGCGTGGAGATCTGAGGTTGGCTGGTAGGGTGGACCTCTGCGCATAATCACATGTGTGTGCAATCAGAGGCACGTCTGGATTTCTTGGAATGTGGATTGTTTGGGGTGAGTTTATCTCTGGATGTGTGCAAATGTATGTGCATTCATGTGTGCCTGCGTGGAGATCTGAGGTTGGCTGGTAGGGTGGACCTCTGCGCATAATCACATGTGTGTGCAATCAGAGCCACGTCTGGATTTCTTGGAATGTGGATTGTTTGGGGTGAGTTTATCTCTGGATGTGTGCAAATGTATGTGCATTCATGTGTGCCTGCGTGGAGATCTGAGGTTGGCTGGTAGGGTGGACCTCTGCGCATAATCACATGTGTGTGCAATCAGAGCCACGTCTGGATTTCTTGGAATGTGGATTGTTTGGGGTGAGTTTATCTCTGGATGTGTGCAAATGTATGTGCATTCATGTGTGCCTGCGTGGAGATCTGAGGTTGGCTGGTAGGGTGGACCTCTGCGCATAATCACATGTGTGTGCAATCAGAGCCACGTCTGGATTTCTTGGAATGTGGATTGTTTGGGGTGAGTTTATCTCTGGATGTGTGCAAATGTATGTGCATTCATGTGTGCCTGCGTGGAGATCTGAGGTTGGCTGGTAGGGTGGACCTCTGCGCATAATCACATGTGTGTGCAATCAGAGGCACGTCTGGATTTCTTGGAATGTGGATTGTTTGGGGTGAGTTTATCTCTGGATGTGTGCAAATGTATGTGCATTCATGTGTGCCTGCGTGGAGATCTGAGGTTGGCTGGTAGGGTGGACCTCTGCGCATAATCACATGTGTGTGCAATCAGAGCCACGTCTGGATTTCTTGGAATGTGGATTGTTTGGGGTGAGTTTATCTCTGGATGTGTGCAAATGTATGTGCATTCATGTGTGCCTGCGTGGAGATCTGAGGTTGGCTGGTAGGGTGGACCTCTGCGCATAATCACATGTGTGTGCAATCAGAGCCACGTCTGGATTTCTTGGAATGTGGATTGTTTGGGGTGAGTTTATCTCTGGATGTGTGCAAATGTATGTGCATTCATGTGTGCCTGCGTGGAGATCTGAGGTTGGCTGGTAGGGTGGACCTCTGCGCATAATCACATGTGTGTGCAATCAGAGCCACGTCTGGATTTCTTGGAATGTGGATTGTTTGGGGTGAGTTTATCTCTGGATGTGTGCAAATGTATGTGCATTCATGTGTGCCTGCGTGGAGATCTGAGGTTGGCTGGTAGGGTGGACCTCTGCGCATAATCACATGTGTGTGCAATCAGAGGCACGTCTGGATTTCTTGGAATGTGGATTGTTTGGGGTGAGTTTATCTCTGGATGTGTGCAAATGTATGTGCATTCATGTGTGCCTGCGTGGAGATCTGAGGTTGGCTGGTAGGGTGGACCTCTGCGCATAATCACATGTGTGTGCAATCAGAGGCACGTCTGGATTTCTTGGAATGTGGATTGTTTGGGGTGAGTTTATCTCTGGATGTGTGCAAATGTATGTGCATTCATGTGTGCCTGCGTGGAGATCTGAGGTTGGCTGGTAGGGTGGACCTCTGCGCATAATCACATGTGTGTGCAATCAGAGCCACGTCTGGATTTCTTGGAATGTGGATTGTTTGGGGTGAGTTTATCTCTGGATGTGTGCAAATGTATGTGCATTCATGTGTGCCTGCGTGGAGATCTGAGGTTGGCTGGTAGGGTGGACCTCTGCGCATAATCACATGTGTGTGCAATCAGAGCCACGTCTGGATTTCTTGGAATGTGGATTGTTTGGGGTGAGTTTATCTCTGGATGTGTGCAAATGTATGTGCATTCATGTGTGCCTGCGTGGAGATCCGGGGTTGGGTGGTAGGGTGGACCTCTGCGCATAATCACATGTGTGTGCAATCAGAGCCACGTCTGGATTTCTTGGAATGTGGATTGTTTGGGGTGAGTTTATCTCTGGATGTGTGCAAATGTATGTGCATTCATGTGTGCCTGCGTGGAGATCTGAGGTTGGCTGGTAGGGTGGACCTCTGCGCATAATCACATGTGTGTGCAATCAGAGGCACGTCTGGATTTCTTGGAATGTGGATTGTTTGGGGTGAGTTTATCTCTGGATGTGTGCAAATGTATGTGCATTCATGTGTGCCTGCGTGGAGATCTGAGGTTGGCTGGTAGGGTGGACCTCTGCGCATAATCACATGTGTGTGCAATCAGAGCCACGTCTGGATTTCTTGGAATGTGGATTGTTTGGGGTGAGTTTATCTCTGGATGTGTGCAAATGTATGTGCATTCATGTGTGCCTGCGTGGAGATCTGAGGTTGGCTGGTAGGGTGGACCTCTGCGCATAATCACATGTGTGTGCAATCAGAGCCACGTCTGAATTTCTTGGAATGTGGATTGTTTGGGGTGAGTTTATCTCTGGATGTGTGCAAATGTATGTGCATTCATGTGTGCCTGCGTGGAGATCTGAGGTTGGCTGGTAGGGTGGACCTCTGCGCATAATCACATGTGTGTGCAATCAGAGCCACGTCTGGATTTCTTGGAATGTGGATTGTTTGGGGTGAGTTTATCTCTGGATGTGTGCAAATGTATGTGCATTCATGTGTGCCTGCGTGGAGATCCGGGGTTGGGTGGTAGGGTGGACCTCTGCGCATAATCACATGTGTGTGCAATCAGAGCCACGTCTGGATTTCTTGGAATGTGGATTGTTTGGGGTGAGTTTATCTCTGGATGTGTGCAAATGTATGTGCATTCATGTGTGCCTGCGTGGAGATCTGAGGTTGGCTGGTAGGGTGGACCTCTGCGCATAATCACATGTGTGTGCAATCAGAGGCACGTCTGGATTTCTTGGAATGTGGATTGTTTGGGGTGAGTTTATCTCTGGATGTGTGCAAATGTATGTGCATTCATGTGTGCCTGCGTGGAGATCTGAGGTTGGCTGGTAGGGTGGACCTCTGCGCATAATCACATGTGTGTGCAATCAGAGGCACGTCTGGATTTCTTGGAATGTTGATTGTTTGGGGTGAGTTTATCTCTGGATGTGTGCAAATGTATGTGCATTCATGTGTGCCTGCGTGGAGATCTGAGGTTGGCTGGTAGGGTGGACCTCTGCGCATAATCACATGTGTGTGCAATCAGAGCCACGTCTGAATTTCTTGGAATGTGGATTGTTTGGGGTGAGTTTATCTCTGGATGTGTGCAAATGTATGTGCATTCATGTGTGCCTGCGTGGAGATCTGAGGTTGGCTGGTAGGGTGGACCTCTGCGCATAATCACATGTGTGTGCAATCAGAGGCACGTCTGGATTTCTTGGAATGTGGATTGTTTGGGGTGAGTTTATCTCTGGATGTGTGCAAATGTATGTGCATTCATGTGTGCCTGCGTGGAGATCTGAGGTTGGCTGGTAGGGTGGACCTCTGCGCATAATCACATGTGTGTGCAATCAGAGGCACGTCTGGATTTCTTGGAATGTGGATTGTTTGGGGTGAGTTTATCTCTGGATGTGTGCAAATGTATGTGCATTCATGTGTGCCTGCGTGGAGATCTGAGGTTGGCTGGTAGGGTGGACCTCTGCGCATAATCACATGTGTGTGCAATCAGAGCCACGTCTGGATTTCTTGGAATGTGGATTGTTTGGGGTGAGTTTATCTCTGGATGTGTGCAAATGTATGTGCATTCATGTGTGCCTGCGTGGAGATCTGAGGTTGGCTGGTAGGGTGGACCTCTGCGCATAATCACATGTGTGTGCAATCAGAGCCACGTCTGGATTTCTTGGAATGTGGATTGTTTGGGGTGAGTTTATCTCTGGATGTGTGCAAATGTATGTGCATTCATGTGTGCCTGCGTGGAGATCTGAGGTTGGCTGGTAGGGTGGACCTCTGCGCATAATCACATGTGTGTGCAATCAGAGCCACGTCTGGATTTCTTGGAATGTGGATTGTTTGAGGTTAGTTTATCTCTGGATGTGTGCAAATGTATGTGCATTCATGTGTGCCTGCGTGGAGATCTGAGGTTGGCTGGTAGGGTGGACCTCTGAGCATTATCACATGTGTGTGCAATCAGAGCCACGTCTGGATTTCTTGGAATGTGGATTGTTTGGGGTGAGTTTATCTCTGGATGTGTGCAAATGTATGTGCATTCATGTGTGCCTGCGTGGAGATCTGAGGTTGGCTGGTAGGGTGGACCTCTGCGCATAATCACATGTGTGTGCAATCAGAGGCACGTCTGGATTTCTTGGACTGTGGATTGTTTGGGGTGAGTTTATCTCTGGATGTGTGCAAATGTATGTGCATTCATGTGTGCCTGCGTGGAGATCCGGGGTTGGGTGGTAGGGTGGACCTCTGCGCATAATCACATGTGTGTGCAATCAGAGCCACGTCTGGATTTCTTGGAATGTGGATTGTTTGGGGTGAGTTTATCTCTGGATGTGTGCAAATGTATGTGCATTCATGTGTGCCTGCGTGGAGATCTGAGGTTGGCTGGTAGGGTGGACCTCTGCGCATAATCACATGTGTGTGCAATCAGAGGCACGTCTGGATTTCTTGGAATGTGGATTGTTTGGGGTGAGTTTATCTCTGGATGTGTGCAAATGTATGTGCATTCATGTGTGCCTGCGTGGAGATCCGGGGTTGGGTGGTAGGGTGGACCTCTGCGCATAATCACATGTGTGTGCAATCAGAGCCACGTCTGGATTTCTTGGAATGTGGATTGTTTGGGGTGAGTTTATCTCTGGATGTGTGCAAATGTATGTGCATTCATGTGTGCCTGCGTGGAGATCTGAGGTTGGCTGGTAGGGTGGACCTCTGCGCATAATCACATGTGTGTGCAATCAGAGGCACGTCTGGATTTCTTGGAATGTGGATTGTTTGGGGTGAGTTTATCTCTGGATGTGTGCAAATGTATGTGCATTCATGTGTGCCTGCGTGGAGATCTGAGGTTGGCTGGTAGGGTGGACCTCTGCGCATAATCACATGTGTGTGCAATCAGAGGCACGTCTGGATTTCTTGGAATGTTGATTGTTTGGGGTGAGTTTATCTCTGGATGTGTGCAAATGTATGTGCATTCATGTGTGCCTGCGTGGAGATCTGAGGTTGGCTGGTAGGGTGGACCTCTGCGCATAATCACATGTGTGTGCAATCAGAGCCACGTCTGAATTTCTTGGAATGTGGATTGTTTGGGGTGAGTTTATCTCTGGATGTGTGCAAATGTATGTGCATTCATGTGTGCCTGCGTGGAGATCTGAGGTTGGCTGGTAGGGTGGACCTCTGCGCATAATCACATGTGTGTGCAATCAGAGCCACGTCTGGATTTCTTGGAATGTGGATTGTTTGGGGTGAGTTTATCTCTGGATGTGTGCAAATGTATGTGCATTCATGTGTGCCTGCGTGGAGATCCGGGGTTGGGTGGTAGGGTGGACCTCTGCGCATAATCACATGTGTGTGCAATCAGAGCCACGTCTGGATTTCTTGGAATGTGGATTGTTTGGGGTGAGTTTATCTCTGGATGTGTGCAAATGTATGTGCATTCATGTGTGCCTGCGTGGAGATCTGAGGTTGGCTGGTAGGGTGGACCTCTGCGCATAATCACATGTGTGTGCAATCAGAGGCACGTCTGGATTTCTTGGAATGTGGATTGTTTGGGGTGAGTTTATCTCTGGATGTGTGCAAATGTATGTGCATTCATGTGTGCCTGCGTGGAGATCTGAGGTTGGCTGGTAGGGTGGACCTCTGCGCATAATCACATGTGTGTGCAATCAGAGGCACGTCTGGATTTCTTGGAATGTTGATTGTTTGGGGTGAGTTTATCTCTGGATGTGTGCAAATGTATGTGCATTCATGTGTGCCTGCGTGGAGATCTGAGGTTGGCTGGTAGGGTGGACCTCTGCGCATAATCACATGTGTGTGCAATCAGAGCCACGTCTGAATTTCTTGGAATGTGGATTGTTTGGGGTGAGTTTATCTCTGGATGTGTGCAAATGTATGTGCATTCATGTGTGCCTGCGTGGAGATCTGAGGTTGGCTGGTAGGGTGGACCTCTGCGCATAATCACATGTGTGTGCAATCAGAGGCACGTCTGGATTTCTTGGAATGTGGATTGTTTGGGGTGAGTTTATCTCTGGATGTGTGCAAATGTATGTGCATTCATGTGTGCCTGCGTGGAGATCTGAGGTTGGCTGGTAGGGTGGACCTCTGCGCATAATCACATGTGTGTGCAATCAGAGGCACGTCTGGATTTCTTGGAATGTGGATTGTTTGGGGTGAGTTTATCTCTGGATGTGTGCAAATGTATGTGCATTCATGTGTGCCTGCGTGGAGATCTGAGGTTGGCTGGTAGGGTGGACCTCTGCGCATAATCACATGTGTGTGCAATCAGAGCCACGTCTGGATTTCTTGGAATGTGGATTGTTTGGGGTGAGTTTATCTCTGGATGTGTGCAAATGTATGTGCATTCATGTGTGCCTGCGTGGAGATCTGAGGTTGGCTGGTAGGGTGGACCTCTGCGCATAATCACATGTGTGTGCAATCAGAGCCACGTCTGGATTTCTTGGAATGTGGATTGTTTGGGGTGAGTTTATCTCTGGATGTGTGCAAATGTATGTGCATTCATGTGTGCCTGCGTGGAGATCTGAGGTTGGCTGGTAGGGTGGACCTCTGCGCATAATCACATGTGTGTGCAATCAGAGCCACGTCTGGATTTCTTGGAATGTGGATTGTTTGAGGTTAGTTTATCTCTGGATGTGTGCAAATGTATGTGCATTCATGTGTGCCTGCGTGGAGATCTGAGGTTGGCTGGTAGGGTGGACCTCTGAGCATTATCACATGTGTGTGCAATCAGAGCCACGTCTGGATTTCTTGGAATGTGGATTGTTTGGGGTGAGTTTATCTCTGGATGTGTGCAAATGTATGTGCATTCATGTGTGCCTGCGTGGAGATCTGAGGTTGGCTGGTAGGGTGGACCTCTGCGCATAATCACATGTGTGTGCAATCAGAGGCACGTCTGGATTTCTTGGACTGTGGATTGTTTGGGGTGAGTTTATCTCTGGATGTGTGCAAATGTATGTGCATTCATGTGTGCCTGCGTGGAGATCCGGGGTTGGGTGGTAGGGTGGACCTCTGCGCATAATCACATGTGTGTGCAATCAGAGCCACGTCTGGATTTCTTGGAATGTGGATTGTTTGGGGTGAGTTTATCTCTGGATGTGTGCAAATGTATGTGCATTCATGTGTGCCTGCGTGGAGATCTGAGGTTGGCTGGTAGGGTGGACCTCTGCGCATAATCACATGTGTGTGCAATCAGAGGCACGTCTGGATTTCTTGGAATGTGGATTGTTTGGGGTGAGTTTATCTCTGGATGTGTGCAAATGTATGTGCATTCATGTGTGCCTGCGTGGAGATCCGGGGTTGGGTGGTAGGGTGGACCTCTGCGCATAATCACATGTGTGTGCAATCAGAGCCACGTCTGGATTTCTTGGAATGTGGATTGTTTGGGGTGAGTTTATCTCTGGATGTGTGCAAATGTATGTGCATTCATGTGTGCCTGCGTGGAGATCTGAGGTTGGCTGGTAGGGTGGACCTCTGCGCATAATCACATGTGTGTGCAATCAGAGGCACGTCTGGATTTCTTGGAATGTGGATTGTTTGGGGTGAGTTTATCTCTGGATGTGTGCAAATGTATGTGCATTCATGTGTGCCTGCGTGGAGATCTGAGGTTGGCTGGTAGGGTGGACCTCTGCGCATAATCACATGTGTGTGCAATCAGAGGCACGTCTGGATTTCTTGGAATGTTGATTGTTTGGGGTGAGTTTATCTCTGGATGTGTGCAAATGTATGTGCATTCATGTGTGCCTGCGTGGAGATCTGAGGTTGGCTGGTAGGGTGGACCTCTGCGCATAATCACATGTGTGTGCAATCAGAGCCACGTCTGAATTTCTTGGAATGTGGATTGTTTGGGGTGAGTTTATCTCTGGATGTGTGCAAATGTATGTGCATTCATGTGTGCCTGCGTGGAGATCTGAGGTTGGCTGGTAGGGTGGACCTCTGCGCATAATCACATGTGTGTGCAATCAGAGCCACGTCTGGATTTCTTGGAATGTGGATTGTTTGGGGTGAGTTTATCTCTGGATGTGTGCAAATGTATGTGCATTCATGTGTGCCTGCGTGGAGATCTGAGGTTGGCTGGTAGGGTGGACCTCTGCGCATAATCACATGTGTGTGCAATCAGAGGCACGTCTGGATTTCTTGGAATGTGGATTGCTTGGGGTGAGTTTATCTCTGGATGTGTGCAAATGTATGTGCATTCATGTGTGCCTGCGTGGAGATCTGAGGTTGGCTGGTAGGGTGGACCTCTGCGCATAATCACATGTGTGTGCAATCAGAGCCACGTCTGGATTTCTTGGAATGTGGATTGTTTGGGGTGAGTTTATCTCTGGATGTGTGCAAATGTATGTGCATTCATGTGTGCCTGCGTGGAGATCCGGGGTTGGGTGGTAGGTTGGACCTCTGCGCATAATCACATGTGTGTGCAATCAGAGCCACGTCTGGATTTCTTGGAATGTGGATTGTTTGGGGTGAGTTTATCTCTGGATGTGTGCAAATGTATGTGCATTCATGTGTGCCTGCGTGGAGATCTGAGGTTGGCTGGTAGGGTGGACCTCTGCGCATAATCACATGTGTGTGCAATCAGAGGCACGTCTGGATTTCTTGGAATGTGGATTGTTTGGGGTGAGTTTATCTCTGGATGTGTGCAAATGTATGTGCATTCATGTGTGCCTGCGTGGAGATCTGAGGTTGGCTGGTAGGGTGGACCTCTGCGCATAATCACATGTGTGTGCAATCAGAGGCACGTCTGGATTTCTTGGAATGTGGATTGTTTGGGGTGAGTTTATCTCTGGATGTGTGCAAATGTATGTGCATTCATGTGTGCCTGCGTGGAGATCTGAGGTTGGCTGGTAGGGTGGACCTCTGCGCATAATCACATGTGTGTGCAATCAGAGCCACGTCTGGATTTCTTGGCATGTGGATTGTTTGGGGTGAGTTTATCTCTGGATGTGTGCAAATGTATGTGCATTCATGTGTGCCTGCGTGGAGATCTGAGGTTGGCTGGTAGGGTGGACCTCTGCGCATAATCACATGTGTATGCAATCAGAGCCACGTCTGGATTTCTTGGAATGTGGATTGTTTGGGGTGAGTTTATCTCTGGATGTGTGCAAATGTATGTGCATTCATGTGTGCCTGCGTGGAGATCTGAGGTTGGCTGGTAGGGTGGACCTCTGCGCATAATCACATGTGTGTGCAATCAGAGGCACGTCTGGATTTCTTGGAATGTGGATTGTTTGGGGTGAGTTTATCTCTGGATGTGTGCAAATGTATGTGCATTCATGTGTGCCTGCGTGGAGATCTGAGGTTGGCTGGTAGGGTGGACCTCTGCGCATAATCACATGTGTGTGCAATCAGAGCCACGTCTGGATTTCTTGGAATGTGGATTGTTTGGGGTGAGTTTATCTCTGGATGTGTGCAAATGTATGTGCATTCATGTGTGCCTGCGTGGAGATCTGAGGTTGGCTGGTAGGGTGGACCTCTGCGCATAATCACATGTGTGTGCAATCAGAGGCACGTCTGGATTTCTTGGAATGTGGATTGTTTGGGGTGAGTTTATCTCTGGATGTGTGCAAATGTATGTGCATTCATGTGTGCCTGCGTGGAGATCTGAGGTTGGCTGGTAGGGTGGACCTCTGCGCATAATCACATGTGTGTGCAATCAGAGCCACGTCTGGATTTCTTGGAATGTGGATTGTTTGGGGTGAGTTTATCTCTGGATGTGTGCAAATGTATGTGCATTCATGTGTGCCTGCGTGGAGATCTGAGGTTGGCTGGTAGGGTGGACCTCTGCGCATAATCACATGTGTGTGCAATCAGAGGCACGTCTGGATTTCTTGGAATGTGGATTGCTTGGGGTGAGTTTATCTCTGGATGTGTGCAAATGTATGTGCATTCATGTGTGCCTGCGTGGAGATCTGAGGTTGGCTGGTAGGGTGGACCTCTGCGCATAATCACATGTGTGTGCAATCAGAGGCACGTCTGGATTTCTTGGAATGTGGATTGTTTGGGGTGAGTTTATCTCTGGATGTGTGCAAATGTATGTGCATTCATGTGTGCCTGCGTGGAGATCTGAGGTTGGCTGGTAGGGTGGACCTCTGCGCATAATCACATGTGTGTGCAATCAGAGGCACGTCTGGATTTCTTGGAATGTGGATTGTTTGGGGTGAGTTTATCTCTGGATGTGTGCAAATGTATGTGCATTCATGTGTGCCTGCGTGGAGATCTGAGGTTGGCTGGTAGGGTGGACCTCTGCGCATAATCACATGTGTGTGCAATCAGAGCCACGTCTGGATTTCTTGGAATGTGGATTGTTTGGGGTGAGTTTATCTCTGGATGTGTGCAAATGTATGTGCATTCATGTGTGCCTGCGTGGAGATCTGAGGTTGGCTGGTAGGGTGGACCTCTGCGCATAATCACATGTGTGTGCAATCAGAGGCACGTCTGGATTTCTTGGAATGTGGATTGTTTGGGGTGAGTTTATCTCTGGATGTGTGCAAATGTATGGGGTTAGGGGTTAGGGGTTAGGGTTAGGGGTAGGGGTTAGGGTTAGGGTTAGGACATTGGTTATGGCTCCGACCCCCCTGGGGGGGACCGAAGAATGCACGGTCCTTCCCTCCTGGGCCCCTCCCTCCCCGGTGCCAAAAAAACCAGTCCTGGTCTCGAGATTGGGGTCGATAAGTATCGGGCCGCATACGGGAGCGACCCCTCCTCCCATAGCGGACCTGCTGCCACCCCTCATCAGACATGATGGAGGGCTAAGTAAGTTTTTTCAATATTTTTTTGTTATTTTTTTGTGTTTTTTACTTTTTTTAATTTTTTATTTTTTAGAAAAAGAGAAAATAAAAATCCAAAAAAGAGAATAAAACTCTTAAAAACTAAAAATGCCCGGAAAAGGGTTCAAAAAACTAAAAATTCCCTGAAAAGGGTTCAAAAAAAACTAAACGTGTGCCACTGTGGCGACGTTTCGACCAAACATGGTCTTCTTCAGGCCTGGGCACACCCAAAACTAAAATAAGTCTGCTGCAGAATGAGCGACTGTCTCCGTCGAAGGGCAGCAAAAGAATGAGCCTGGCCTGCAGGCTCACCCCTTAAATAAGCTCTGGCTCCGCCTCAACGGTTTCTAAAGTTTCAACAAAAAGAATAAGAAAAGGAAACTCCACAGTTCAAATGAATTTTAAACGTTTTTAAACCTAACCCACAGTATTTAAATGAATTAAAACTACACCATATGAACTGACATGAACTAAATGGCGTGTATATACATAAAATAAAATCACTATTTACAGAAAAGGTTTTAAACTTAATATTTACACATCCATGACAAGTATTTATTTATTTATTTATTTATTTTTTTGTTTTTATTATTTTTTTGTTTTTTACATAATTTTGTACATATGTTCCACCAAGTATTTAACAAAATAGTGGGGGACGGGGGAAAGGGGAAGGGGATGGGACTAGGGTTAGGAATAGAAGTAGGAATAGGGAAGGGGATTAGGGTTAGGATATAGGACAGGGGTTAGGACGATAGGTTAGGGTTAGGGCTAGGAGTGGGAAGTGGTTAGGGTTAGGGTAAGGAAACAGGATAGGGGATAGGGTTAGGATTAGGAACAAGGGAATGGTTAGGGTTAGGGTAAGGGTTAGGGGTTAGGTGAAAACAGGCCACCAAGGGCCTGACAGGCACTGTCCATCGTGGGGGCCGAGGGTTCTTGCCGGGAGGTGGAGACCCTGCCCGGGTGTTCCAAAAATTGCCCATATCTTGGGTTAACTGTCTTGGGGCCGTCGCGACGTTTCGGCTGAGTTGTGCCTTCTTCAGACTGGCCCGGTAATTATGACTCTTTATTTAGGTTCTTTCTCTTCCTTTTATTTAGGTTTTTTCAGGTAAGTATATTTTAACTTTACT
The DNA here is from genome assembly GCF_964374335.1 of Astatotilapia calliptera. Classification (NCBI taxonomy): domain Eukaryota; kingdom Metazoa; phylum Chordata; class Actinopteri; order Cichliformes; family Cichlidae; genus Astatotilapia; species Astatotilapia calliptera. Next base: position 31,263,759 of record NC_137429.1, read on the forward strand.
TTTTCTTCTTTTTTTAGGTTCTGCGACAGGTAAGTATTTTTTTACTTTATTATTTATTCTCCCTTCTTTTTTTAGGTTTTTTTCTTCCCTCTTTTTAGGTTTTTTGTTCAAAGTTGAATTTCAAACCCCCCCCTGGTTAGGGTAAGGGTTTGGGACAGGCAGGGGCATCTCCCACCCCCACGAGGCGCGGGCAAAGTTAGGGGTTAGGTGAAAACAGGCCACCAAGGGCCTGACAGGCACTGTCCATCGTGGGGGCCGAGGGTTCTTGCCGGGAGGTGGAGACCCTGCCCGGGTGTTCCAAAAATTGCCCATATCTTGGGTTAACTGTCTTGGGGCCGTCGCGACGTTTCGGCTGAGTTGTGCCTTCTTCAGACTGGCCCGGTAATTATGACTCTTTATTTAGGTTCTTTCTCTTCCTTTTATTTAGGTTTTTTCAGGTAAGTATATTTTAACTTTACTTTTTCTTCTTTTTTTAGGTTCTGCGACAGGTAAGTATTTTTTTACTTTATTATTTATTCTCCCTTCTTTTTTTAGGTTTTTTTCTTCCCTCTTTTTAGGTTTTTTGTTCAAAGTTGAATTTCAAACCCCCCCCTGGTTAGGGTAAGGGTTTGGGACAGGCAGGGGCATCTCCCACCCCCACGAGGCGCGGGCAAAGTTAGGGGTTAGGTGAAAACAGGCCACCAAGGGCCTGACAGGCACTGTCCATCGTGGGGGCCGAGGGTTCTTGCCGGGAGGTGGAGACCCTGCCCGGGTGTTCCAAAAATTGCCCATATCTTGGGTTAACTGTCTTGGGGCCGTCGCGACGTTTCGGCTGAGTTGTGCCTTCTTCAGACTGGCCCGGTAATTATGACTCTTTATTTAGGTTCTTTCTCTTCCTTTTATTTAGGTTTTTTCAGGTAAGTATATTTTAACTTTACTTTTTCTTCTTTTTTTAGGTTCTGCGACAGGTAAGTATTTTTTTACTTTATTATTTATTCTCCCTTCTTTTTTTAGGTTTTTTTCTTCCCTCTTTTTAGGTTTTTTGTTCAAAGTTGAATTTCAAACCCCCCCCTGGTTAGGGTAAGGGTTTGGGACAGGCAGGGGCATCTCCCACCCCCACGAGGCGCGGGCAAAGTTAGGGGTTAGGTGAAAACAGGCCACCAAGGGCCTGACAGGCACTGTCCATCGTGGGGGCCGAGGGTTCTTGCCGGGAGGTGGAGACCCTGCCCGGGTGTTCCAAAAATTGCCCATATCTTGGGTTAACTGTCTTGGGGCCGTCGCGACGTTTCGGCTGAGTTGTGCCTTCTTCAGACTGGCCCGGTAATTATGACTCTTTATTTAGGTTCTTTCTCTTCCTTTTATTTAGGTTTTTTCAGGTAAGTATATTTTAACTTTACTTTTTCTTCTTTTTTTAGGTTCTGCGACAGGTAAGTATTTTTTTACTTTATTATTTATTCTCCCTTCTTTTTTTAGGTTTTTTTCTTCCCTCTTTTTAGGTTTTTTGTTCAAAGTTGAATTTCAAACCCCCCCCTGGTTAGGGTAAGGGTTTGGGACAGGCAGGGGCATCTCCCACCCCCACGAGGCGCGGGCAAAGTTAGGGGTTAGGTGAAAACAGGCCACCAAGGGCCTGACAGGCACTGTCCATCGTGGGGGCCGAGGGTTCTTGCCGGGAGGTGGAGACCCTGCCCGGGTGTTCCAAAAATTGCCCATATCTTGGGTTAACTGTCTTGGGGCCGTCGCGACGTTTCGGCTGAGTTGTGCCTTCTTCAGACTGGCCCGGTAATTATGACTCTTTATTTAGGTTCTTTCTCTTCCTTTTATTTAGGTTTTTTCAGGTAAGTATATTTTAACTTTACTTTTTCTTCTTTTTTTAGGTTCTGCGACAGGTAAGTATTTTTTTACTTTATTATTTATTCTCCCTTCTTTTTTTAGGTTTTTTTCTTCCCTCTTTTTAGGTTTTTTGTTCAAAGTTGAATTTCAAACCCCCCCCTGGTTAGGGTAAGGGTTTGGGACAGGCAGGGGCATCTCCCACCCCCACGAGGCGCGGGCAAAGTTAGGGGTTAGGTGAAAACAGGCCACCAAGGGCCTGACAGGCACTGTCCATCGTGGGGGCCGAGGGTTCTTGCCGGGAGGTGGAGACCCTGCCCGGGTGTTCCAAAAATTGCCCATATCTTGGGTTAACTGTCTTGGGGCCGTCGCGACGTTTCGGCTGAGTTGTGCCTTCTTCAGACTGGCCCGGTAATTATGACTCTTTATTTAGGTTCTTTCTCTTCCTTTTATTTAGGTTTTTTCAGGTAAGTATATTTTAACTTTACTTTTTCTTCTTTTTTTAGGTTCTGCGACAGGTAAGTATTTTTTTACTTTATTATTTATTCTCCCTTCTTTTTTTAGGTTTTTTTCTTCCCTCTTTTTAGGTTTTTTGTTCAAAGTTGAATTTCAAACCCCCCCCTGGTTAGGGTAAGGGTTTGGGACAGGCAGGGGCATCTCCCACCCCCACGAGGCGCGGGCAAAGTTAGGGGTTAGGTGAAAACAGGCCACCAAGGGCCTGACAGGCACTGTCCATCGTGGGGGCCGAGGGTTCTTGCCGGGAGGTGGAGACCCTGCCCGGGTGTTCCAAAAATTGCCCATATCTTGGGTTAACTGTCTTGGGGCCGTCGCGACGTTTCGGCTGAGTTGTGCCTTCTTCAGACTGGCCCGGTAATTATGACTCTTTATTTAGGTTCTTTCTCTTCCTTTTATTTAGGTTTTTTCAGGTAAGTATATTTTAACTTTACTTTTTCTTCTTTTTTTAGGTTCTGCGACAGGTAAGTATTTTTTTACTTTATTATTTATTCTCCCTTCTTTTTTTAGGTTTTTTTCTTCCCTCTTTTTAGGTTTTTTGTTCAAAGTTGAATTTCAAACCCCCCCCTGGTTAGGGTAAGGGTTTGGGACAGGCAGGGGCATCTCCCACCCCCACGAGGCGCGGGCAAAGTTAGGGGTTAGGTGAAAACAGGCCACCAAGGGCCTGACAGGCACTGTCCATCGTGGGGGCCGAGGGTTCTTGCCGGGAGGTGGAGACCCTGCCCGGGTGTTCCAAAAATTGCCCATATCTTGGGTTAACTGTCTTGGGGCCGTCGCGACGTTTCGGCTGAGTTGTGCCTTCTTCAGACTGGCCCGGTAATTATGACTCTTTATTTAGGTTCTTTCTCTTCCTTTTATTTAGGTTTTTTCAGGTAAGTATATTTTAACTTTACTTTTTCTTCTTTTTTTAGGTTCTGCGACAGGTAAGTATTTTTTTACTTTATTATTTATTCTCCCTTCTTTTTTTAGGTTTTTTTCTTCCCTCTTTTTAGGTTTTTTGTTCAAAGTTGAATTTCAAACCCCCCCCTGGTTAGGGTAAGGGTTTGGGACAGGCAGGGGCATCTCCCACCCCCACGAGGCGCGGGCAAAGTTAGGGGTTAGGTGAAAACAGGCCACCAAGGGCCTGACAGGCACTGTCCATCGTGGGGGCCGAGGGTTCTTGCCGGGAGGTGGAGACCCTGCCCGGGTGTTCCAAAAATTGCCCATATCTTGGGTTAACTGTCTTGGGGCCGTCGCGACGTTTCGGCTGAGTTGTGCCTTCTTCAGACTGGCCCGGTAATTATGACTCTTTATTTAGGTTCTTTCTCTTCCTTTTATTTAGGTTTTTTCAGGTAAGTATATTTTAACTTTACTTTTTCTTCTTTTTTTAGGTTCTGCGACAGGTAAGTATTTTTTTACTTTATTATTTATTCTCCCTTCTTTTTTTAGGTTTTTTTCTTCCCTCTTTTTAGGTTTTTTGTTCAAAGTTGAATTTCAAACCCCCCCCTGGTTAGGGTAAGGGTTTGGGACAGGCAGGGGCATCTCCCACCCCCACGAGGCGCGGGCAAAGTTAGGGGTTAGGTGAAAACAGGCCACCAAGGGCCTGACAGGCACTGTCCATCGTGGGGGCCGAGGGTTCTTGCCGGGAGGTGGAGACCCTGCCCGGGTGTTCCAAAAATTGCCCATATCTTGGGTTAACTGTCTTGGGGCCGTCGCGACGTTTCGGCTGAGTTGTGCCTTCTTCAGACTGGCCCGGTAATTATGACTCTTTATTTAGGTTCTTTCTCTTCCTTTTATTTAGGTTTTTTCAGGTAAGTATATTTTAACTTTACTTTTTCTTCTTTTTTTAGGTTCTGCGACAGGTAAGTATTTTTTTACTTTATTATTTATTCTCCCTTCTTTTTTTAGGTTTTTTTCTTCCCTCTTTTTAGGTTTTTTGTTCAAAGTTGAATTTCAAACCCCCCCCTGGTTAGGGTAAGGGTTTGGGACAGGCAGGGGCATCTCCCACCCCCACGAGGCGCGGGCAAAGTTAGGGGTTAGGTGAAAACAGGCCACCAAGGGCCTGACAGGCACTGTCCATCGTGGGGGCCGAGGGTTCTTGCCGGGAGGTGGAGACCCTGCCCGGGTGTTCCAAAAATTGCCCATATCTTGGGTTAACTGTCTTGGGGCCGTCGCGACGTTTCGGCTGAGTTGTGCCTTCTTCAGACTGGCCCGGTAATTATGACTCTTTATTTAGGTTCTTTCTCTTCCTTTTATTTAGGTTTTTTCAGGTAAGTATATTTTAACTTTACTTTTTCTTCTTTTTTTAGGTTCTGCGACAGGTAAGTATTTTTTTACTTTATTATTTATTCTCCCTTCTTTTTTTAGGTTTTTTTCTTCCCTCTTTTTAGGTTTTTTGTTCAAAGTTGAATTTCAAACCCCCCCCTGGTTAGGGTAAGGGTTTGGGACAGGCAGGGGCATCTCCCACCCCCACGAGGCGCGGGCAAAGTTAGGGGTTAGGTGAAAACAGGCCACCAAGGGCCTGACAGGCACTGTCCATCGTGGGGGCCGAGGGTTCTTGCCGGGAGGTGGAGACCCTGCCCGGGTGTTCCAAAAATTGCCCATATCTTGGGTTAACTGTCTTGGGGCCGTCGCGACGTTTCGGCTGAGTTGTGCCTTCTTCAGACTGGCCCGGTAATTATGACTCTTTATTTAGGTTCTTTCTCTTCCTTTTATTTAGGTTTTTTCAGGTAAGTATATTTTAACTTTACTTTTTCTTCTTTTTTTAGGTTCTGCGACAGGTAAGTATTTTTTTACTTTATTATTTATTCTCCCTTCTTTTTTTAGGTTTTTTTCTTCCCTCTTTTTAGGTTTTTTGTTCAAAGTTGAATTTCAAACCCCCCCCTGGTTAGGGTAAGGGTTTGGGACAGGCAGGGGCATCTCCCACCCCCACGAGGCGCGGGCAAAGTTAGGGGTTAGGTGAAAACAGGCCACCAAGGGCCTGACAGGCACTGTCCATCGTGGGGGCCGAGGGTTCTTGCCGGGAGGTGGAGACCCTGCCCGGGTGTTCCAAAAATTGCCCATATCTTGGGTTAACTGTCTTGGGGCCGTCGCGACGTTTCGGCTGAGTTGTGCCTTCTTCAGACTGGCCCGGTAATTATGACTCTTTATTTAGGTTCTTTCTCTTCCTTTTATTTAGGTTTTTTCAGGTAAGTATATTTTAACTTTACTTTTTCTTCTTTTTTTAGGTTCTGCGACAGGTAAGTATTTTTTTACTTTATTATTTATTCTCCCTTCTTTTTTTAGGTTTTTTTCTTCCCTCTTTTTAGGTTTTTTGTTCAAAGTTGAATTTCAAACCCCCCCCTGGTTAGGGTAAGGGTTTGGGACAGGCAGGGGCATCTCCCACCCCCACGAGGCGCGGGCAAAGTTAGGGGTTAGGTGAAAACAGGCCACCAAGGGCCTGACAGGCACTGTCCATCGTGGGGGCCGAGGGTTCTTGCCGGGAGGTGGAGACCCTGCCCGGGTGTTCCAAAAATTGCCCATATCTTGGGTTAACTGTCTCGGGGCCGTCGCGACGTTTCGGCTGAGTTGTGCCTTCTTCAGACTGGCCCGGTAATTATGACTCTTTATTTAGGTTCTTTCTCTTCCTTTTATTTAGGTTTTTTCAGGTAAGTATATTTTAACTTTACTTTTTCTTCTTTTTTTAGGTTCTGCGACAGGTAAGTATTTTTTTACTTTATTATTTATTCTCCCTTCTTTTTTTAGGTTTTTTTCTTCCCTCTTTTTAGGTTTTTTGTTCAAAGTTGAATTTCAAACCCCCCCCTGGTTAGGGTAAGGGTTTGGGACAGGCAGGGGCATCTCCCACCCCCACGAGGCGCGGGCAAAGTTAGGGGTTAGGTGAAAACAGGCCACCAAGGGCCTGACAGGCACTGTCCATCGTGGGGGCCGAGGGTTCTTGCCGGGAGGTGGAGACCCTGCCCGGGTGTTCCAAAAATTGCCCATATCTTGGGTTAACTGTCTTGGGGCCGTCGCGACGTTTCGGCTGAGTTGTGCCTTCTTCAGACTGGCCCGGTAATTATGACTCTTTATTTAGGTTCTTTCTCTTCCTTTTATTTAGGTTTTTTCAGGTAAGTATATTTTAACTTTACTTTTTCTTCTTTTTTTAGGTTCTGCGACAGGTAAGTATTTTTTTACTTTATTATTTATTCTCCCTTCTTTTTTTAGGTTTTTTTCTTCCCTCTTTTTAGGTTTTTTGTTCAAAGTTGAATTTCAAACCCCCCCCTGGTTAGGGTAAGGGTTTGGGACAGGCAGGGGCATCTCCCACCCCCACGAGGCGCGGGCAAAGTTAGGGGTTAGGTGAAAACAGGCCACCAAGGGCCTGACAGGCACTGTCCATCGTGGGGGCCGAGGGTTCTTGCCGGGAGGTGGAGACCCTGCCCGGGTGTTCCAAAAATTGCCCATATCTTGGGTTAACTGTCTTGGGGCCGTCGCGACGTTTCGGCTGAGTTGTGCCTTCTTCAGACTGGCCCGGTAATTATGACTCTTTATTTAGGTTCTTTCTCTTCCTGTTATTTAGGTTTTTTCAGGTAAGTATATTTTAACTTTACTTTTTCTTCTTTTTTTAGGTTCTGCGACAGGTAAGTATTTTTTTACTTTATTATTTATTCTCCCTTCTTTTTTTAGGTTTTTTTCTTCCCTCTTTTTAGGTTTTTTGTTCAAAGTTGAATTTCAAACCCCCCCCTGGTTAGGGTAAGGGTTTGGGACAGGCAGGGGCATCTCCCACCCCCACGAGGCGCGGGCAAAGTTAGGGGTTAGGTGAAAACAGGCCACCAAGGGCCTGACAGGCACTGTCCATCGTGGGGGCCGAGGGTTCTTGCCGGGAGGTGGAGACCCTGCCCGGGTGTTCCAAAAATTGCCCATATCTTGGGTTAACTGTCTTGGGGCCGTCGCGACGTTTCGGCTGAGTTGTGCCTTCTTCAGACTGGCCCGGTAATTATGACTCTTTATTTAGGTTCTTTCTCTTCCTTTTATTTAGGTTTTTTCAGGTAAGTATATTTTAACTTTACTTTTTCTTCTTTTTTTAGGTTCTGCGACAGGTAAGTATTTTTTTACTTTATTATTTATTCTCCCTTCTTTTTTTAGGTTTTTTTCTTCCCTCTTTTTAGGTTTTTTGTTCAAAGTTGAATTTCAAACCCCCCCCTGGTTAGGGTAAGGGTTTGGGACAGGCAGGGGCATCTCCCACCCCCACGAGGCGCGGGCAAAGTTAGGGGTTAGGTGAAAACAGGCCACCAAGGGCCTGACAGGCACTGTCCATCGTGGGGGCCGAGGGTTCTTGCCGGGAGGTGGAGACCCTGCCCGGGTGTTCCAAAAATTGCCCATATCTTGGGTTAACTGTCTTGGGGCCGTCGCGACGTTTCGGCTGAGTTGTGCCTTCTTCAGACTGGCCCGGTAATTATGACTCTTTATTTAGGTTCTTTCTCTTCCTTTTATTTAGGTTTTTTCAGGTAAGTATATTTTAACTTTACTTTTTCTTCTTTTTTTAGGTTCTGCGACAGGTAAGTATTTTTTTACTTTATTATTTATTCTCCCTTCTTTTTTTAGGTTTTTTTCTTCCCTCTTTTTAGGTTTTTTGTTCAAAGTTGAATTTCAAACCCCCCCCTGGTTAGGGTAAGGGTTTGGGACAGGCAGGGGCATCTCCCACCCCCACGAGGCGCGGGCAAAGTTAGGGGTTAGGTGAAAACAGGCCACCAAGGGCCTGACAGGCACTGTCCATCGTGGGGGCCGAGGGTTCTTGCCGGGAGGTGGAGACCCTGCCCGGGTGTTCCAAAAATTGCCCATATCTTGGGTTAACTGTCTTGGGGCCGTCGCGACGTTTCGGCTGAGTTGTGCCTTCTTCAGACTGGCCCGGTAATTATGACTCTTTATTTAGGTTCTTTCTCTTCCTTTTATTTAGGTTTTTTCAGGTAAGTATATTTTAACCTTACTTTTTCTTCTTTTTTTAGGTTCTGCGACAGGTAAGTATTTTTTTACTTTATTATTTATTCTCCCTTCTTTTTTTAGGTTTTTTTCTTCCCTCTTTTTAGGTTTTTTGTTCAAAGTTGAATTTCAAACCCCCCCCTGGTTAGGGTAAGGGTTTGGGACAGGCAGGGGCATCTCCCACCCCCACGAGGCGCGGGCAAAGTTAGGGGTTAGGTGAAAACAGGCCACCAAGGGCCTGACAGGCACTGTCCATCGTGGGGGCCGAGGGTTCTTGCCGGGAGGTGGAGACCCTGCCCGGGTGTTCCAAAAATTGCCCATATCTTGGGTTAACTGTCTTGGGGCCGTCGCGACGTTTCGGCTGAGTTGTGCCTTCTTCAGACTGGCCCGGTAATTATGACTCTTTATTTAGGTTCTTTCTCTTCCTTTTATTTAGGTTTTTTCAGGTAAGTATATTTTAACTTTACTTTTTCTTCTTTTTTTAGGTTCTGCGACAGGTAAGTATTTTTTTACTTTATTATTTATTCTCCCTTCTTTTTTTAGGTTTTTTTCTTCCCTCTTTTTAGGTTTTTTGTTCAAAGTTGAATTTCAAACCCCCCCCTGGTTAGGGTAAGGGTTTGGGACAGGCAGGGGCATCTCCCACCCCCACGAGGCGCGGGCAAAGTTAGGGGTTAGGTGAAAACAGGCCACCAAGGGCCTGACAGGCACTGTCCATCGTGGGGGCCGAGGGTTCTTGCCGGGAGGTGGAGACCCTGCCCGGGTGTTCCAAAAATTGCCCATATCTTGGGTTAACTGTCTTGGGGCCGTCGCGACGTTTCGGCTGAGTTGTGCCTTCTTCAGACTGGCCCGGTAATTATGACTCTTTATTTAGGTTCTTTCTCTTCCTTTTATTTAGGTTTTTTCAGGTAAGTATATTTTAACTTTACTTTTTCTTCTTTTTTTAGGTTCTGCGACAGGTAAGTATTTTTTTACTTTATTATTTATTCTCCCTTCTTTTTTTAGGTTTTTTTCTTCCCTCTTTTTAGGTTTTTTGTTCAAAGTTGAATTTCAAACCCCCCCCTGGTTAGGGTAAGGGTTTGGGACAGGCAGGGGCATCTCCCACCCCCACGAGGCGCGGGCAAAGTTAGGGGTTAGGTGAAAACAGGCCACCAAGGGCCTGACAGGCACTGTCCATCGTGGGGGCCGAGGGTTCTTGCCGGGAGGTGGAGACCCTGCCCGGGTGTTCCAAAAATTGCCCATATCTTGGGTTAACTGTCTTGGGGCCGTCGCGACGTTTCGGCTGAGTTGTGCCTTCTTCAGACTGGCCCGGTAATTATGACTCTTTATTTAGGTTCTTTCTCTTCCTTTTATTTAGGTTTTTTCAGGTAAGTATATTTTAACTTTACTTTTTCTTCTTTTTTTAGGTTCTGCGACAGGTAAGTATTTTTTTACTTTATTATTTATTCTCCCTTCTTTTTTTAGGTTTTTTTCTTCCCTCTTTTTAGGTTTTTTGTTCAAAGTTGAATTTCAAACCCCCCCCTGGTTAGGGTAAGGGTTTGGGACAGGCAGGGGCATCTCCCACCCCCACGAGGCGCGGGCAAAGTTAGGGGTTAGGTGAAAACAGGCCACCAAGGGCCTGACAGGCACTGTCCATCGTGGGGGCCGAGGGTTCTTGCCGGGAGGTGGAGACCCTGCCCGGGTGTTCCAAAAATTGCCCATATCTTGGGTTAACTGTCTTGGGGCCGTCGCGACGTTTCGGCTGAGTTGTGCCTTCTTCAGACTGGCCCGGTAATTATGACTCTTTATTTAGGTTCTTTCTCTTCCTTTTATTTAGGTTTTTTCAGGTAAGTATATTTTAACTTTACTTTTTCTTCTTTTTTTAGGTTCTGCGACAGGTAAGTATTTTTTTACTTTATTATTTATTCTCCCTTCTTTTTTTAGGTTTTTTTCTTCCCTCTTTTTAGGTTTTTTGTTCAAAGTTGAATTTCAAACCCCCCCCTGGTTAGGGTAAGGGTTTGGGACAGGCAGGGGCATCTCCCACCCCCACGAGGCGCGGGCAAAGTTAGGGGTTAGGTGAAAACAGGCCACCAAGGGCCTGACAGGCACTGTCCATCGTGGGGGCCGAGGGTTCTTGCCGGGAGGTGGAGACCCTGCCCGGGTGTTCCAAAAATTGCCCATATCTTGGGTTAACTGTCTTGGGGCCGTCGCGACGTTTCGGCTGAGTTGTGCCTTCTTCAGACTGGCCCGGTAATTATGACTCTTTATTTAGGTTCTTTCTCTTCCTTTTATTTAGGTTTTTTCAGGTAAGTATATTTTAACTTTACTTTTTCTTCTTTTTTTAGGTTCTGCGACAGGTAAGTATTTTTTTACTTTATTATTTATTCTCCCTTCTTTTTTTAGGTTTTTTTCTTCCCTCTTTTTAGGTTTTTTGTTCAAAGTTGAATTTCAAACCCCCCCCTGGTTAGGGTAAGGGTTTGGGACAGGCAGGGGCATCTCCCACCCCCACGAGGCGCGGGCAAAGTTAGGGGTTAGGTGAAAACAGGCCACCAAGGGCCTGACAGGCACTGTCCATCGTGGGGGCCGAGGGTTCTTGCCGGGAGGTGGAGACCCTGCCCGGGTGTTCCAAAAATTGCCCATATCTTGGGTTAACTGTCTTGGGGCCGTCGCGACGTTTCGGCTGAGTTGTGCCTTCTTCAGACTGGCCCGGTAATTATGACTCTTTATTTAGGTTCTTTCTCTTCCTTTTATTTAGGTTTTTTCAGGTAAGTATATTTTAACTTTACTTTTTCTTCTTTTTTTAGGTTCTGCGACAGGTAAGTATTTTTTTACTTTATTATTTATTCTCCCTTCTTTTTTTAGGTTTTTTTCTTCCCTCTTTTTAGGTTTTTTGTTCAAAGTTGAATTTCAAACCCCCCCCTGGTTAGGGTAAGGGTTTGGGACAGGCAGGGGCATCTCCCACCCCCACGAGGCGCGGGCAAAGTTAGGGGTTAGGTGAAAACAGGCCACCAAGGGCCTGACAGGCACTGTCCATCGTGGGGGCCGAGGGTTCTTGCCGGGAGGTGGAGACCCTGCCCGGGTGTTCCAAAAATTGCCCATATCTTGGGTTAACTGTCTTGGGGCCGTCGCGACGTTTCGGCTGAGTTGTGCCTTCTTCAGACTGGCCCGGTAATTATGACTCTTTATTTAGGTTCTTTCTCTTCCTTTTATTTAGGTTTTTTCAGGTAAGTATATTTTAACTTTACTTTTTCTTCTTTTTTTAGGTTCTGCGACAGGTAAGTATTTTTTTACTTTATTATTTATTCTCCCTTCTTTTTTTAGGTTTTTTTCTTCCCTCTTTTTAGGTTTTTTGTTCAAAGTTGAATTTCAAACCCCCCCCTGGTTAGGGTAAGGGTTTGGGACAGGCAGGGGCATCTCCCACCCCCACGAGGCGCGGGCAAAGTTAGGGGTTAGGTGAAAACAGGCCACCAAGGGCCTGACAGGCACTGTCCATCGTGGGGGCCGAGGGTTCTTGCCGGGAGGTGGAGACCCTGCCCGGGTGTTCCAAAAATTGCCCATATCTTGGGTTAACTGTCTTGGGGCCGTCGCGACGTTTCGGCTGAGTTGTGCCTTCTTCAGACTGGCCCGGTAATTATGACTCTTTATTTAGGTTCTTTCTCTTCCTTTTATTTAGGTTTTTTCAGGTAAGTATATTTTAACTTTACTTTTTCTTCTTTTTTTAGGTTCTGCGACAGGTAAGTATTTTTTTACTTTATTATTTATTCTCCCTTCTTTTTTTAGGTTTTTTTCTTCCCTCTTTTTAGGTTTTTTGTTCAAAGTTGAATTTCAAACCCCCCCCTGGTTAGGGTAAGGGTTTGGGACAGGCAGGGGCATCTCCCACCCCCACGAGGCGCGGGCAAAGTTAGGGGTTAGGTGAAAACAGGCCACCAAGGGCCTGACAGGCACTGTCCATCGTGGGGGCCGAGGGTTCTTGCCGGGAGGTGGAGACCCTGCCCGGGTGTTCCAAAAATTGCCCATATCTTGGGTTAACTGTCTTGGGGCCGTCGCGACGTTTCGGCTGAGTTGTGCCTTCTTCAGACTGGCCCGGTAATTATGACTCTTTATTTAGGTTCTTTCTCTTCCTTTTATTTAGGTTTTTTCAGGTAAGTATATTTTAACTTTACTTTTTCTTCTTTTTTTAGGTTCTGCGACAGGTAAGTATTTTTTTACTTTATTATTTATTCTCCCTTCTTTTTTTAGGTTTTTTTCTTCCCTCTTTTTAGGTTTTTTGTTCAAAGTTGAATTTCAAACCCCCCCCTGGTTAGGGTAAGGGTTTGGGACAGGCAGGGGCATCTCCCACCCCCACGAGGCGCGGGCAAAGTTAGGGGTTAGGTGAAAACAGGCCACCAAGGGCCTGACAGGCACTGTCCATCGTGGGGGCCGAGGGTTCTTGCCGGGAGGTGGAGACCCTGCCCGGGTGTTCCAAAAATTGCCCATATCTTGGGTTAACTGTCTTGGGGCCGTCGCGACGTTTCGGCTGAGTTGTGCCTTCTTCAGACTGGCCCGGTAATTATGACTCTTTATTTAGGTTCTTTCTCTTCCTTTTATTTAGGTTTTTTCAGGTAAGTATATTTTAACTTTACTTTTTCTTCTTTTTTTAGGTTCTGCGACAGGTAAGTATTTTTTTACTTTATTATTTATTCTCCCTTCTTTTTTTAGGTTTTTTTCTTCCCTCTTTTTAGGTTTTTTGTTCAAAGTTGAATTTCAAACCCCCCCCTGGTTAGGGTAAGGGTTTGGGACAGGCAGGGGCATCTCCCACCCCCACGAGGCGCGGGCAAAGTTAGGGGTTAGGTGAAAACAGGCCACCAAGGGCCTGACAGGCACTGTCCATCGTGGGGGCCGAGGGTTCTTGCCGGGAGGTGGAGACCCTGCCCGGGTGTTCCAAAAATTGCCCATATCTTGGGTTAACTGTCTTGGGGCCGTCGCGACGTTTCGGCTGAGTTGTGCCTTCTTCAGACTGGCCCGGTAATTATGACTCTTTATTTAGGTTCTTTCTCTTCCTTTTATTTAGGTTTTTTCAGGTAAGTATATTTTAACTTTACTTTTTCTTCTTTTTTTAGGTTCTGCGACAGGTAAGTATTTTTTTACTTTATTATTTATTCTCCCTTCTTTTTTTAGGTTTTTTTCTTCCCTCTTTTTAGGTTTTTTGTTCAAAGTTGAATTTCAAACCCCCCCCTGGTTAGGGTAAGGGTTTGGGACAGGCAGGGGCATCTCCCACCCCCACGAGGCGCGGGCAAAGTTAGGGGTTAGGTGAAAACAGGCCACCAAGGGCCTGACAGGCACTGTCCATCGTGGGGGCCGAGGGTTCTTGCCGGGAGGTGGAGACCCTGCCCGGGTGTTCCAAAAATTGCCCATATCTTGGGTTAACTGTCTTGGGGCCGTCGCGACGTTTCGGCTGAGTTGTGCCTTCTTCAGACTGGCCCGGTAATTATGACTCTTTATTTAGGTTCTTTCTCTTCCTTTTATTTAGGTTTTTTCAGGTAAGTATATTTTAACTTTACTTTTTCTTCTTTTTTTAGGTTCTGCGACAGGTAAGTATTTTTTTACTTTATTATTTATTCTCCCTTCTTTTTTTAGGTTTTTTTCTTCCCTCTTTTTAGGTTTTTTGTTCAAAGTTGAATTTCAAACCCCCCCCTGGTTAGGGTAAGGGTTTGGGACAGGCAGGGGCATCTCCCACCCCCACGAGGCGCGGGCAAAGTTAGGGGTTAGGTGAAAACAGGCCACCAAGGGCCTGACAGGCACTGTCCATCGTGGGGGCCGAGGGTTCTTGCCGGGAGGTGGAGACCCTGCCCGGGTGTTCCAAAAATTGCCCATATCTTGGGTTAACTGTCTTGGGGCCGTCGCGACGTTTCGGCTGAGTTGTGCCTTCTTCAGACTGGCCCGGTAATTATGACTCTTTATTTAGGTTCTTTCTCTTCCTTTTATTTAGGTTTTTTCAGGTAAGTATATTTTAACTTTACTTTTTCTTCTTTTTTTAGGTTCTGCGACAGGTAAGTATTTTTTTACTTTATTATTTATTCTCCCTTCTTTTTTTAGGTTTTTTTCTTCCCTCTTTTTAGGTTTTTTGTTCAAAGTTGAATTTCAAACCCCCCCCTGGTTAGGGTAAGGGTTTGGGACAGGCAGGGGCATCTCCCACCCCCACGAGGCGCGGGCAAAGTTAGGGGTTAGGTGAAAACAGGCCACCAAGGGCCTGACAGGCACTGTCCATCGTGGGGGCCGAGGGTTCTTGCCGGGAGGTGGAGACCCTGCCCGGGTGTTCCAAAAATTGCCCATATCTTGGGTTAACTGTCTTGGGGCCGTCGCGACGTTTCGGCTGAGTTGTGCCTTCTTCAGACTGGCCCGGTAATTATGACTCTTTATTTAGGTTCTTTCTCTTCCTTTTATTTAGGTTTTTTCAGGTAAGTATATTTTAACTTTACTTTTTCTTCTTTTTTTAGGTTCTGCGACAGGTAAGTATTTTTTTACTTTATTATTTATTCTCCCTTCTTTTTTTAGGTTTTTTTCTTCCCTCTTTTTAGGTTTTTTGTTCAAAGTTGAATTTCAAACCCCCCCCTGGTTAGGGTAAGGGTTTGGGACAGGCAGGGGCATCTCCCACCCCCACGAGGCGCGGGCAAAGTTAGGGGTTAGGTGAAAACAGGCCACCAAGGGCCTGACAGGCACTGTCCATCGTGGGGGCCGAGGGTTCTTGCCGGGAGGTGGAGACCCTGCCCGGGTGTTCCAAAAATTGCCCATATCTTGGGTTAACTGTCTTGGGGCCGTCGCGACGTTTCGGCTGAGTTGTGCCTTCTTCAGACTGACCCGGTAATTATGACTCTTTATTTAGGTTCTTTCTCTTCCTTTTATTTAGGTTTTTTCAGGTAAGTATATTTTAACTTTACTTTTTCTTCTTTTTTTAGGTTCTGCGACAGGTAAGTATTTTTTTACTTTATTATTTATTCTCCCTTCTTTTTTTAGGTTTTTTTCTTCCCTCTTTTTAGGTTTTTTGTTCAAAGTTGAATTTCAAACCCCCCCCTGGTTAGGGTAAGGGTTTGGGACAGGCAGGGGCATCTCCCACCCCCACGAGGCGCGGGCAAAGTTAGGGGTTAGGTGAAAACAGGCCACCAAGGGCCTGACAGGCACTGTCCATCGTGGGGGCCGAGGGTTCTTGCCGGGAGGTGGAGACCCTGCCCGGGTGTTCCAAAAATTGCCCATATCTTGGGTTAACTGTCTTGGGGCCGTCGCGACGTTTCGGCTGAGTTGTGCCTTCTTCAGACTGGCCCGGTAATTATGACTCTTTATTTAGGTTCTTTCTCTTCCTTTTATTTAGGTTTTTTCAGGTAAGTATATTTTAACTTTACTTTTTCTTCTTTTTTTAGGTTCTGCGACAGGTAAGTATTTTTTTACTTTATTATTTATTCTCCCTTCTTTTTTTAGGTTTTTTTCTTCCCTCTTTTTAGGTTTTTTGTTCAAAGTTGAATTTCAAACCCCCCCCTGGTTAGGGTAAGGGTTTGGGACAGGCAGGGGCATCTCCCACCCCCACGAGGCGCGGGCAAAGTTAGGGGTTAGGTGAAAACAGGCCACCAAGGGCCTGACAGGCACTGTCCATCGTGGGGGCCGAGGGTTCTTGCCGGGAGGTGGAGACCCTGCCCGGGTGTTCCAAAAATTGCCCATATCTTGGGTTAACTGTCTTGGGGCCGTCGCGACGTTTCGGCTGAGTTGTGCCTTCTTCAGACTGGCCCGGTAATTATGACTCTTTATTTAGGTTCTTTCTCTTCCTTTTATTTAGGTTTTTTCAGGTAAGTATATTTTAACTTTACTTTTTCTTCTTTTTTTAGGTTCTGCGACAGGTAAGTATTTTTTTACTTTATTATTTATTCTCCCTTCTTTTTTTAGGTTTTTTTCTTCCCTCTTTTTAGGTTTTTTGTTCAAAGTTGAATTTCAAACCCCCCCCTGGTTAGGGTAAGGGTTTGGGACAGGCAGGGGCATCTCCCACCCCCACGAGGCGCGGGCAAAGTTAGGGGTTAGGTGAAAACAGGCCACCAAGGGCCTGACAGGCACTGTCCATCGTGGGGGCCGAGGGTTCTTGCCGGGAGGTGGAGACCCTGCCCGGGTGTTCCAAAAATTGCCCATATCTTGGGTTAACTGTCTTGGGGCCGTCGCGACGTTTCGGCTGAGTTGTGCCTTCTTCAGACTGGCCCGGTAATTATGACTCTTTATTTAGGTTCTTTCTCTTCCTTTTATTTAGGTTTTTTCAGGTAAGTATATTTTAACTTTACTTTTTCTTCTTTTTTTAGGTTCTGCGACAGGTAAGTATTTTTTTACTTTATTATTTATTCTCCCTTCTTTTTTTAGGTTTTTTTCTTCCCTCTTTTTAGGTTTTTTGTTCAAAGTTGAATTTCAAACCCCCCCCTGGTTAGGGTAAGGGTTTGGGACAGGCAGGGGCATCTCCCACCCCCACGAGGCGCGGGCAAAGTTAGGGGTTAGGTGAAAACAGGCCACCAAGGGCCCGACAGGCACTGTCCATCGTGGGGGCCGAGGGTTCTTGCCGGGAGGTGGAGACCCTGCCCGGGTGTTCCAAAAATTGCCCATATCTTGGGTTAACTGTCTTGGGGCCGTCGCGACGTTTCGGCTGAGTTGTGCCTTCTTCAGACTGGCCCGGTAATTATGACTCTTTATTTAGGTTCTTTCTCTTCCTTTTATTTAGGTTTTTTCAGGTAAGTATATTTTAACTTTACTTTTTCTTCTTTTTTTAGGTTCTGCGACAGGTAAGTATTTTTTTACTTTATTATTTATTCTCCCTTCTTTTTTTAGGTTTTTTTCTTCCCTCTTTTTAGGTTTTTTGTTCAAAGTTGAATTTCAAACCCCCCCCTGGTTAGGGTAAGGGTTTGGGACAGGCAGGGGCATCTCCCACCCCCACGAGGCGCGGGCAAAGTTAGGGGTTAGGTGAAAACAGGCCACCAAGGGCCTGACAGGCACTGTCCATCGTGGGGGCCGAGGGTTCTTGCCGGGAGGTGGAGACCCTGCCCGGGTGTTCCAAAAATTGCCCATATCTTGGGTTAACTGTCTTGGGGCCGTCGCGACGTTTCGGCTGAGTTGTGCCTTCTTCAGACTGGCCCGGTAATTATGACTCTTTATTTAGGTTCTTTCTCTTCCTTTTATTTAGGTTTTTTCAGGTAAGTATATTTTAACTTTACTTTTTCTTCTTTTTTTAGGTTCTGCGACAGGTAAGTATTTTTTTACTTTATTATTTATTCTCCCTTCTTTTTTTAGGTTTTTTTCTTCCCTCTTTTTAGGTTTTTTGTTCAAAGTTGAATTTCAAACCCCCCCCTGGTTAGGGTAAGGGTTTGGGACAGGCAGGGGCATCTCCCACCCCCACGAGGCGCGGGCAAAGTTAGGGGTTAGGTGAAAACAGGCCACCAAGGGCCTGACAGGCACTGTCCATCGTGGGGGCCGAGGGTTCTTGCCGGGAGGTGGAGACCCTGCCCGGGTGTTCCAAAAATTGCCCATATCTTGGGTTAACTGTCTTGGGGCCGTCGCGACGTTTCGGCTGAGTTGTGCCTTCTTCAGACTGGCCCGGTAATTATGACTCTTTATTTAGGTTCTTTCTCTTCCTTTTATTTAGGTTTTTTCAGGTAAGTATATTTTAACTTTACTTTTTCTTCTTTTTTTAGGTTCTGCGACAGGTAAGTATTTTTTTACTTTATTATTTATTCTCCCTTCTTTTTTTAGGTTTTTTTCTTCCCTCTTTTTAGGTTTTTTGTTCAAAGTTGAATTTCAAACCCCCCCCTGGTTAGGGTAAGGGTTTGGGACAGGCAGGGGCATCTCCCACCCCCACGAGGCGCGGGCAAAGTTAGGGGTTAGGTGAAAACAGGCCACCAAGGGCCTGACAGGCACTGTCCATCGTGGGGGCCGAGGGTTCTTGCCGGGAGGTGGAGACCCTGCCCGGGTGTTCCAAAAATTGCCCATATCTTGGGTTAACTGTCTTGGGGCCGTCGCGACGTTTCGGCTGAGTTGTGCCTTCTTCAGACTGGCCCGGTAATTATGACTCTTTATTTAGGTTCTTTCTCTTCCTTTTATTTAGGTTTTTTCAGGTAAGTATATTTTAACTTTACTTTTTCTTCTTTTTTTAGGTTCTGCGACAGGTAAGTATTTTTTTACTTTATTATTTATTCTCCCTTCTTTTTTTAGGTTTTTTTCTTCCCTCTTTTTAGGTTTTTTGTTCAAAGTTGAATTTCAAACCCCCCCCTGGTTAGGGTAAGGGTTTGGGACAGGCAGGGGCATCTCCCACCCCCACGAGGCGCGGGCAAAGTTAGGGGTTAGGTGAAAACAGGCCACCAAGGGCCTGACAGGCACTGTCCATCGTGGGGGCCGAGGGTTCTTGCCGGGAGGTGGAGACCCTGCCCGGGTGTTCCAAAAATTGCCCATATCTTGGGTTAACTGTCTTGGGGCCGTCGCGACGTTTCGGCTGAGTTGTGCCTTCTTCAGACTGGCCCGGTAATTATGACTCTTTATTTAGGTTCTTTCTCTTCCTTTTATTTAGGTTTTTTCAGGTAAGTATATTTTAACTTTACTTTTTCTTCTTTTTTTAGGTTCTGCGACAGGTAAGTATTTTTTTACTTTATTATTTATTCTCCCTTCTTTTTTTAGGTTTTTTTCTTCCCTCTTTTTAGGTTTTTTGTTCAAAGTTGAATTTCAAACCCCCCCCTGGTTAGGGTAAGGGTTTGGGACAGGCAGGGGCATCTCCCACCCCCACGAGGCGCGGGCAAAGTTAGGGGTTAGGTGAAAACAGGCCACCAAGGGCCTGACAGGCACTGTCCATCGTGGGGGCCGAGGGTTCTTGCCGGGAGGTGGAGACCCTGCCCGGGTGTTCCAAAAATTGCCCATATCTTGGGTTAACTGTCTTGGGGCCGTCGCGACGTTTCGGCTGAGTTGTGCCTTCTTCAGACTGGCCCGGTAATTATGACTCTTTATTTAGGTTCTTTCTCTTCCTTTTATTTAGGTTTTTTCAGGTAAGTATATTTTAACTTTACTTTTTCTTCTTTTTTTAGGTTCTGCGACAGGTAAGTATTTTTTTACTTTATTATTTATTCTCCCTTCTTTTTTTAGGTTTTTTTCTTCCCTCTTTTTAGGTTTTTTGTTCAAAGTTGAATTTCAAACCCCCCCCTGGTTAGGGTAAGGGTTTGGGACAGGCAGGGGCATCTCCCACCCCCACGAGGCGCGGGCAAAGTTAGGGGTTAGGTGAAAACAGGCCACCAAGGGCCTGACAGGCACTGTCCATCGTGGGGGCCGAGGGTTCTTGCCGGGAGGTGGAGACCCTGCCCGGGTGTTCCAAAAATTGCCCATATCTTGGGTTAACTGTCTTGGGGCCGTCGCGACGTTTCGGCTGAGTTGTGCCTTCTTCAGACTGGCCCGGTAATTATGACTCTTTATTTAGGTTCTTTCTCTTCCTTTTATTTAGGTTTTTTCAGGTAAGTATATTTTAACTTTACTTTTTCTTCTTTTTTTAGGTTCTGCGACAGGTAAGTATTTTTTTACTTTATTATTTATTCTCCCTTCTTTTTTTAGGTTTTTTTCTTCCCTCTTTTTAGGTTTTTTGTTCAAAGTTGAATTTCAAACCCCCCCCTGGTTAGGGTAAGGGTTTGGGACAGGCAGGGGCATCTCCCACCCCCACGAGGCGCGGGCAAAGTTAGGGGTTAGGTGAAAACAGGCCACCAAGGGCCTGACAGGCACTGTCCATCGTGGGGGCCGAGGGTTCTTGCCGGGAGGTGGAGACCCTGCCCGGGTGTTCCAAAAATTGCCCATATCTTGGGTTAACTGTCTTGGGGCCGTCGCGACGTTTCGGCTGAGTTGTGCCTTCTTCAGACTGGCCCGGTAATTATGACTCTTTATTTAGGTTCTTTCTCTTCCTTTTATTTAGGTTTTTTCAGGTAAGTATATTTTAACTTTACTTTTTCTTCTTTTTTTAGGTTCTGCGACAGGTAAGTATTTTTTTACTTTATTATTTATTCTCCCTTCTTTTTTTAGGTTTTTTTCTTCCCTCTTTTTAGGTTTTTTGTTCAAAGTTGAATTTCAAACCCCCCCCTGGTTAGGGTAAGGGTTTGGGACAGGCAGGGGCATCTCCCACCCCCACGAGGCGCGGGCAAAGTTAGGGGTTAGGTGAAAACAGGCCACCAAGGGCCTGACAGGCACTGTCCATCGTGGGGGCCGAGGGTTCTTGCCGGGAGGTGGAGACCCTGCCCGGGTGTTCCAAAAATTGCCCATATCTTGGGTTAACTGTCTTGGGGCCGTCGCGACGTTTCGGCTGAGTTGTGCCTTCTTCAGACTGGCCCGGTAATTATGACTCTTTATTTAGGTTCTTTCTCTTCCTTTTATTTAGGTTTTTTCAGGTAAGTATATTTTAACTTTACTTTTTCTTCTTTTTTTAGGTTCTGCGACAGGTAAGTATTTTTTTACTTTATTATTTATTCTCCCTTCTTTTTTTAGGTTTTTTTCTTCCCTCTTTTTAGGTTTTTTGTTCAAAGTTGAATTTCAAACCCCCCCCTGGTTAGGGTAAGGGTTTGGGACAGGCAGGGGCATCTCCCACCCCCACGAGGCGCGGGCAAAGTTAGGGGTTAGGTGAAAACAGGCCACCAAGGGCCTGACAGGCACTGTCCATCGTGGGGGCCGAGGGTTCTTGCCGGGAGGTGGAGACCCTGCCCGGGTGTTCCAAAAATTGCCCATATCTTGGGTTAACTGTCTTGGGGCCGTCGCGACGTTTCGGCTGAGTTGTGCCTTCTTCAGACTGGCCCGGTAATTATGACTCTTTATTTAGGTTCTTTCTCTTCCTTTTATTTAGGTTTTTTCAGGTAAGTATATTTTAACTTTACTTTTTCTTCTTTTTTTAGGTTCTGCGACAGGTAAGTATTTTTTTACTTTATTATTTATTCTCCCTTCTTTTTTTAGGTTTTTTTCTTCCCTCTTTTTAGGTTTTTTGTTCAAAGTTGAATTTCAAACCCCCCCCTGGTTAGGGTAAGGGTTTGGGACAGGCAGGGGCATCTCCCACCCCCACGAGGCGCGGGCAAAGTTAGGGGTTAGGTGAAAACAGGCCACCAAGGGCCTGACAGGCACTGTCCATCGTGGGGGCCGAGGGTTCTTGCCGGGAGGTGGAGACCCTGCCCGGGTGTTCCAAAAATTGCCCATATCTTGGGTTAACTGTCTTGGGGCCGTCGCGACGTTTCGGCTGAGTTGTGCCTTCTTCAGACTGGCCCGGTAATTATGACTCTTTATTTAGGTTCTTTCTCTTCCTTTTATTTAGGTTTTTTCAGGTAAGTATATTTTAACTTTACTTTTTCTTCTTTTTTTAGGTTCTGCGACAGGTAAGTATTTTTTTACTTTATTATTTATTCTCCCTTCTTTTTTTAGGTTTTTTTCTTCCCTCTTTTTAGGTTTTTTGTTCAAAGTTGAATTTCAAACCCCCCCCTGGTTAGGGTAAGGGTTTGGGACAGGCAGGGGCATCTCCCACCCCCACGAGGCGCGGGCAAAGTTAGGGGTTAGGTGAAAACAGGCCACCAAGGGCCTGACAGGCACTGTCCATCGTGGGGGCCGAGGGTTCTTGCCGGGAGGTGGAGACCCTGCCCGGGTGTTCCAAAAATTGCCCATATCTTGGGTTAACTGTCTTGGGGCCGTCGCGACGTTTCGGCTGAGTTGTGCCTTCTTCAGACTGGCCCGGTAATTATGACTCTTTATTTAGGTTCTTTCTCTTCCTTTTATTTAGGTTTTTTCAGGTAAGTATATTTTAACTTTACTTTTTCTTCTTTTTTTAGGTTCTGCGACAGGTAAGTATTTTTTTACTTTATTATTTATTCTCCCTTCTTTTTTTAGGTTTTTTTCTTCCCTCTTTTTAGGT
Organism: Astatotilapia calliptera; assembly: GCF_964374335.1. NCBI lineage: Eukaryota > Metazoa > Chordata > Actinopteri > Cichliformes > Cichlidae > Astatotilapia > Astatotilapia calliptera. The sequence continues at coordinate 31,285,891 of NC_137429.1, forward strand.
TTTTTGTTCAAAGTTGAATTTCAAACCCCCCCCTGGTTAGGGTAAGGGTTTGGGACAGGCAGGGGCATCTCCCACCCCCACGAGGCGCGGGCAAAGTTAGGGGTTAGGTGAAAACAGGCCACCAAGGGCCTGACAGGCACTGTCCATCGTGGGGGCCGAGGGTTCTTGCCGGGAGGTGGAGACCCTGCCCGGGTGTTCCAAAAATTGCCCATATCTTGGGTTAACTGTCTTGGGGCCGTCGCGACGTTTCGGCTGAGTTGTGCCTTCTTCAGACTGGCCCGGTAATTATGACTCTTTATTTAGGTTCTTTCTCTTCCTTTTATTTAGGTTTTTTCAGGTAAGTATATTTTAACTTTACTTTTTCTTCTTTTTTTAGGTTCTGCGACAGGTAAGTATTTTTTTACTTTATTATTTATTCTCCCTTCTTTTTTTAGGTTTTTTTCTTCCCTCTTTTTAGGTTTTTTGTTCAAAGTTGAATTTCAAACCCCCCCCTGGTTAGGGTAAGGGTTTGGGACAGGCAGGGGCATCTCCCACCCCCACGAGGCGCGGGCAAAGTTAGGGGTTAGGTGAAAACAGGCCACCAAGGGCCTGACAGGCACTGTCCATCGTGGGGGCCGAGGGTTCTTGCCGGGAGGTGGAGACCCTGCCCGGGTGTTCCAAAAATTGCCCATATCTTGGGTTAACTGTCTTGGGGCCGTCGCGACGTTTCGGCTGAGTTGTGCCTTCTTCAGACTGGCCCGGTAATTATGACTCTTTATTTAGGTTCTTTCTCTTCCTTTTATTTAGGTTTTTTCAGGTAAGTATATTTTAACTTTACTTTTTCTTCTTTTTTTAGGTTCTGCGACAGGTAAGTATTTTTTTACTTTATTATTTATTCTCCCTTCTTTTTTTAGGTTTTTTTCTTCCCTCTTTTTAGGTTTTTTGTTCAAAGTTGAATTTCAAACCCCCCCCTGGTTAGGGTAAGGGTTTGGGACAGGCAGGGGCATCTCCCACCCCCACGAGGCGCGGGCAAAGTTAGGGGTTAGGTGAAAACAGGCCACCAAGGGCCTGACAGGCACTGTCCATCGTGGGGGCCGAGGGTTCTTGCCGGGAGGTGGAGACCCTGCCCGGGTGTTCCAAAAATTGCCCATATCTTGGGTTAACTGTCTTGGGGCCGTCGCGACGTTTCGGCTGAGTTGTGCCTTCTTCAGACTGGCCCGGTAATTATGACTCTTTATTTAGGTTCTTTCTCTTCCTTTTATTTAGGTTTTTTCAGGTAAGTATATTTTAACTTTACTTTTTCTTCTTTTTTTAGGTTCTGCGACAGGTAAGTATTTTTTTACTTTATTATTTATTCTCCCTTCTTTTTTTAGGTTTTTTTCTTCCCTCTTTTTAGGTTTTTTGTTCAAAGTTGAATTTCAAACCCCCCCCTGGTTAGGGTAAGGGTTTGGGACAGGCAGGGGCATCTCCCACCCCCACGAGGCGCGGGCAAAGTTAGGGGTTAGGTGAAAACAGGCCACCAAGGGCCTGACAGGCACTGTCCATCGTGGGGGCCGAGGGTTCTTGCCGGGAGGTGGAGACCCTGCCCGGGTGTTCCAAAAATTGCCCATATCTTGGGTTAACTGTCTTGGGGCCGTCGCGACGTTTCGGCTGAGTTGTGCCTTCTTCAGACTGGCCCGGTAATTATGACTCTTTATTTAGGTTCTTTCTCTTCCTTTTATTTAGGTTTTTTCAGGTAAGTATATTTTAACTTTACTTTTTCTTCTTTTTTTAGGTTCTGCGACAGGTAAGTATTTTTTTACTTTATTATTTATTCTCCCTTCTTTTTTTAGGTTTTTTTCTTCCCTCTTTTTAGGTTTTTTGTTCAAAGTTGAATTTCAAACCCCCCCCTGGTTAGGGTAAGGGTTTGGGACAGGCAGGGGCATCTCCCACCCCCACGAGGCGCGGGCAAAGTTAGGGGTTAGGTGAAAACAGGCCACCAAGGGCCTGACAGGCACTGTCCATCGTGGGGGCCGAGGGTTCTTGCCGGGAGGTGGAGACCCTGCCCGGGTGTTCCAAAAATTGCCCATATCTTGGGTTAACTGTCTTGGGGCCGTCGCGACGTTTCGGCTGAGTTGTGCCTTCTTCAGACTGGCCCGGTAATTATGACTCTTTATTTAGGTTCTTTCTCTTCCTTTTATTTAGGTTTTTTCAGGTAAGTATATTTTAACTTTACTTTTTCTTCTTTTTTTAGGTTCTGCGACAGGTAAGTATTTTTTTACTTTATTATTTATTCTCCCTTCTTTTTTTAGGTTTTTTTCTTCCCTCTTTTTAGGTTTTTTGTTCAAAGTTGAATTTCAAACCCCCCCCTGGTTAGGGTAAGGGTTTGGGACAGGCAGGGGCATCTCCCACCCCCACGAGGCGCGGGCAAAGTTAGGGGTTAGGTGAAAACAGGCCACCAAGGGCCTGACAGGCACTGTCCATCGTGGGGGCCGAGGGTTCTTGCCGGGAGGTGGAGACCCTGCCCGGGTGTTCCAAAAATTGCCCATATCTTGGGTTAACTGTCTTGGGGCCGTCGCGACGTTTCGGCTGAGTTGTGCCTTCTTCAGACTGGCCCGGTAATTATGACTCTTTATTTAGGTTCTTTCTCTTCCTTTTATTTAGGTTTTTTCAGGTAAGTATATTTTAACTTTACTTTTTCTTCTTTTTTTAGGTTCTGCGACAGGTAAGTATTTTTTTACTTTATTATTTATTCTCCCTTCTTTTTTTAGGTTTTTTTCTTCCCTCTTTTTAGGTTTTTTGTTCAAAGTTGAATTTCAAACCCCCCCCTGGTTAGGGTAAGGGTTTGGGACAGGCAGGGGCATCTCCCACCCCCACGAGGCGCGGGCAAAGTTAGGGGTTAGGTGAAAACAGGCCACCAAGGGCCTGACAGGCACTGTCCATCGTGGGGGCCGAGGGTTCTTGCCGGGAGGTGGAGACCCTGCCCGGGTGTTCCAAAAATTGCCCATATCTTGGGTTAACTGTCTTGGGGCCGTCGCGACGTTTCGGCTGAGTTGTGCCTTCTTCAGACTGGCCCGGTAATTATGACTCTTTATTTAGGTTCTTTCTCTTCCTTTTATTTAGGTTTTTTCAGGTAAGTATATTTTAACTTTACTTTTTCTTCTTTTTTTAGGTTCTGCGACAGGTAAGTATTTTTTTACTTTATTATTTATTCTCCCTTCTTTTTTTAGGTTTTTTTCTTCCCTCTTTTTAGGTTTTTTGTTCAAAGTTGAATTTCAAACCCCCCCCTGGTTAGGGTAAGGGTTTGGGACAGGCAGGGGCATCTCCCACCCCCACGAGGCGCGGGCAAAGTTAGGGGTTAGGTGAAAACAGGCCACCAAGGGCCTGACAGGCACTGTCCATCGTGGGGGCCGAGGGTTCTTGCCGGGAGGTGGAGACCCTGCCCGGGTGTTCCAAAAATTGCCCATATCTTGGGTTAACTGTCTTGGGGCCGTCGCGACGTTTCGGCTGAGTTGTGCCTTCTTCAGACTGGCCCGGTAATTATGACTCTTTATTTAGGTTCTTTCTCTTCCTTTTATTTAGGTTTTTTCAGGTAAGTATATTTTAACTTTACTTTTTCTTTTTTTTTTAGGTTCTGCGACAGGTAAGTATTTTTTTACTTTATTATTTATTCTCCCTTCTTTTTTTAGGTTTTTTTCTTCCCTCTTTTTAGGTTTTTTGTTCAAAGTTGAATTTCAAACCCCCCCCTGGTTAGGGTAAGGGTTTGGGACAGGCAGGGGCATCTCCCACCCCCACGAGGCGCGGGCAAAGTTAGGGGTTAGGTGAAAACAGGCCACCAAGGGCCTGACAGGCACTGTCCATCGTGGGGGCCGAGGGTTCTTGCCGGGAGGTGGAGACCCTGCCCGGGTGTTCCAAAAATTGCCCATATCTTGGGTTAACTGTCTTGGGGCCGTCGCGACGTTTCGGCTGAGTTGTGCCTTCTTCAGACTGGCCCGGTAATTATGACTCTTTATTTAGGTTCTTTCTCTTCCTTTTATTTAGGTTTTTTCAGGTAAGTATATTTTAACTTTACTTTTTCTTCTTTTTTTAGGTTCTGCGACAGGTAAGTATTTTTTTACTTTATTATTTATTCTCCCTTCTTTTTTTAGGTTTTTTTCTTCCCTCTTTTTAGGTTTTTTGTTCAAAGTTGAATTTCAAACCCCCCCCTGGTTAGGGTAAGGGTTTGGGACAGGCAGGGGCATCTCCCACCCCCACGAGGCGCGGGCAAAGTTAGGGGTTAGGTGAAAACAGGCCACCAAGGGCCTGACAGGCACTGTCCATCGTGGGGGCCGAGGGTTCTTGCCGGGAGGTGGAGACCCTGCCCGGGTGTTCCAAAAATTGCCCATATCTTGGGTTAACTGTCTTGGGGCCGTCGCGACGTTTCGGCTGAGTTGTGCCTTCTTCAGACTGGCCCGGTAATTATGACTCTTTATTTAGGTTCTTTCTCTTCCTTTTATTTAGGTTTTTTCAGGTAAGTATATTTTAACTTTACTTTTTCTTCTTTTTTTAGGTTCTGCGACAGGTAAGTATTTTTTTACTTTATTATTTATTCTCCCTTCTTTTTTTAGGTTTTTTTCTTCCCTCTTTTTAGGTTTTTTGTTCAAAGTTGAATTTCAAACCCCCCCCTGGTTAGGGTAAGGGTTTGGGACAGGCAGGGGCATCTCCCACCCCCACGAGGCGCGGGCAAAGTTAGGGGTTAGGTGAAAACAGGCCACCAAGGGCCTGACAGGCACTGTCCATCGTGGGGGCCGAGGGTTCTTGCCGGGAGGTGGAGACCCTGCCCGGGTGTTCCAAAAATTGCCCATATCTTGGGTTAACTGTCTTGGGGCCGTCGCGACGTTTCGGCTGAGTTGTGCCTTCTTCAGACTGGCCCGGTAATTATGACTCTTTATTTAGGTTCTTTCTCTTCCTTTTATTTAGGTTTTTTCAGGTAAGTATATTTTAACTTTACTTTTTCTTCTTTTTTTAGGTTCTGCGACAGGTAAGTATTTTTTTACTTTATTATTTATTCTCCCTTCTTTTTTTAGGTTTTTTTCTTCCCTCTTTTTAGGTTTTTTGTTCAAAGTTGAATTTCAAACCCCCCCCTGGTTAGGGTAAGGGTTTGGGACAGGCAGGGGCATCTCCCACCCCCACGAGGCGCGGGCAAAGTTAGGGGTTAGGTGAAAACAGGCCACCAAGGGCCTGACAGGCACTGTCCATCGTGGGGGCCGAGGGTTCTTGCCGGGAGGTGGAGACCCTGCCCGGGTGTTCCAAAAATTGCCCATATCTTGGGTTAACTGTCTTGGGGCCGTCGCGACGTTTCGGCTGAGTTGTGCCTTCTTCAGACTGGCCCGGTAATTATGACTCTTTATTTAGGTTCTTTCTCTTCCTTTTATTTAGGTTTTTTCAGGTAAGTATATTTTAACTTTACTTTTTCTTCTTTTTTTAGGTTCTGCGACAGGTAAGTATTTTTTTACTTTATTATTTATTCTCCCTTCTTTTTTTAGGTTTTTTTAGGGGTTAGGGGTTAGGGTTAGGGTTAGGGGTTAGGGTTAGGGGGGTTAGGGTTAGGGTTAGGGTTAGGGGGTTAGGATGAGGAAAATAATCCCTTCTCCGAAAGGAAAAGGAGCGTGCACGGTCCATCCCTCCCTGCGGCCCTCCGTACCCGTCCCAGAAGACTTGGCGGTCACGTTGGCGGCGGCGGCCATAGCGTACCACCGTCCAGCCATCGTCCATGGCGTCCAGAATTTTTTTGTCTTTTTTCTTTTTTCCAAAAAAAATTAATTGTGCTTCAAAAAATATTTATTTAATCTTAATGTGAACAAAAAACGCTTTCCAAAATGTGGAAAGGAAAAAATCACGTAAAAACAGTAAACAACAAAAGAAGGTGTGCCAAAAAAAACTGTTTATTCAAAAATAAACACAAAAAACACAACGTTTCGACCGTACACGGTCTTCTTCAGGTGTGGCACACAGAAAACTGTAAGCTAGGTTAGCTGGCAACAGTTGGACTGGCAGAGATGTGCTCCCATCGAGTGCCGAGTGGAAAATGAGCTCCTGTGTGAGCTCCGCCTTTTATATTCTCCCCTCGGCTGTGTAAAATCCCATTCGTCTTTTTTAACTTTGGTTCGGTAAAAATGAATTTGGTCTTTATTTTTTAATCTACATTACATTTTAACTGTTTTTTAGCCAAAAATAACCTATTTGCACTCCATGAAATTACTGTTAATGAATTTTAAAGCCAAATTAATTTAATCACTGTTTTTATTCCCAATTTGTTTTTTAATCCATTTTTAACTGTAAATAGTCTTGCAAACCCTATGAATTGTGCCCAAATTAATTTAATCACTGTTTTTATTCCCAATTTGTTTTTTAATCCATTTTTAACTGTAAATAGTCTTGCAAACCCTATGAATTGTGCTAATAAATTATATGAACCCTGGTTTTTAGAACTTTTAAGCCAATTTTCCAATTTCTCACTAATTAAGTCCCCCTTTATTAAATAATATATACCGAGGGCCAGGAGGTGGGGATAAAGTGGTTAGGGTTAGGGCTAACATACAGGGCTGGGGTTAGGGTTAGGATAAGACAAAGGACTGGGGTTAGACTGACATAGGGCTTACAGTGAGGTTAGGTTTAGGGATGGGGCTTGGGTTGGGGCTAGGGTAGTGTAAAACAGTGGAGAACAAAAACAGGGGGGGTAGGTTTTGGGGTCAAAACTAAATCGGGTTTAAATTAACATACTGAGACCAATAGGGTTAAAGAGGTTGAGGTTAGGGTGGGATTAAGGTTTGGAAATTAACCAAAACCTTCCCCAATAAAAGTCTAATTCCATTTTATGTTAAGTCCCAATGGTTCTTTAGTTCCCAATGCATAAATCCAATATCTCTCCCTCTTTTTTCGTTCCCAATCTGTCCAATCCATGCCTTGTTGTAGTCCAGCCATTCTCAGCGAATCCCAGCCATGCTTAAGAAAATGTACAACTAAAGGTGCATCAGGTTCCTTCTTTTTCCTGATGTTATACACATGTTGGTACAATCTACTGTACAAATCATTTCTAGTTTCACCCACGTACTTCATTCCACACTTTGAGCAAAAAATAACATAAACACAATTCTTTGTTTGTGGGCTGAAACTTTGCGTAACTGAAATAATAGTCCTGTCCTTGACATTCCTAACAAACTCCAGCTTCGTAAACAGGGCCTCCAAGTACCTCGGTTTGCTCGAGTCGAGCCGTGGAAGTCTGGCCCTTACAAGCAGGTCAGCTAAGTTCTTGTTCCTCCGAAAGGCCGAAATGACCCTTGAATTTGGGATAAGAGCTGCCTGACCTATGACCTCATCAAAATGATTCTTCATGTGTCTGTTAAAATACCTGCTATTGGAGGAAAATGTGCTAATGAGTGGGAGTAAGTCCCCCTTGACCTTCTCACTGTCCTCCTGAAAGGTCTTAAGACATTTCTTTAAAAAAGGTCGAGAATATCCCCTTTCACGCAATGCCTTAAATAAGGTGATTACTGCCTTTCTAAAGTCCGTCGGTTGGGTACAAATCCGCCGAAATCTGAGAAGCTGGGACTTAACGATACCACGGAAAGTGTGTTTTGGGTGGAAACTAAATTTGTGTAACAGGGCGTGCGTGTCTGTACTTTTGAAGAAAACTTTGACATCGAGTTTACGGGTGATGTTAAACGTCGGCCCTTTGAACAGGGTTAGGGGGGTTAGGGTTAGGGGGTTAGGGTTAGGGTTAGGGTTAGGGGGGTTAGGGTTAGGGTTAGGGTTAGGGGTTAGGGGGGTTAGGGTTAGGGTTAGGGTTAGGGGTTAGGGTTAGGACATTGGTTATGGCTCCGTCCCCCCTGGGGGGGACCGAAGAATGCACGGTCCTTCCCTCCTGGGCCCCTCCCTCCCCGGTTCCAGAAAAACCAGTCCTGGTCTCGAGATTGGGGTCGATAAGTGTCGGGCCGCATACGGGAGCGACCCCTCCTCCCATAGCGGACCTGCTGCCACCCTTCATCAGCCATGATGGAGGGCCAAGCAAAGTTTTTTCAATATTTTTTTGTTGTTTTTTGTGTTTTTTTTAATGTTTTTTAAGTTTTTTATTTTTTAGAAAAACCAAAAAAGAGAGAATGAAACCCTTAAAAACTAAAAATGCCCTGGAAAGGGTTCAAGAAACTAAAAATGCCCTGAAAAGGGCTCAAAAAAAACTAATCGTGTGCCACTGTGGCGACGTTTCGACCAAATGTGGTCTTCTTCAGGCCTGGGCACACTAAAAACTAACTGAAATACGTCTGCTGCAGAAAAAGCGACTGTCTTCGTCGAAGGGCAGCGAAAGAATGAGCCTGGCCTGCAGGCTCATCCCTTAAATAAGCTCTGGCTCCAAAAGAAAAAGAAAAAGAAAAAGAAAAAGAAAACCCCACAGTACAAATGATTTTAAACGTTTTTAAACCTTACCCACAGGATTTTAATGAATTAAACCTACACCATATGAACTGATATGAACTAAATGGTGCGCATATATATAAAATAAAATTACTATTTACACACAAGTTTTTAAACTCAATATTTACACATTCATAACAAGTATTTATTTATTTATTTATTTATTGTGTTACATATTTTTTTACATATTTTTTTACCAAGTATTTAACAAAATAGTGGGGATGGGGGAAAGGGGGAGGGGGATGGGACTAGGGTTAGGAATAGGAGTAGGAGTAGGAAAGGGAATTAGGGTTAGGATATAGGACAGGGGTTGGGACGATAGGTTAGGGTTAGGGCTAGGAGTGGGAGGTGGTTAGGGTTAGGGTAAGGAAACAGGATAGGGGATAGGGTTAGGATTAGGAACAAGGGAATGGTTAGGGTTAGGGCAAGGGAAAAGGATTGGGGTTAGGATATGGGTTGGGGTTGGGGTTAGGACAGGGAAGGGGTTAGGATTAGGGTAAGGGAAGCAGGTGGGGGTAGGAATAGGGAACGGGGTTAGGATAGGAACTGGGGTTAGGACAGGGAATGGGGTAGGAACCGGAATGGGGAAGGGATTGGGATAGGGGTAAGGAAATAGGACGGGGTTAGGGCAGAATCAAACGGAAGCCAGGCCCCTAGGCCGGACAAGTTCGGTCCTGGCCTTCAAACTAAACTTACTGCCATTTAAGGTTCAGGCCAAGTGGTTCCTTCGTATCCAACCAGTAGATCCACCGTCTTTCCTTGGCCTTCCGCTCCCTATGTGTCCAAGTCACATTACTTTGAATTCCCGCAATCCGAAATGCTCGGAATCCGTGCGAAATAAAATGTCTAACTAAGGGAGTCTGGGTTTGTTTTTTGTGTAGAATGTTATACTTATGTTGCCACATTCTCATCCTGATTGTGTTCTTTGTCTCACCGACATACTTCATTTCACATTTTGTACAAAAAACCAAATAAACCACATTTTTGGTTAGTGGTGAAAAACCTTGTGTTAATTTAAACATCCTCTTGGTCGTCGAATTTTTGACATATTTCAGTGAGCAAAAGGTCTCCATGTGTCCATGGGACCGCTCCACCAAAGATTTGAGCCTTGCTCTGACTAAAAGGTCTTTTAGATTTTTATTCTTCTTATATGCTGAAATGACCTCATAATCACTCAACAGCCCCGTATTACCCAGAATTGTCTCAAAATTTTCTTTAAATCTGTGATTAAGGGTCCTACTGACCGAAGAAAATTGAGTGATTAAGGGAACCATCTTATTTTGCCTTACAAGTTTCTGTTCCCTGAAAGACGCTAAGCACCTTCCCAAAAAGGACCTGGAATAGCCTCTAGTACGTAACGCTCGAAACAAAATATGTACCGCTACCCAAAAATCTTCTTGTCTCGTACAAATCCGAGAAAAACGTAAAAGTTGAGACTTAACAAGTCCCTTAAAAGTATGCTGAGGATGAAAACTGGACCTAAATAAAAGAGCGTGCGTATCCGTCTTCTTGAAAAAAACTTTAACATCCAGTTTTCCGCTTAAGGCAAAATCCTGACCCTTATAGACCGTCGTATCCAAAAAATCAATGGCCGAAGAATTAATCTCCGATTTTAGTGTAATGGAGGGGTCATGAGCATTCAAAATGTCCATAAATTCCTTGAAGTCGGCTAGAGAATAACCCCATACCCCCCATATATCATCCAAATAACGGAAATAATGAATTGGTTTCTTTGGGCACTTAGCCAACGCCCCTTCTTCCCAATTAGCCATAAAGACATTTGCGTACGCTGGGGCAAACCTCTTCCCCATTGCAGTCCCTTTGATCTGCAAATAAAACTTTCCATCAAAAACAAAATCATTCCTTGTCAAATTAATCTCAAGTAACCGTAATACTTCCTCGTCCGGTCTACTCTCATCAGGGTACTTCAAAAAAATGTTTCTGACCGTTTCCAACCCCGCGGCAATGGGAATGTTAGTATATAAACTGTCCACATCAAGACTAAAAAAGAACGTATTTTCCGCAATTTTTAAACCGGTCACTATCTCAATAAAATGATACGTGTCCTTCACATAAGAAGGATGAAGAACCGCTAATGGATTCAGAAAAAAATCAATAAACTCAGCCGTTGCATAAGTTTCACTCCCACAATCTGAAACTATAGGCCTACCGGGAGGGACCTGAAACGGTACCGTCCATGTCTCCGGGGGCTTATGAATCTTTGGAAGAACGTAAAAGCGCCTCTCCCTAGGTTCCTCTAAACCCTTTAAATACCGTGCCTGTTTGTGATCAATGAATTTTTTAGCTTTTAATGTGTTTACAATATCATGAATTATAGGAATCGTTTCCAAATAAATCGGTGCATCTAATTTTTTATAATAAACTTGATCGCTCAATTGCCTGGAAACTTCCAATACATACTGGTCCCTATCCAAAACCACCACCGAACTACCCTTATCAGCTGGTTTGATAATAATATGTTTTGCCGTCATAAGTTGCCTAATCGCGTGATAGGGGTTAGGGTTAGGGGGTTAGGGTTAGGGTTAGGGTGTGGGGAAAGAGCAGGCCCGGCTATGCCGGAACCTGAGTGCACGGGCCATCAATGGGACTGGTGTTGGTGCCCCCTGTTCAAAAAATTACCCTTAAGCGGGTGTAGTGCACTGTGGTGGGCCATTCGCGACGTTTCGGCTTCTCTTAGCCTTCCTCAGGCTGGCCCACCCGCTTTTGTGTTCTGTTTCGCCACTCTGGGCCTTTTATACTGTTCTTTTTCCTTTCTGTTTTTCTTAACTTTTTCTGTTTCTTGGTTTTTTCTTGTTCTCAGTTTTTTCTGCTTTAGCTCTCCCTTTTTCTATCTTTTTCTGTTGTTCTTTGTTCTTTCTGTTTTTCTTTACCTTTCTCTTTGTATTTCTGTTTTTCTTTATTCTTGTTCTTTATTCTTTCTGTTTTTCTTTCTCTTTCTCTTTGATCATTTCTCTTTATTTCTCTTGTGTTCTTTTCTTTATTCTTTCTTATATTTCTTTAAATGGCACCCCCTTCTCGTTAGACATCCCGTCCTATGTTCTGTATTTTTCTTTTATGGCACCCCCTTCCTGTAAATCCTTTCCTTGTGTACTCTGTTTTTCTTCTGACTTTCTTGTCTTGTGTACTCTGTTTTTCTTCTGACTTTCTTGTCTTATGTTCTCTTTATTTAGGCTTTTAGGTGTCCCTTAGGGTTAGGGCTCGAAGGGGAGGGGGGAGGGGGGCAAAGGGGTTAGGGTAAGGATAAGGTAGTGGGTGGGGGGCTCCCCACAATGAGGGAGAGAGGCAATGGGCAGGGGCACCACCAATCCCATGAGGCACTGGCTGGTTAGGGTGTGGGGAAAGAGCAGGCCCGGCTATGCCGGAACCTGAGTGCACGGGCCATCAATGGGACTGGTGTTGGTGCCCCCTGTTCAAAAAATTACCCTTAAGCGGGTGTAGTGCACTGTGGTGGGCCATTCGCGACGTTTCGGCTTCTCTTAGCCTTCCTCAGGCTGGCCCACCCGCTTTTGTGTTCTGTTTCGCCACTCTGGGCCTTTTATACTGTTCTTTTTCCTTTCTGTTTTTCTTAACTTTTTCTGTTTCTTGGTTTTTTCTTGTTCTCAGTTTTTTCTGCTTTAGCTCTCCCTTTTTCTATCTTTTTCTGTTGTTCTTTGTTCTTTCTGTTTTTCTTTACCTTTCTCTTTGTATTTCTGTTTTTCTTTATTCTTGTTCTTTATTCTTTCTGTTTTTCTTTCTCTTTCTCTTTGATCATTTCTCTTTATTTCTCTTGTGTTCTTTTCTTTATTCTTTCTTATATTTCTTTAAATGGCACCCCCTTCTCGTTAGACATCCCGTCCTATGTTCTGTATTTTTCTTTTATGGCACCCCCTTCCTGTAAATCCTTTCCTTGTGTACTCTGTTTTTCTTCTGACTTTCTTGTCTTGTGTACTCTGTTTTTCTTCTGACTTTCTTGTCTTATGTTCTCTTTATTTAGGCTTTTAGGTGTCCCTTAGGGTTAGGGCTCGAAGGGGAGGGGGGAGGGGGGCAAAGGGGTTAGGGTAAGGATAAGGTAGTGGGTGGGGGGCTCCCCACAATGAGGGAGAGAGGCAATGGGCAGGGGCACCACCAATCCCATGAGGCACTGGCTGGTTAGGGTGTGGGGAAAGAGCAGGCCCGGCTATGCCGGAACCTGAGTGCACGGGCCATCAATGGGACTGGTGTTGGTGCCCCCTGTTCAAAAAATTACCCTTAAGCGGGTGTAGTGCACTGTGGTGGGCCATTCGCGACGTTTCGGCTTCTCTTAGCCTTCCTCAGGCTGGCCCACCCGCTTTTGTGTTCTGTTTCGCCACTCTGGGCCTTTTATACTGTTCTTTTTCCTTTCTGTTTTTCTTAACTTTTTCTGTTTCTTGGTTTTTTCTTGTTCTCAGTTTTTTCTGCTTTAGCTCTCCCTTTTTCTATCTTTTTCTGTTGTTCTTTGTTCTTTCTGTTTTTCTTTACCTTTCTCTTTGTATTTCTGTTTTTCTTTATTCTTGTTCTTTATTCTTTCTGTTTTTCTTTCTCTTTCTCTTTGATCATTTCTCTTTATTTCTCTTGTGTTCTTTTCTTTATTCTTTCTTATATTTCTTTAAATGGCACCCCCTTCTCGTTAGACATCCCGTCCTATGTTCTGTATTTTTCTTTTATGGCACCCCCTTCCTGTAAATCCTTTCCTTGTGTACTCTGTTTTTCTTCTGACTTTCTTGTCTTGTGTACTCTGTTTTTCTTCTGACTTTCTTGTCTTATGTTCTCTTTATTTAGGCTTTTAGGTGTCCCTTAGGGTTAGGGCTCGAAGGGGAGGGGGGAGGGGGGCAAAGGGGTTAGGGTAAGGATAAGGTAGTGGGTGGGGGGCTCCCCACAATGAGGGAGAGAGGCAATGGGCAGGGGCACCACCAATCCCATGAGGCACTGGCTGGTTAGGGTGTGGGGAAAGAGCAGGCCCGGCTATGCCGGAACCTGAGTGCACGGGCCATCAATGGGACTGGTGTTGGTGCCCCCTGTTCAAAAAATTACCCTTAAGCGGGTGTAGTGCACTGTGGTGGGCCATTCGCGACGTTTCGGCTTCTCTTAGCCTTCCTCAGGCTGGCCCACCCGCTTTTGTGTTCTGTTTCGCCACTCTGGGCCTTTTATACTGTTCTTTTTCCTTTCTGTTTTTCTTAACTTTTTCTGTTTCTTGGTTTTTTCTTGTTCTCAGTTTTTTCTGCTTTAGCTCTCCCTTTTTCTATCTTTTTCTGTTGTTCTTTGTTCTTTCTGTTTTTCTTTACCTTTCTCTTTGTATTTCTGTTTTTCTTTATTCTTGTTCTTTATTCTTTCTGTTTTTCTTTCTCTTTCTCTTTGATCATTTCTCTTTATTTCTCTTGTGTTCTTTTCTTTATTCTTTCTTATATTTCTTTAAATGGCACCCCCTTCTCGTTAGACATCCCGTCCTATGTTCTGTATTTTTCTTTTATGGCACCCCCTTCCTGTAAATCCTTTCCTTGTGTACTCTGTTTTTCTTCTGACTTTCTTGTCTTGTGTACTCTGTTTTTCTTCTGACTTTCTTGTCTTATGTTCTCTTTATTTAGGCTTTTAGGTGTCCCTTAGGGTTAGGGCTCGAAGGGGAGGGGGGAGGGGGGCAAAGGGGTTAGGGTAAGGATAAGGTAGTGGGTGGGGGGCTCCCCACAATGAGGGAGAGAGGCAATGGGCAGGGGCACCACCAATCCCATGAGGCACTGGCTGGTTAGGGTGTGGGGAAAGAGCAGGCCCGGCTATGCCGGAACCTGAGTGCACGGGCCATCAATGGGACTGGTGTTGGTGCCCCCTGTTCAAAAAATTACCCTTAAGCGGGTGTAGTGCACTGTGGTGGGCCATTCGCGACGTTTCGGCTTCTCTTAGCCTTCCTCAGGCTGGCCCACCCGCTTTTGTGTTCTGTTTCGCCACTCTGGGCCTTTTATACTGTTCTTTTTCCTTTCTGTTTTTCTTAACTTTTTCTGTTTCTTGGTTTTTTCTTGTTCTCAGTTTTTTCTGCTTTAGCTCTCCCTTTTTCTATCTTTTTCTGTTGTTCTTTGTTCTTTCTGTTTTTCTTTACCTTTCTCTTTGTATTTCTGTTTTTCTTTATTCTTGTTCTTTATTCTTTCTGTTTTTCTTTCTCTTTCTCTTTGATCATTTCTCTTTATTTCTCTTGTGTTCTTTTCTTTATTCTTTCTTATATTTCTTTAAATGGCACCCCCTTCTCGTTAGACATCCCGTCCTATGTTCTGTATTTTTCTTTTATGGCACCCCCTTCCTGTAAATCCTTTCCTTGTGTACTCTGTTTTTCTTCTGACTTTCTTGTCTTGTGTACTCTGTTTTTCTTCTGACTTTCTTGTCTTATGTTCTCTTTATTTAGGCTTTTAGGTGTCCCTTAGGGTTAGGGCTCGAAGGGGAGGGGGGAGGGGGGCAAAGGGGTTAGGGTAAGGATAAGGTAGTGGGTGGGGGGCTCCCCACAATGAGGGAGAGAGGCAATGGGCAGGGGCACCACCAATCCCATGAGGCACTGGCTGGTTAGGGTGTGGGGAAAGAGCAGGCCCGGCTATGCCGGAACCTGAGTGCACGGGCCATCAATGGGACTGGTGTTGGTGCCCCCTGTTCAAAAAATTACCCTTAAGCGGGTGTAGTGCACTGTGGTGGGCCATTCGCGACGTTTCGGCTTCTCTTAGCCTTCCTCAGGCTGGCCCACCCGCTTTTGTGTTCTGTTTCGCCACTCTGGGCCTTTTATACTGTTCTTTTTCCTTTCTGTTTTTCTTAACTTTTTCTGTTTCTTGGTTTTTTCTTGTTCTCAGTTTTTTCTGCTTTAGCTCTCCCTTTTTCTATCTTTTTCTGTTGTTCTTTGTTCTTTCTGTTTTTCTTTACCTTTCTCTTTGTATTTCTGTTTTTCTTTATTCTTGTTCTTTATTCTTTCTGTTTTTCTTTCTCTTTCTCTTTGATCATTTCTCTTTATTTCTCTTGTGTTCTTTTCTTTATTCTTTCTTATATTTCTTTAAATGGCACCCCCTTCTCGTTAGACATCCCGTCCTATGTTCTGTATTTTTCTTTTATGGCACCCCCTTCCTGTAAATCCTTTCCTTGTGTACTCTGTTTTTCTTCTGACTTTCTTGTCTTGTGTACTCTGTTTTTCTTCTGACTTTCTTGTCTTATGTTCTCTTTATTTAGGCTTTTAGGTGTCCCTTAGGGTTAGGGCTCGAAGGGGAGGGGGGAGGGGGGCAAAGGGGTTAGGGTAAGGATAAGGTAGTGGGTGGGGGGCTCCCCACAATGAGGGAGAGAGGCAATGGGCAGGGGCACCACCAATCCCATGAGGCACTGGCTGGTTAGGGTGTGGGGAAAGAGCAGGCCCGGCTATGCCGGAACCTGAGTGCACGGGCCATCAATGGGACTGGTGTTGGTGCCCCCTGTTCAAAAAATTACCCTTAAGCGGGTGTAGTGCACTGTGGTGGGCCATTCGCGACGTTTCGGCTTCTCTTAGCCTTCCTCAGGCTGGCCCACCCGCTTTTGTGTTCTGTTTCGCCACTCTGGGCCTTTTATACTGTTCTTTTTCCTTTCTGTTTTTCTTAACTTTTTCTGTTTCTTGGTTTTTTCTTGTTCTCAGTTTTTTCTGCTTTAGCTCTCCCTTTTTCTATCTTTTTCTGTTGTTCTTTGTTCTTTCTGTTTTTCTTTACCTTTCTCTTTGTATTTCTGTTTTTCTTTATTCTTGTTCTTTATTCTTTCTGTTTTTCTTTCTCTTTCTCTTTGATCATTTCTCTTTATTTCTCTTGTGTTCTTTTCTTTATTCTTTCTTATATTTCTTTAAATGGCACCCCCTTCTCGTTAGACATCCCGTCCTATGTTCTGTATTTTTCTTTTATGGCACCCCCTTCCTGTAAATCCTTTCCTTGTGTACTCTGTTTTTCTTCTGACTTTCTTGTCTTGTGTACTCTGTTTTTCTTCTGACTTTCTTGTCTTATGTTCTCTTTATTTAGGCTTTTAGGTGTCCCTTAGGGTTAGGGCTCGAAGGGGAGGGGGGAGGGGGGCAAAGGGGTTAGGGTAAGGATAAGGTAGTGGGTGGGGGGCTCCCCACAATGAGGGAGAGAGGCAATGGGCAGGGGCACCACCAATCCCATGAGGCACTGGCTGGTTAGGGTGTGGGGAAAGAGCAGGCCCGGCTATGCCGGAACCTGAGTGCACGGGCCATCAATGGGACTGGTGTTGGTGCCCCCTGTTCAAAAAATTACCCTTAAGCGGGTGTAGTGCACTGTGGTGGGCCATTCGCGACGTTTCGGCTTCTCTTAGCCTTCCTCAGGCTGGCCCACCCGCTTTTGTGTTCTGTTTCGCCACTCTGGGCCTTTTATACTGTTCTTTTTCCTTTCTGTTTTTCTTAACTTTTTCTGTTTCTTGGTTTTTTCTTGTTCTCAGTTTTTTCTGCTTTAGCTCTCCCTTTTTCTATCTTTTTCTGTTGTTCTTTGTTCTTTCTGTTTTTCTTTACCTTTCTCTTTGTATTTCTGTTTTTCTTTATTCTTGTTCTTTATTCTTTCTGTTTTTCTTTCTCTTTCTCTTTGATCATTTCTCTTTATTTCTCTTGTGTTCTTTTCTTTATTCTTTCTTATATTTCTTTAAATGGCACCCCCTTCTCGTTAGACATCCCGTCCTATGTTCTGTATTTTTCTTTTATGGCACCCCCTTCCTGTAAATCCTTTCCTTGTGTACTCTGTTTTTCTTCTGACTTTCTTGTCTTGTGTACTCTGTTTTTCTTCTGACTTTCTTGTCTTATGTTCTCTTTATTTAGGCTTTTAGGTGTCCCTTAGGGTTAGGGCTCGAAGGGGAGGGGGGAGGGGGGCAAAGGGGTTAGGGTAAGGATAAGGTAGTGGGTGGGGGGCTCCCCACAATGAGGGAGAGAGGCAATGGGCAGGGGCACCACCAATCCCATGAGGCACTGGCTGGTTAGGGTGTGGGGAAAGAGCAGGCCCGGCTATGCCGGAACCTGAGTGCACGGGCCATCAATGGGACTGGTGTTGGTGCCCCCTGTTCAAAAAATTACCCTTAAGCGGGTGTAGTGCACTGTGGTGGGCCATTCGCGACGTTTCGGCTTCTCTTAGCCTTCCTCAGGCTGGCCCACCCGCTTTTGTGTTCTGTTTCGCCACTCTGGGCCTTTTATACTGTTCTTTTTCCTTTCTGTTTTTCTTAACTTTTTCTGTTTCTTGGTTTTTTCTTGTTCTCAGTTTTTTCTGCTTTAGCTCTCCCTTTTTCTATCTTTTTCTGTTGTTCTTTGTTCTTTCTGTTTTTCTTTACCTTTCTCTTTGTATTTCTGTTTTTCTTTATTCTTGTTCTTTATTCTTTCTGTTTTTCTTTCTCTTTCTCTTTGATCATTTCTCTTTATTTCTCTTGTGTTCTTTTCTTTATTCTTTCTTATATTTCTTTAAATGGCACCCCCTTCTCGTTAGACATCCCGTCCTATGTTCTGTATTTTTCTTTTATGGCACCCCCTTCCTGTAAATCCTTTCCTTGTGTACTCTGTTTTTCTTCTGACTTTCTTGTCTTGTGTACTCTGTTTTTCTTCTGACTTTCTTGTCTTATGTTCTCTTTATTTAGGCTTTTAGGTGTCCCTTAGGGTTAGGGCTCGAAGGGGAGGGGGGAGGGGGGCAAAGGGGTTAGGGTAAGGATAAGGTAGTGGGTGGGGGGCTCCCCACAATGAGGGAGAGAGGCAATGGGCAGGGGCACCACCAATCCCATGAGGCACTGGCTGGTTAGGGTGTGGGGAAAGAGCAGGCCCGGCTATGCCGGAACCTGAGTGCACGGGCCATCAATGGGACTGGTGTTGGTGCCCCCTGTTCAAAAAATTACCCTTAAGCGGGTGTAGTGCACTGTGGTGGGCCATTCGCGACGTTTCGGCTTCTCTTAGCCTTCCTCAGGCTGGCCCACCCGCTTTTGTGTTCTGTTTCGCCACTCTGGGCCTTTTATACTGTTCTTTTTCCTTTCTGTTTTTCTTAACTTTTTCTGTTTCTTGGTTTTTTCTTGTTCTCAGTTTTTTCTGCTTTAGCTCTCCCTTTTTCTATCTTTTTCTGTTGTTCTTTGTTCTTTCTGTTTTTCTTTACCTTTCTCTTTGTATTTCTGTTTTTCTTTATTCTTGTTCTTTATTCTTTCTGTTTTTCTTTCTCTTTCTCTTTGATCATTTCTCTTTATTTCTCTTGTGTTCTTTTCTTTATTCTTTCTTATATTTCTTTAAATGGCACCCCCTTCTCGTTAGACATCCCGTCCTATGTTCTGTATTTTTCTTTTATGGCACCCCCTTCCTGTAAATCCTTTCCTTGTGTACTCTGTTTTTCTTCTGACTTTCTTGTCTTGTGTACTCTGTTTTTCTTCTGACTTTCTTGTCTTATGTTCTCTTTATTTAGGCTTTTAGGTGTCCCTTAGGGTTAGGGCTCGAAGGGGAGGGGGGAGGGGGGCAAAGGGGTTAGGGTAAGGATAAGGTAGTGGGTGGGGGGCTCCCCACAATGAGGGAGAGAGGCAATGGGCAGGGGCACCACCAATCCCATGAGGCACTGGCTGGTTAGGGTGTGGGGAAAGAGCAGGCCCGGCTATGCCGGAACCTGAGTGCACGGGCCATCAATGGGACTGGTGTTGGTGCCCCCTGTTCAAAAAATTACCCTTAAGCGGGTGTAGTGCACTGTGGTGGGCCATTCGCGACGTTTCGGCTTCTCTTAGCCTTCCTCAGGCTGGCCCACCCGCTTTTGTGTTCTGTTTCGCCACTCTGGGCCTTTTATACTGTTCTTTTTCCTTTCTGTTTTTCTTAACTTTTTCTGTTTCTTGGTTTTTTCTTGTTCTCAGTTTTTTCTGCTTTAGCTCTCCCTTTTTCTATCTTTTTCTGTTGTTCTTTGTTCTTTCTGTTTTTCTTTACCTTTCTCTTTGTATTTCTGTTTTTCTTTATTCTTGTTCTTTATTCTTTCTGTTTTTCTTTCTCTTTCTCTTTGATCATTTCTCTTTATTTCTCTTGTGTTCTTTTCTTTATTCTTTCTTATATTTCTTTAAATGGCACCCCCTTCTCGTTAGACATCCCGTCCTATGTTCTGTATTTTTCTTTTATGGCACCCCCTTCCTGTAAATCCTTTCCTTGTGTACTCTGTTTTTCTTCTGACTTTCTTGTCTTGTGTACTCTGTTTTTCTTCTGACTTTCTTGTCTTATGTTCTCTTTATTTAGGCTTTTAGGTGTCCCTTAGGGTTAGGGCTCGAAGGGGAGGGGGGAGGGGGGCAAAGGGGTTAGGGTAAGGATAAGGTAGTGGGTGGGGGGCTCCCCACAATGAGGGAGAGAGGCAATGGGCAGGGGCACCACCAATCCCATGAGGCACTGGCTGGTTAGGGTGTGGGGAAAGAGCAGGCCCGGCTATGCCGGAACCTGAGTGCACGGGCCATCAATGGGACTGGTGTTGGTGCCCCCTGTTCAAAAAATTACCCTTAAGCGGGTGTAGTGCACTGTGGTGGGCCATTCGCGACGTTTCGGCTTCTCTTAGCCTTCCTCAGGCTGGCCCACCCGCTTTTGTGTTCTGTTTCGCCACTCTGGGCCTTTTATACTGTTCTTTTTCCTTTCTGTTTTTCTTAACTTTTTCTGTTTCTTGGTTTTTTCTTGTTCTCAGTTTTTTCTGCTTTAGCTCTCCCTTTTTCTATCTTTTTCTGTTGTTCTTTGTTCTTTCTGTTTTTCTTTACCTTTCTCTTTGTATTTCTGTTTTTCTTTATTCTTGTTCTTTATTCTTTCTGTTTTTCTTTCTCTTTCTCTTTGATCATTTCTCTTTATTTCTCTTGTGTTCTTTTCTTTATTCTTTCTTATATTTCTTTAAATGGCACCCCCTTCTCGTTAGACATCCCGTCCTATGTTCTGTATTTTTCTTTTATGGCACCCCCTTCCTGTAAATCCTTTCCTTGTGTACTCTGTTTTTCTTCTGACTTTCTTGTCTTGTGTACTCTGTTTTTCTTCTGACTTTCTTGTCTTATGTTCTCTTTATTTAGGCTTTTAGGTGTCCCTTAGGGTTAGGGCTCGAAGGGGAGGGGGGAGGGGGGCAAAGGGGTTAGGGTAAGGATAAGGTAGTGGGTGGGGGGCTCCCCACAATGAGGGAGAGAGGCAATGGGCAGGGGCACCACCAATCCCATGAGGCACTGGCTGGTTAGGGTGTGGGGAAAGAGCAGGCCCGGCTATGCCGGAACCTGAGTGCACGGGCCATCAATGGGACTGGTGTTGGTGCCCCCTGTTCAAAAAATTACCCTTAAGCGGGTGTAGTGCACTGTGGTGGGCCATTCGCGACGTTTCGGCTTCTCTTAGCCTTCCTCAGGCTGGCCCACCCGCTTTTGTGTTCTGTTTCGCCACTCTGGGCCTTTTATACTGTTCTTTTTCCTTTCTGTTTTTCTTAACTTTTTCTGTTTCTTGGTTTTTTCTTGTTCTCAGTTTTTTCTGCTTTAGCTCTCCCTTTTTCTATCTTTTTCTGTTGTTCTTTGTTCTTTCTGTTTTTCTTTACCTTTCTCTTTGTATTTCTGTTTTTCTTTATTCTTGTTCTTTATTCTTTCTGTTTTTCTTTCTCTTTCTCTTTGATCATTTCTCTTTATTTCTCTTGTGTTCTTTTCTTTATTCTTTCTTATATTTCTTTAAATGGCACCCCCTTCTCGTTAGACATCCCGTCCTATGTTCTGTATTTTTCTTTTATGGCACCCCCTTCCTGTAAATCCTTTCCTTGTGTACTCTGTTTTTCTTCTGACTTTCTTGTCTTGTGTACTCTGTTTTTCTTCTGACTTTCTTGTCTTATGTTCTCTTTATTTAGGCTTTTAGGTGTCCCTTAGGGTTAGGGCTCGAAGGGGAGGGGGGAGGGGGGCAAAGGGGTTAGGGTAAGGATAAGGTAGTGGGTGGGGGGCTCCCCACAATGAGGGAGAGAGGCAATGGGCAGGGGCACCACCAATCCCATGAGGCACTGGCTGGTTAGGGTGTGGGGAAAGAGCAGGCCCGGCTATGCCGGAACCTGAGTGCACGGGCCATCAATGGGACTGGTGTTGGTGCCCCCTGTTCAAAAAATTACCCTTAAGCGGGTGTAGTGCACTGTGGTGGGCCATTCGCGACGTTTCGGCTTCTCTTAGCCTTCCTCAGGCTGGCCCACCCGCTTTTGTGTTCTGTTTCGCCACTCTGGGCCTTTTATACTGTTCTTTTTCCTTTCTGTTTTTCTTAACTTTTTCTGTTTCTTGGTTTTTTCTTGTTCTCAGTTTTTTCTGCTTTAGCTCTCCCTTTTTCTATCTTTTTCTGTTGTTCTTTGTTCTTTCTGTTTTTCTTTACCTTTCTCTTTGTATTTCTGTTTTTCTTTATTCTTGTTCTTTATTCTTTCTGTTTTTCTTTCTCTTTCTCTTTGATCATTTCTCTTTATTTCTCTTGTGTTCTTTTCTTTATTCTTTCTTATATTTCTTTAAATGGCACCCCCTTCTCGTTAGACATCCCGTCCTATGTTCTGTATTTTTCTTTTATGGCACCCCCTTCCTGTAAATCCTTTCCTTGTGTACTCTGTTTTTCTTCTGACTTTCTTGTCTTGTGTACTCTGTTTTTCTTCTGACTTTCTTGTCTTATGTTCTCTTTATTTAGGCTTTTAGGTGTCCCTTAGGGTTAGGGCTCGAAGGGGAGGGGGGAGGGGGGCAAAGGGGTTAGGGTAAGGATAAGGTAGTGGGTGGGGGGCTCCCCACAATGAGGGAGAGAGGCAATGGGCAGGGGCACCACCAATCCCATGAGGCACTGGCTGGTTAGGGTGTGGGGAAAGAGCAGGCCCGGCTATGCCGGAACCTGAGTGCACGGGCCATCAATGGGACTGGTGTTGGTGCCCCCTGTTCAAAAAATTACCCTTAAGCGGGTGTAGTGCACTGTGGTGGGCCATTCGCGACGTTTCGGCTTCTCTTAGCCTTCCTCAGGCTGGCCCACCCGCTTTTGTGTTCTGTTTCGCCACTCTGGGCCTTTTATACTGTTCTTTTTCCTTTCTGTTTTTCTTAACTTTTTCTGTTTCTTGGTTTTTTCTTGTTCTCAGTTTTTTCTGCTTTAGCTCTCCCTTTTTCTATCTTTTTCTGTTGTTCTTTGTTCTTTCTGTTTTTCTTTACCTTTCTCTTTGTATTTCTGTTTTTCTTTATTCTTGTTCTTTATTCTTTCTGTTTTTCTTTCTCTTTCTCTTTGATCATTTCTCTTTATTTCTCTTGTGTTCTTTTCTTTATTCTTTCTTATATTTCTTTAAATGGCACCCCCTTCTCGTTAGACATCCCGTCCTATGTTCTGTATTTTTCTTTTATGGCACCCCCTTCCTGTAAATCCTTTCCTTGTGTACTCTGTTTTTCTTCTGACTTTCTTGTCTTGTGTACTCTGTTTTTCTTCTGACTTTCTTGTCTTATGTTCTCTTTATTTAGGCTTTTAGGTGTCCCTTAGGGTTAGGGCTCGAAGGGGAGGGGGGAGGGGGGCAAAGGGGTTAGGGTAAGGATAAGGTAGTGGGTGGGGGGCTCCCCACAATGAGGGAGAGAGGCAATGGGCAGGGGCACCACCAATCCCATGAGGCACTGGCTGGTTAGGGTGTGGGGAAAGAGCAGGCCCGGCTATGCCGGAACCTGAGTGCACGGGCCATCAATGGGACTGGTGTTGGTGCCCCCTGTTCAAAAAATTACCCTTAAGCGGGTGTAGTGCACTGTGGTGGGCCATTCGCGACGTTTCGGCTTCTCTTAGCCTTCCTCAGGCTGGCCCACCCGCTTTTGTGTTCTGTTTCGCCACTCTGGGCCTTTTATACTGTTCTTTTTCCTTTCTGTTTTTCTTAACTTTTTCTGTTTCTTGGTTTTTTCTTGTTCTCAGTTTTTTCTGCTTTAGCTCTCCCTTTTTCTATCTTTTTCTGTTGTTCTTTGTTCTTTCTGTTTTTCTTTACCTTTCTCTTTGTATTTCTGTTTTTCTTTATTCTTGTTCTTTATTCTTTCTGTTTTTCTTTCTCTTTCTCTTTGATCATTTCTCTTTATTTCTCTTGTGTTCTTTTCTTTATTCTTTCTTATATTTCTTTAAATGGCACCCCCTTCTCGTTAGACATCCCGTCCTATGTTCTGTATTTTTCTTTTATGGCACCCCCTTCCTGTAAATCCTTTCCTTGTGTACTCTGTTTTTCTTCTGACTTTCTTGTCTTGTGTACTCTGTTTTTCTTCTGACTTTCTTGTCTTATGTTCTCTTTATTTAGGCTTTTAGGTGTCCCTTAGGGTTAGGGCTCGAAGGGGAGGGGGGAGGGGGGCAAAGGGGTTAGGGTAAGGATAAGGTAGTGGGTGGGGGGCTCCCCACAATGAGGGAGAGAGGCAATGGGCAGGGGCACCACCAATCCCATGAGGCACTGGCTGGTTAGGGTGTGGGGAAAGAGCAGGCCCGGCTATGCCGGAACCTGAGTGCACGGGCCATCAATGGGACTGGTGTTGGTGCCCCCTGTTCAAAAAATTACCCTTAAGCGGGTGTAGTGCACTGTGGTGGGCCATTCGCGACGTTTCGGCTTCTCTTAGCCTTCCTCAGGCTGGCCCACCCGCTTTTGTGTTCTGTTTCGCCACTCTGGGCCTTTTATACTGTTCTTTTTCCTTTCTGTTTTTCTTAACTTTTTCTGTTTCTTGGTTTTTTCTTGTTCTCAGTTTTTTCTGCTTTAGCTCTCCCTTTTTCTATCTTTTTCTGTTGTTCTTTGTTCTTTCTGTTTTTCTTTACCTTTCTCTTTGTATTTCTGTTTTTCTTTATTCTTGTTCTTTATTCTTTCTGTTTTTCTTTCTCTTTCTCTTTGATCATTTCTCTTTATTTCTCTTGTGTTCTTTTCTTTATTCTTTCTTATATTTCTTTAAATGGCACCCCCTTCTCGTTAGACATCCCGTCCTATGTTCTGTATTTTTCTTTTATGGCACCCCCTTCCTGTAAATCCTTTCCTTGTGTACTCTGTTTTTCTTCTGACTTTCTTGTCTTGTGTACTCTGTTTTTCTTCTGACTTTCTTGTCTTATGTTCTCTTTATTTAGGCTTTTAGGTGTCCCTTAGGGTTAGGGCTCGAAGGGGAGGGGGGAGGGGGGCAAAGGGGTTAGGGTAAGGATAAGGTAGTGGGTGGGGGGCTCCCCACAATGAGGGAGAGAGGCAATGGGCAGGGGCACCACCAATCCCATGAGGCACTGGCTGGTTAGGGTGTGGGGAAAGAGCAGGCCCGGCTATGCCGGAACCTGAGTGCACGGGCCATCAATGGGACTGGTGTTGGTGCCCCCTGTTCAAAAAATTACCCTTAAGCGGGTGTAGTGCACTGTGGTGGGCCATTCGCGACGTTTCGGCTTCTCTTAGCCTTCCTCAGGCTGGCCCACCCGCTTTTGTGTTCTGTTTCGCCACTCTGGGCCTTTTATACTGTTCTTTTTCCTTTCTGTTTTTCTTAACTTTTTCTGTTTCTTGGTTTTTTCTTGTTCTCAGTTTTTTCTGCTTTAGCTCTCCCTTTTTCTATCTTTTTCTGTTGTTCTTTGTTCTTTCTGTTTTTCTTTACCTTTCTCTTTGTATTTCTGTTTTTCTTTATTCTTGTTCTTTATTCTTTCTGTTTTTCTTTCTCTTTCTCTTTGATCATTTCTCTTTATTTCTCTTGTGTTCTTTTCTTTATTCTTTCTTATATTTCTTTAAATGGCACCCCCTTCTCGTTAGACATCCCGTCCTATGTTCTGTATTTTTCTTTTATGGCACCCCCTTCCTGTAAATCCTTTCCTTGTGTACTCTGTTTTTCTTCTGACTTTCTTGTCTTGTGTACTCTGTTTTTCTTCTGACTTTCTTGTCTTATGTTCTCTTTATTTAGGCTTTTAGGTGTCCCTTAGGGTTAGGGCTCGAAGGGGAGGGGGGAGGGGGGCAAAGGGGTTAGGGTAAGGATAAGGTAGTGGGTGGGGGGCTCCCCACAATGAGGGAGAGAGGCAATGGGCAGGGGCACCACCAATCCCATGAGGCACTGGCTGGTTAGGGTGTGGGGAAAGAGCAGGCCCGGCTATGCCGGAACCTGAGTGCACGGGCCATCAATGGGACTGGTGTTGGTGCCCCCTGTTCAAAAAATTACCCTTAAGCGGGTGTAGTGCACTGTGGTGGGCCATTCGCGACGTTTCGGCTTCTCTTAGCCTTCCTCAGGCTGGCCCACCCGCTTTTGTGTTCTGTTTCGCCACTCTGGGCCTTTTATACTGTTCTTTTTCCTTTCTGTTTTTCTTAACTTTTTCTGTTTCTTGGTTTTTTCTTGTTCTCAGTTTTTTCTGCTTTAGCTCTCCCTTTTTCTATCTTTTTCTGTTGTTCTTTGTTCTTTCTGTTTTTCTTTACCTTTCTCTTTGTATTTCTGTTTTTCTTTATTCTTGTTCTTTATTCTTTCTGTTTTTCTTTCTCTTTCTCTTTGATCATTTCTCTTTATTTCTCTTGTGTTCTTTTCTTTATTCTTTCTTATATTTCTTTAAATGGCACCCCCTTCTCGTTAGACATCCCGTCCTATGTTCTGTATTTTTCTTTTATGGCACCCCCTTCCTGTAAATCCTTTCCTTGTGTACTCTGTTTTTCTTCTGACTTTCTTGTCTTGTGTACTCTGTTTTTCTTCTGACTTTCTTGTCTTATGTTCTCTTTATTTAGGCTTTTAGGTGTCCCTTAGGGTTAGGGCTCGAAGGGGAGGGGGGAGGGGGGCAAAGGGGTTAGGGTAAGGATAAGGTAGTGGGTGGGGGGCTCCCCACAATGAGGGAGAGAGGCAATGGGCAGGGGCACCACCAATCCCATGAGGCACTGGCTGGTTAGGGTGTGGGGAAAGAGCAGGCCCGGCTATGCCGGAACCTGAGTGCACGGGCCATCAATGGGACTGGTGTTGGTGCCCCCTGTTCAAAAAATTACCCTTAAGCGGGTGTAGTGCACTGTGGTGGGCCATTCGCGACGTTTCGGCTTCTCTTAGCCTTCCTCAGGCTGGCCCACCCGCTTTTGTGTTCTGTTTCGCCACTCTGGGCCTTTTATACTGTTCTTTTTCCTTTCTGTTTTTCTTAACTTTTTCTGTTTCTTGGTTTTTTCTTGTTCTCAGTTTTTTCTGCTTTAGCTCTCCCTTTTTCTATCTTTTTCTGTTGTTCTTTGTTCTTTCTGTTTTTCTTTACCTTTCTCTTTGTATTTCTGTTTTTCTTTATTCTTGTTCTTTATTCTTTCTGTTTTTCTTTCTCTTTCTCTTTGATCATTTCTCTTTATTTCTCTTGTGTTCTTTTCTTTATTCTTTCTTATATTTCTTTAAATGGCACCCCCTTCTCGTTAGACATCCCGTCCTATGTTCTGTATTTTTCTTTTATGGCACCCCCTTCCTGTAAATCCTTTCCTTGTGTACTCTGTTTTTCTTCTGACTTTCTTGTCTTGTGTACTCTGTTTTTCTTCTGACTTTCTTGTCTTATGTTCTCTTTATTTAGGCTTTTAGGTGTCCCTTAGGGTTAGGGCTCGAAGGGGAGGGGGGAGGGGGGCAAAGGGGTTAGGGTAAGGATAAGGTAGTGGGTGGGGGGCTCCCCACAATGAGGGAGAGAGGCAATGGGCAGGGGCACCACCAATCCCATGAGGCACTGGCTGGTTAGGG
The DNA here is from genome assembly GCF_964374335.1 of Astatotilapia calliptera. NCBI lineage: Eukaryota > Metazoa > Chordata > Actinopteri > Cichliformes > Cichlidae > Astatotilapia > Astatotilapia calliptera. The sequence goes on from NC_137429.1 coordinate 31,312,909, forward strand.
TGTGGGGAAAGAGCAGGCCCGGCTATGCCGGAACCTGAGTGCACGGGCCATCAATGGGACTGGTGTTGGTGCCCCCTGTTCAAAAAATTACCCTTAAGCGGGTGTAGTGCACTGTGGTGGGCCATTCGCGACGTTTCGGCTTCTCTTAGCCTTCCTCAGGCTGGCCCACCCGCTTTTGTGTTCTGTTTCGCCACTCTGGGCCTTTTATACTGTTCTTTTTCCTTTCTGTTTTTCTTAACTTTTTCTGTTTCTTGGTTTTTTCTTGTTCTCAGTTTTTTCTGCTTTAGCTCTCCCTTTTTCTATCTTTTTCTGTTGTTCTTTGTTCTTTCTGTTTTTCTTTACCTTTCTCTTTGTATTTCTGTTTTTCTTTATTCTTGTTCTTTATTCTTTCTGTTTTTCTTTCTCTTTCTCTTTGATCATTTCTCTTTATTTCTCTTGTGTTCTTTTCTTTATTCTTTCTTATATTTCTTTAAATGGCACCCCCTTCTCGTTAGACATCCCGTCCTATGTTCTGTATTTTTCTTTTATGGCACCCCCTTCCTGTAAATCCTTTCCTTGTGTACTCTGTTTTTCTTCTGACTTTCTTGTCTTGTGTACTCTGTTTTTCTTCTGACTTTCTTGTCTTATGTTCTCTTTATTTAGGCTTTTAGGTGTCCCTTAGGGTTAGGGCTCGAAGGGGAGGGGGGAGGGGGGCAAAGGGGTTAGGGTAAGGATAAGGTAGTGGGTGGGGGGCTCCCCACAATGAGGGAGAGAGGCAATGGGCAGGGGCACCACCAATCCCATGAGGCACTGGCTGGTTAGGGTGTGGGGAAAGAGCAGGCCCGGCTATGCCGGAACCTGAGTGCACGGGCCATCAATGGGACTGGTGTTGGTGCCCCCTGTTCAAAAAATTACCCTTAAGCGGGTGTAGTGCACTGTGGTGGGCCATTCGCGACGTTTCGGCTTCTCTTAGCCTTCCTCAGGCTGGCCCACCCGCTTTTGTGTTCTGTTTCGCCACTCTGGGCCTTTTATACTGTTCTTTTTCCTTTCTGTTTTTCTTAACTTTTTCTGTTTCTTGGTTTTTTCTTGTTCTCAGTTTTTTCTGCTTTAGCTCTCCCTTTTTCTATCTTTTTCTGTTGTTCTTTGTTCTTTCTGTTTTTCTTTACCTTTCTCTTTGTATTTCTGTTTTTCTTTATTCTTGTTCTTTATTCTTTCTGTTTTTCTTTCTCTTTCTCTTTGATCATTTCTCTTTATTTCTCTTGTGTTCTTTTCTTTATTCTTTCTTATATTTCTTTAAATGGCACCCCCTTCTCGTTAGACATCCCGTCCTATGTTCTGTATTTTTCTTTTATGGCACCCCCTTCCTGTAAATCCTTTCCTTGTGTACTCTGTTTTTCTTCTGACTTTCTTGTCTTGTGTACTCTGTTTTTCTTCTGACTTTCTTGTCTTATGTTCTCTTTATTTAGGCTTTTAGGTGTCCCTTAGGGTTAGGGCTCGAAGGGGAGGGGGGAGGGGGGCAAAGGGGTTAGGGTAAGGATAAGGTAGTGGGTGGGGGGCTCCCCACAATGAGGGAGAGAGGCAATGGGCAGGGGCACCACCAATCCCATGAGGCACTGGCTGGTTAGGGTGTGGGGAAAGAGCAGGCCCGGCTATGCCGGAACCTGAGTGCACGGGCCATCAATGGGACTGGTGTTGGTGCCCCCTGTTCAAAAAATTACCCTTAAGCGGGTGTAGTGCACTGTGGTGGGCCATTCGCGACGTTTCGGCTTCTCTTAGCCTTCCTCAGGCTGGCCCACCCGCTTTTGTGTTCTGTTTCGCCACTCTGGGCCTTTTATACTGTTCTTTTTCCTTTCTGTTTTTCTTAACTTTTTCTGTTTCTTGGTTTTTTCTTGTTCTCAGTTTTTTCTGCTTTAGCTCTCCCTTTTTCTATCTTTTTCTGTTGTTCTTTGTTCTTTCTGTTTTTCTTTACCTTTCTCTTTGTATTTCTGTTTTTCTTTATTCTTGTTCTTTATTCTTTCTGTTTTTCTTTCTCTTTCTCTTTGATCATTTCTCTTTATTTCTCTTGTGTTCTTTTCTTTATTCTTTCTTATATTTCTTTAAATGGCACCCCCTTCTCGTTAGACATCCCGTCCTATGTTCTGTATTTTTCTTTTATGGCACCCCCTTCCTGTAAATCCTTTCCTTGTGTACTCTGTTTTTCTTCTGACTTTCTTGTCTTGTGTACTCTGTTTTTCTTCTGACTTTCTTGTCTTATGTTCTCTTTATTTAGGCTTTTAGGTGTCCCTTAGGGTTAGGGCTCGAAGGGGAGGGGGGAGGGGGGCAAAGGGGTTAGGGTAAGGATAAGGTAGTGGGTGGGGGGCTCCCCACAATGAGGGAGAGAGGCAATGGGCAGGGGCACCACCAATCCCATGAGGCACTGGCTGGTTAGGGTGTGGGGAAAGAGCAGGCCCGGCTATGCCGGAACCTGAGTGCACGGGCCATCAATGGGACTGGTGTTGGTGCCCCCTGTTCAAAAAATTACCCTTAAGCGGGTGTAGTGCACTGTGGTGGGCCATTCGCGACGTTTCGGCTTCTCTTAGCCTTCCTCAGGCTGGCCCACCCGCTTTTGTGTTCTGTTTCGCCACTCTGGGCCTTTTATACTGTTCTTTTTCCTTTCTGTTTTTCTTAACTTTTTCTGTTTCTTGGTTTTTTCTTGTTCTCAGTTTTTTCTGCTTTAGCTCTCCCTTTTTCTATCTTTTTCTGTTGTTCTTTGTTCTTTCTGTTTTTCTTTACCTTTCTCTTTGTATTTCTGTTTTTCTTTATTCTTGTTCTTTATTCTTTCTGTTTTTCTTTCTCTTTCTCTTTGATCATTTCTCTTTATTTCTCTTGTGTTCTTTTCTTTATTCTTTCTTATATTTCTTTAAATGGCACCCCCTTCTCGTTAGACATCCCGTCCTATGTTCTGTATTTTTCTTTTATGGCACCCCCTTCCTGTAAATCCTTTCCTTGTGTACTCTGTTTTTCTTCTGACTTTCTTGTCTTGTGTACTCTGTTTTTCTTCTGACTTTCTTGTCTTATGTTCTCTTTATTTAGGCTTTTAGGTGTCCCTTAGGGTTAGGGCTCGAAGGGGAGGGGGGAGGGGGGCAAAGGGGTTAGGGTAAGGATAAGGTAGTGGGTGGGGGGCTCCCCACAATGAGGGAGAGAGGCAATGGGCAGGGGCACCACCAATCCCATGAGGCACTGGCTGGTTAGGGTGTGGGGAAAGAGCAGGCCCGGCTATGCCGGAACCTGAGTGCACGGGCCATCAATGGGACTGGTGTTGGTGCCCCCTGTTCAAAAAATTACCCTTAAGCGGGTGTAGTGCACTGTGGTGGGCCATTCGCGACGTTTCGGCTTCTCTTAGCCTTCCTCAGGCTGGCCCACCCGCTTTTGTGTTCTGTTTCGCCACTCTGGGCCTTTTATACTGTTCTTTTTCCTTTCTGTTTTTCTTAACTTTTTCTGTTTCTTGGTTTTTTCTTGTTCTCAGTTTTTTCTGCTTTAGCTCTCCCTTTTTCTATCTTTTTCTGTTGTTCTTTGTTCTTTCTGTTTTTCTTTACCTTTCTCTTTGTATTTCTGTTTTTCTTTATTCTTGTTCTTTATTCTTTCTGTTTTTCTTTCTCTTTCTCTTTGATCATTTCTCTTTATTTCTCTTGTGTTCTTTTCTTTATTCTTTCTTATATTTCTTTAAATGGCACCCCCTTCTCGTTAGACATCCCGTCCTATGTTCTGTATTTTTCTTTTATGGCACCCCCTTCCTGTAAATCCTTTCCTTGTGTACTCTGTTTTTCTTCTGACTTTCTTGTCTTGTGTACTCTGTTTTTCTTCTGACTTTCTTGTCTTATGTTCTCTTTATTTAGGCTTTTAGGTGTCCCTTAGGGTTAGGGCTCGAAGGGGAGGGGGGAGGGGGGCAAAGGGGTTAGGGTAAGGATAAGGTAGTGGGTGGGGGGCTCCCCACAATGAGGGAGAGAGGCAATGGGCAGGGGCACCACCAATCCCATGAGGCACTGGCTGGTTAGGGTGTGGGGAAAGAGCAGGCCCGGCTATGCCGGAACCTGAGTGCACGGGCCATCAATGGGACTGGTGTTGGTGCCCCCTGTTCAAAAAATTACCCTTAAGCGGGTGTAGTGCACTGTGGTGGGCCATTCGCGACGTTTCGGCTTCTCTTAGCCTTCCTCAGGCTGGCCCACCCGCTTTTGTGTTCTGTTTCGCCACTCTGGGCCTTTTATACTGTTCTTTTTCCTTTCTGTTTTTCTTAACTTTTTCTGTTTCTTGGTTTTTTCTTGTTCTCAGTTTTTTCTGCTTTAGCTCTCCCTTTTTCTATCTTTTTCTGTTGTTCTTTGTTCTTTCTGTTTTTCTTTACCTTTCTCTTTGTATTTCTGTTTTTCTTTATTCTTGTTCTTTATTCTTTCTGTTTTTCTTTCTCTTTCTCTTTGATCATTTCTCTTTATTTCTCTTGTGTTCTTTTCTTTATTCTTTCTTATATTTCTTTAAATGGCACCCCCTTCTCGTTAGACATCCCGTCCTATGTTCTGTATTTTTCTTTTATGGCACCCCCTTCCTGTAAATCCTTTCCTTGTGTACTCTGTTTTTCTTCTGACTTTCTTGTCTTGTGTACTCTGTTTTTCTTCTGACTTTCTTGTCTTATGTTCTCTTTATTTAGGCTTTTAGGTGTCCCTTAGGGTTAGGGCTCGAAGGGGAGGGGGGAGGGGGGCAAAGGGGTTAGGGTAAGGATAAGGTAGTGGGTGGGGGGCTCCCCACAATGAGGGAGAGAGGCAATGGGCAGGGGCACCACCAATCCCATGAGGCACTGGCTGGTTAGGGTGTGGGGAAAGAGCAGGCCCGGCTATGCCGGAACCTGAGTGCACGGGCCATCAATGGGACTGGTGTTGGTGCCCCCTGTTCAAAAAATTACCCTTAAGCGGGTGTAGTGCACTGTGGTGGGCCATTCGCGACGTTTCGGCTTCTCTTAGCCTTCCTCAGGCTGGCCCACCCGCTTTTGTGTTCTGTTTCGCCACTCTGGGCCTTTTATACTGTTCTTTTTCCTTTCTGTTTTTCTTAACTTTTTCTGTTTCTTGGTTTTTTCTTGTTCTCAGTTTTTTCTGCTTTAGCTCTCCCTTTTTCTATCTTTTTCTGTTGTTCTTTGTTCTTTCTGTTTTTCTTTACCTTTCTCTTTGTATTTCTGTTTTTCTTTATTCTTGTTCTTTATTCTTTCTGTTTTTCTTTCTCTTTCTCTTTGATCATTTCTCTTTATTTCTCTTGTGTTCTTTTCTTTATTCTTTCTTATATTTCTTTAAATGGCACCCCCTTCTCGTTAGACATCCCGTCCTATGTTCTGTATTTTTCTTTTATGGCACCCCCTTCCTGTAAATCCTTTCCTTGTGTACTCTGTTTTTCTTCTGACTTTCTTGTCTTGTGTACTCTGTTTTTCTTCTGACTTTCTTGTCTTATGTTCTCTTTATTTAGGCTTTTAGGTGTCCCTTAGGGTTAGGGCTCGAAGGGGAGGGGGGAGGGGGGCAAAGGGGTTAGGGTAAGGATAAGGTAGTGGGTGGGGGGCTCCCCACAATGAGGGAGAGAGGCAATGGGCAGGGGCACCACCAATCCCATGAGGCACTGGCTGGTTAGGGTGTGGGGAAAGAGCAGGCCCGGCTATGCCGGAACCTGAGTGCACGGGCCATCAATGGGACTGGTGTTGGTGCCCCCTGTTCAAAAAATTACCCTTAAGCGGGTGTAGTGCACTGTGGTGGGCCATTCGCGACGTTTCGGCTTCTCTTAGCCTTCCTCAGGCTGGCCCACCCGCTTTTGTGTTCTGTTTCGCCACTCTGGGCCTTTTATACTGTTCTTTTTCCTTTCTGTTTTTCTTAACTTTTTCTGTTTCTTGGTTTTTTCTTGTTCTCAGTTTTTTCTGCTTTAGCTCTCCCTTTTTCTATCTTTTTCTGTTGTTCTTTGTTCTTTCTGTTTTTCTTTACCTTTCTCTTTGTATTTCTGTTTTTCTTTATTCTTGTTCTTTATTCTTTCTGTTTTTCTTTCTCTTTCTCTTTGATCATTTCTCTTTATTTCTCTTGTGTTCTTTTCTTTATTCTTTCTTATATTTCTTTAAATGGCACCCCCTTCTCGTTAGACATCCCGTCCTATGTTCTGTATTTTTCTTTTATGGCACCCCCTTCCTGTAAATCCTTTCCTTGTGTACTCTGTTTTTCTTCTGACTTTCTTGTCTTGTGTACTCTGTTTTTCTTCTGACTTTCTTGTCTTATGTTCTCTTTATTTAGGCTTTTAGGTGTCCCTTAGGGTTAGGGCTCGAAGGGGAGGGGGGAGGGGGGCAAAGGGGTTAGGGTAAGGATAAGGTAGTGGGTGGGGGGCTCCCCACAATGAGGGAGAGAGGCAATGGGCAGGGGCACCACCAATCCCATGAGGCACTGGCTGGTTAGGGTGTGGGGAAAGAGCAGGCCCGGCTATGCCGGAACCTGAGTGCACGGGCCATCAATGGGACTGGTGTTGGTGCCCCCTGTTCAAAAAATTACCCTTAAGCGGGTGTAGTGCACTGTGGTGGGCCATTCGCGACGTTTCGGCTTCTCTTAGCCTTCCTCAGGCTGGCCCACCCGCTTTTGTGTTCTGTTTCGCCACTCTGGGCCTTTTATACTGTTCTTTTTCCTTTCTGTTTTTCTTAACTTTTTCTGTTTCTTGGTTTTTTCTTGTTCTCAGTTTTTTCTGCTTTAGCTCTCCCTTTTTCTATCTTTTTCTGTTGTTCTTTGTTCTTTCTGTTTTTCTTTACCTTTCTCTTTGTATTTCTGTTTTTCTTTATTCTTGTTCTTTATTCTTTCTGTTTTTCTTTCTCTTTCTCTTTGATCATTTCTCTTTATTTCTCTTGTGTTCTTTTCTTTATTCTTTCTTATATTTCTTTAAATGGCACCCCCTTCTCGTTAGACATCCCGTCCTATGTTCTGTATTTTTCTTTTATGGCACCCCCTTCCTGTAAATCCTTTCCTTGTGTACTCTGTTTTTCTTCTGACTTTCTTGTCTTGTGTACTCTGTTTTTCTTCTGACTTTCTTGTCTTATGTTCTCTTTATTTAGGCTTTTAGGTGTCCCTTAGGGTTAGGGCTCGAAGGGGAGGGGGGAGGGGGGCAAAGGGGTTAGGGTAAGGATAAGGTAGTGGGTGGGGGGCTCCCCACAATGAGGGAGAGAGGCAATGGGCAGGGGCACCACCAATCCCATGAGGCACTGGCTGGTTAGGGTGTGGGGAAAGAGCAGGCCCGGCTATGCCGGAACCTGAGTGCACGGGCCATCAATGGGACTGGTGTTGGTGCCCCCTGTTCAAAAAATTACCCTTAAGCGGGTGTAGTGCACTGTGGTGGGCCATTCGCGACGTTTCGGCTTCTCTTAGCCTTCCTCAGGCTGGCCCACCCGCTTTTGTGTTCTGTTTCGCCACTCTGGGCCTTTTATACTGTTCTTTTTCCTTTCTGTTTTTCTTAACTTTTTCTGTTTCTTGGTTTTTTCTTGTTCTCAGTTTTTTCTGCTTTAGCTCTCCCTTTTTCTATCTTTTTCTGTTGTTCTTTGTTCTTTCTGTTTTTCTTTACCTTTCTCTTTGTATTTCTGTTTTTCTTTATTCTTGTTCTTTATTCTTTCTGTTTTTCTTTCTCTTTCTCTTTGATCATTTCTCTTTATTTCTCTTGTGTTCTTTTCTTTATTCTTTCTTATATTTCTTTAAATGGCACCCCCTTCTCGTTAGACATCCCGTCCTATGTTCTGTATTTTTCTTTTATGGCACCCCCTTCCTGTAAATCCTTTCCTTGTGTACTCTGTTTTTCTTCTGACTTTCTTGTCTTGTGTACTCTGTTTTTCTTCTGACTTTCTTGTCTTATGTTCTCTTTATTTAGGCTTTTAGGTGTCCCTTAGGGTTAGGGCTCGAAGGGGAGGGGGGAGGGGGGCAAAGGGGTTAGGGTAAGGATAAGGTAGTGGGTGGGGGGCTCCCCACAATGAGGGAGAGAGGCAATGGGCAGGGGCACCACCAATCCCATGAGGCACTGGCTGGTTAGGGTGTGGGGAAAGAGCAGGCCCGGCTATGCCGGAACCTGAGTGCACGGGCCATCAATGGGACTGGTGTTGGTGCCCCCTGTTCAAAAAATTACCCTTAAGCGGGTGTAGTGCACTGTGGTGGGCCATTCGCGACGTTTCGGCTTCTCTTAGCCTTCCTCAGGCTGGCCCACCCGCTTTTGTGTTCTGTTTCGCCACTCTGGGCCTTTTATACTGTTCTTTTTCCTTTCTGTTTTTCTTAACTTTTTCTGTTTCTTGGTTTTTTCTTGTTCTCAGTTTTTTCTGCTTTAGCTCTCCCTTTTTCTATCTTTTTCTGTTGTTCTTTGTTCTTTCTGTTTTTCTTTACCTTTCTCTTTGTATTTCTGTTTTTCTTTATTCTTGTTCTTTATTCTTTCTGTTTTTCTTTCTCTTTCTCTTTGATCATTTCTCTTTATTTCTCTTGTGTTCTTTTCTTTATTCTTTCTTATATTTCTTTAAATGGCACCCCCTTCTCGTTAGACATCCCGTCCTATGTTCTGTATTTTTCTTTTATGGCACCCCCTTCCTGTAAATCCTTTCCTTGTGTACTCTGTTTTTCTTCTGACTTTCTTGTCTTGTGTACTCTGTTTTTCTTCTGACTTTCTTGTCTTATGTTCTCTTTATTTAGGCTTTTAGGTGTCCCTTAGGGTTAGGGCTCGAAGGGGAGGGGGGAGGGGGGCAAAGGGGTTAGGGTAAGGATAAGGTAGTGGGTGGGGGGCTCCCCACAATGAGGGAGAGAGGCAATGGGCAGGGGCACCACCAATCCCATGAGGCACTGGCTGGTTAGGGTGTGGGGAAAGAGCAGGCCCGGCTATGCCGGAACCTGAGTGCACGGGCCATCAATGGGACTGGTGTTGGTGCCCCCTGTTCAAAAAATTACCCTTAAGCGGGTGTAGTGCACTGTGGTGGGCCATTCGCGACGTTTCGGCTTCTCTTAGCCTTCCTCAGGCTGGCCCACCCGCTTTTGTGTTCTGTTTCGCCACTCTGGGCCTTTTATACTGTTCTTTTTCCTTTCTGTTTTTCTTAACTTTTTCTGTTTCTTGGTTTTTTCTTGTTCTCAGTTTTTTCTGCTTTAGCTCTCCCTTTTTCTATCTTTTTCTGTTGTTCTTTGTTCTTTCTGTTTTTCTTTACCTTTCTCTTTGTATTTCTGTTTTTCTTTATTCTTGTTCTTTATTCTTTCTGTTTTTCTTTCTCTTTCTCTTTGATCATTTCTCTTTATTTCTCTTGTGTTCTTTTCTTTATTCTTTCTTATATTTCTTTAAATGGCACCCCCTTCTCGTTAGACATCCCGTCCTATGTTCTGTATTTTTCTTTTATGGCACCCCCTTCCTGTAAATCCTTTCCTTGTGTACTCTGTTTTTCTTCTGACTTTCTTGTCTTGTGTACTCTGTTTTTCTTCTGACTTTCTTGTCTTATGTTCTCTTTATTTAGGCTTTTAGGTGTCCCTTAGGGTTAGGGCTCGAAGGGGAGGGGGGAGGGGGGCAAAGGGGTTAGGGTAAGGATAAGGTAGTGGGTGGGGGGCTCCCCACAATGAGGGAGAGAGGCAATGGGCAGGGGCACCACCAATCCCATGAGGCACTGGCTGGTTAGGGTGTGGGGAAAGAGCAGGCCCGGCTATGCCGGAACCTGAGTGCACGGGCCATCAATGGGACTGGTGTTGGTGCCCCCTGTTCAAAAAATTACCCTTAAGCGGGTGTAGTGCACTGTGGTGGGCCATTCGCGACGTTTCGGCTTCTCTTAGCCTTCCTCAGGCTGGCCCACCCGCTTTTGTGTTCTGTTTCGCCACTCTGGGCCTTTTATACTGTTCTTTTTCCTTTCTGTTTTTCTTAACTTTTTCTGTTTCTTGGTTTTTTCTTGTTCTCAGTTTTTTCTGCTTTAGCTCTCCCTTTTTCTATCTTTTTCTGTTGTTCTTTGTTCTTTCTGTTTTTCTTTACCTTTCTCTTTGTATTTCTGTTTTTCTTTATTCTTGTTCTTTATTCTTTCTGTTTTTCTTTCTCTTTCTCTTTGATCATTTCTCTTTATTTCTCTTGTGTTCTTTTCTTTATTCTTTCTTATATTTCTTTAAATGGCACCCCCTTCTCGTTAGACATCCCGTCCTATGTTCTGTATTTTTCTTTTATGGCACCCCCTTCCTGTAAATCCTTTCCTTGTGTACTCTGTTTTTCTTCTGACTTTCTTGTCTTGTGTACTCTGTTTTTCTTCTGACTTTCTTGTCTTATGTTCTCTTTATTTAGGCTTTTAGGTGTCCCTTAGGGTTAGGGCTCGAAGGGGAGGGGGGAGGGGGGCAAAGGGGTTAGGGTAAGGATAAGGTAGTGGGTGGGGGGCTCCCCACAATGAGGGAGAGAGGCAATGGGCAGGACC